>NC_069704.1:33612387-33921932 GCF_023699985.2 Odocoileus virginianus | reverse complement strand
AACACAACATTATAAATCAACCAAAAGTCAATAAAAAATTTTTTTAAAAAGAAAACTTCCAATCTTAAATTTAGCTAAAGTGATATCACAGAGTTTATTTTCTCTTAAAATTGCCTAATTAGGGAACTTAGCATTTGGATATTGTTATAAAGAGTAGTATTTTCATTTAAAAATTTTAAGATAGAAAAATGTTACCTCCTTTTACATGGGAATATCCCCAGTATCACCAACTTCCACATATAACAGATTGCTCTGATTACAATCTCAGATGAGGGACAAAGCTCTCTCCACAGTGGACTGCCTTAACCTAAACAAAGGGAAGCATAACGAAAGTTACTCACATGTCCTGGATTATAAGCTTAATGTGAATTAAGTAGTAGAATGAAATATTGGTGAGATGCTATATTTTCATTTCAGTTCCCCAGAATTGGTAGTATTTGGAAAGGTTCCAAAGATTAACTTCAGTAACAGTGAGTCAGTTCTCAAACTCAAGTTCCTTCTGTGACTTAGAGTTAAGATCAGGTGCAATTAATGAAGGAGCTGAGGAAACTTCTCAAACAGACCCAGAAATCAATCTCTAATAACAGGAGAAACTGCAATTGAGGTAGATAAGCCTGTAGTCATTTTGTCCACAGAAGTTTTGAATGTGGAATATATCTCACTCATAAGAAAGCAATGTATTTTTAAAATTGAAATTACTCCGGTAAACATTAAGTCCTTTTCAGGTAGTATTAGAATTCTTCCTGACCCTTGAATTATTTCCAGAACCAACAGTAATTAACAGCAATTATTTTCATCTGAAATAATCCTGTGACGTTCAAATTTCCTCTTTTTGAGAATTTGTTTCAATGAAATTATTCTTTTCTATTTTTACTGCATTTTCTGCACACAAACTTTTCCCTGTAAAAATTTACTTTGCTCAGATTATTCTTCTCAAAAAAAAAAAAAAAATGCTGGCTAAATTCCACTTTGGAAAACTTCAGCCCTAAGAGCTTAATCACCCTGCTCACACCTGATTCTCCTAAACACAAAACCAGCTAGGTTCCATCCCTGTCACCAGAGGGCGTAGTAGAGCAACATAGCAGCAATCTTAAAATGCAAAAGCTTGTTTTCCCCAATTTTCCCACAGTACTGGACATATTTCTGTTCTATTTTGGCCAGAAGGAAAGCATGTTTTTATCATTTTTCTCAAGGAATAACTTAAATTGTGTCATCTAATCCACTGGACATGCTGTGGCCACCCTACCAGATTTCCTTTGACCACAGTTCACGAAGAACTCCAATTTCATTGTTGCTGGGAATGTTAAAATTTGTGCAGCCACTATGGACTGCAAGGAGATCCAACCAGTCCATCCTAAAGGAGATCAGTCCTGACTATTCATTGGGAGGACTGATGCTGAAGCTGAAACTCCAATACTTTGGCCACCTGATGTGAAGAACTGACTCATTTGAAAAGACCCTGATGCTGGGAAAGATTGAAGACGGAAGGAGAAGGGGACGACAGAGGATGAGATGGCTGGATGGCATCACTGACTCAATGGTCAAGAGTTTGAGTAAATTCCGGGAGTTGGCGATGGACAGGGGGGCCTGGCGTGCTGCAGTCCATGGGGTCGCAAAGAGTCGGACACGACTGAGCAACTGAACTGAACTACAGAAAACAACAGGAAGGCCACTCAAAAAAATTAAAAACAGGACTACCATACAATCCAACAATTCCACTTCTGGGTATTGATCCAAAGAAATGAAAACATTAATTCAAAAAGACTTATGCACCTCCATGCTTACTGAAGCAATTTTTTTTTTTACAATAGCCAAGATATGGAAGCAACCTGAATGTCCCTCAGTAGATAAATACATAAAGATGTGGTGTATACATACAATGGAATATTATTCAGCCTTTTATGACCACATGGGTGACTTGGAGGGCTCCTTGCTAAGTGAAATAAGACAGAGAAAAAGTAGTATCATATGAATAACTTTTATGTGAAATCTGAAAAGCAAAACAAATAAACAAATGTAATAAAACAGAAACAAACTCCTAGAGACAGAGAATAAACTGGTGGGTGCCAGAGGGAAGAAAGGCGGGTGAAATAAGCGAAAAGGACCAAGAGGTATAAACTTCCAGTTATAAAAACAAGTCGCAGGGATGTAATATTTCAGCCCAGAATATAGTCAATAATATTGCAATTACTCTGCATGGGGACAGATGTTAACTGATTATGGTGACCACTTTGCAATGTATAAAAATACTGAATTATTATGGTGTACACCTGAGACTAATATGTCAGTTATACTTCAATAAAACAAAAAAACAACTCCAATTTAAACTGCGCCCTGCAGTGTGAAACCTGGAAGGCAGGGAACTCAGAGGGGCTCAGACAGAGGCTGTTTACCAGTGCTCACAGAAGCATTTCAATATCTTAGTAGTAACATGAGTACAGCCCTATAGTCGGAAACCAGCCAGGTGTTATGTCCTGAATATGTGCTCAAAGACAGGTCCAAAAGGAAACACCTTATCATTGGATGACTCGGGAAAGAAAAGAGAGACTTCTAGAGACTTTCATTTTATGCTCTACACAAGTCCCTACCACTTAAATTTTTTACAGTGAACATATTTCACTTTGGGAAATTTTTTTTAATCAAGCAAAAACAGCAAAGATTTGCTGCTCTCCCTGAGCTTCTAGAAGAGCATTAGAATTCCAGTAAATTACTAACTTGACATTGTTGTATAAAACAGATCCAACACAGCAACTTTTCCATGCAATGGTACTGTTAACATATAAACAAAAGAAAGGAAAGTTTGGGGCCAGCTGTTGGCTCAGTAAAGAATCTGCCTGCAACACGGGAGTCCAAGTTCAATCGCTGGGTTGGGAAGATCCCCTGGAGAAGGGAATGGCTACCCACTCCAGTATTCTTGCCTGGAGAATTCTATGGACAGAGGACCCTGCAGTCCATGGGGTTGCAAACAGCTGGACATGACTGAGAGACTAACACACAAACACACACACGTAAGCACCCAACCCCAGTAACTTCAGGTAGCAAAGCGTTTAAAAAGACACTTGAAAATCCTCATCCTGGCACCTCTTCCTCCCTTCCCCTCTGACAGAGAGAAGAAGAAAGCTGATGGAGAGAGCCCCCAAAGTTGGGTGACGCTTGGAGTATTCCTTGGTCTCCCTGGAATGCCTGACTGCCTGGAGACAACAGGGCAGCTGATCCCTGGATCAGCAGCATCACCTGTTTGCTTGCTATGAATGGAAATTCTCAGACCCCACACCAGCCAGATCAGTAAATCTGGGATGGGGGCCCAACAACCTGCATTTTGACATGCCCTCCAGGGGAATCTAATGCAGAAAAGTCAGAATCTCTGCCTTAGGGTATCTGTTTTCCCCTAAGGGGGGGGCATTGCTGGAGACCAGTTGAACAGAGGAACAACCTGTGGGAGACGTGGGACTTTATAAAGGAGGAAATGAGCTTCCTCCTTGAAAACTTGGAGGAAAAAGTATATTCAGACTGCTGTCTGCATGTGTATTCCATAATTTGTATAATAGAGGGGACTTTGAAGCTTCTCATGGTATTAATTACTATTAGTTCAGTTCAGTCACTCAGTCATGTCCAACTCTTTGTGACCTCATGGCCTACAGCACGCCAGGCCTCCTTGTCCATCACCAACTCCAAGAGTTTACTCAGACTCATGTCCACTGAGTTGGTGATGCCATCAACCATCTCATCTTCTGTCCTCCCTTTCTCCTCCCACCTTCAATCTTTCCCAGCATCAGGGTCTTTTCAAATGAGTCAGCTCTTCACGTCAGGTGTCCAAAGTATTAGAGTTTCAGCTTCAACATCAGTCCTGCCAATGAATATTCAGGACTGATTTCCTTTAGGAAATCATTACTTACTGTAATAGAAAATACAGATTTGTTTTCTAACCAGAGAAAAACATGGACAGAGAAGGGCAAGTTGAGAGGGAAAGTTAGATCCGAGATGACCTAAGACACAACTTTCCTTTCTGAAGAAACACATCCTTCCTACACAGGGTTCATCCAGGTCTGTAATTCTCCCAAGGATCCCTGACTCGGGCATGACAGCCTCCGTGGTTGTCTGCTGACACTTCAGTGGCCGTAAGATCAGCCCGCTGACAGCAAGAGGGAGGGGGTTGAGCTCTTGCAAGAGAAGGTGAGCGATGAGGATAATAACAGAAATACACTAGTGCTGTTCTTCTAACACTAACCCGGATGGAGGAAAGAGGCTAGAAAGTTACCATTTCTTGAAACCAGTATCTTGGTAGATGTCAAGCAAGTTTTACTTTGCTTTCAGAATTATGCCATAACTCTTCCAATTTCTCTCAAAAAGCAACAGAAGGGATGGCCGGTGATTCTCCCAGGACACAAGCTTAGGACTCTGCCGTTTACTGGCTGTGCAACTTCAGGAAATCACTTAACCTTTCTGTATGTCAGTTTTCTGGTCTGTGAAGTAATGCGCTACTAGTAGAAGGAAGATCCCTGGCAGGTAGCGTTAGCTGTTACCATTGTATCAGAACTTCTATTATTGAATTAAATAAATGAAGACGTCATAGACATTGAAAGACAAGGGCTTCCTGGGAACAAGAAGAAAGCATGTGGATTCTTGTGTTTGTCCAAGGTTTCTTAAACTAGAACCACAATAAAATCCCTGGAAAGGTTTGCTTTTTCACTTGGAAGACGGGCAGCACTCTTACCCACAGATAAAGAAGGGAAGCGAGTGAGTCAGCAATCCACAAGGCAGCCAGCGGTCAGACTCACTCTATACAAAATGGAGACATCGCCCGGCCGGGAGGAGCGCGGTGGTTCCTTGAATACAACTGCACGGGCAGCCCAGGAGGATGGGCCCAGAGAACCCGGCCAGAGACAGGTCTTACCCAACCAGGTGTCCCCCCAGCTTGCAGCAAGGCAGATGCTGCCACGCCAAGGTCTGCAGCAGAGAGAGGGTGTATTATCCCAAGGCAGCCAAACAACAGACAGGAGACCAAATCTCAAATCCACTTCCCAGAAGGCCAGGGGCTCAGGATACTTACAGGATAAAGCTGAGTCCGAGCGAGCATGGGGAACGGTGATTGGAAATAAGAAAAAGGTGAGATAATCGTGGCAAGAGCAACTGAGCTGCAAGCTTCCTCACCTGACACGTGTTCAGAAAACAGTGTGTTAGCACGCTCTGAGGGTTGAGTTTTGGGCCCTGTGACATCAAAATTACACTCAAGCACATGCCCAGTTGGTGCATCGTGGATCCCAACCAGTCTTAACCGGCTCCAGTTCAAATTGAACACAGCTGACTCCACGTTTGTGAATAACAACTTGGGCAAACACCTTATTGTTTAGGCCAGGAGACAGTTGGAGGACATACAAGTTTTTGCAAAACAATTCAAGCGAGTTTAGTCAGGGAAGGCAGGTTACAGTCCTTATTTACTAAGCAAGATATAGTTTAATAAATCTAACTGATGACTACCCTTGCTTTCAGACATGGTCTTTAAAAAAAATACTAAATAAAACACAGTGAAAGTCACTCAGTCGTATCCAACTCTTCATGACCCTATGGACTATTCAGTCCATGGAATTCTCCAGGCCAGAATACTGAAGTGGGTAGCCCGTCCCTTCTCCAGGGGATCTTCCCAACCGAGGGATCGAACCCAGGTCTCCTGTGTTGCAGGCAGATTCTTTACCAGCTGAGCCACCAGGGCTCAGTACAACACATATACATAACACAGTGACAACTGTATATATAACTGGGATCCTTTAAGGTGGGGATCCTTTGAAGTTGGGTGTGGCTATGTGTCTAAGTTTTAACTTTTTGATGTAAGCAGAAGTGAGTTTACACTCTTCTCTCTTCTTCCTCTCTGCGGCCTGGAATGTAGGCATAATGGTTGGAGCTCTGAGCATCCATCATCAACCATGAGGTGACCATGAGTCTGGAAGCCTGTGCTAACAGATAGACAAGAGCCTGAGTTCTTTACAATTTTGTGTAACTTCCATCTAGACTTGAACTGCCTACTTCTAGATTTCTTTCATATGAGAGAAAAATAAATTTTCAATTTAGTTAATCCTCTTTTAGTTTTTTGCTTTTATGATGCATGCAGACAAATATAATCCCAAAAGGTACAGAAATTTGACATATAAGTTATCCCATAAGATGTTTTAGGCTTGTGAATGTACAACATAATTAGGGAAATTAGATATTTGATGCTAGTTCCTGAAGAAAGGAATAGTAAGTATCCCAAATGCAAATGAGAGATAAGGAACTTTCATAATAATAAAAGAATAATTTCATTGTTTGAAAAATACAAATGCCCAGGTATTGCTTTTTTTCTCCAGAGTTCCAGGTATATTTCCAATGAGCAGTGATGTTTAGAAACAACTGGACTATATGATGATCTTTTACTTTTATCTAGTTTGTTTCACTTTTTCTATTTCATATTCAGTGTTCCCATTTCATTTAGTTTATGTTTTCCAATTTCTCCATCTCTCCTTTTTTTATGATGCTTTTCAAGCCTTTATCAAGTGTAGTAGAAAAGTTTTTGTATACATATATATAAATAATATGTATAATATATGTATTTTAGAAAACTTATGAATTTTTGCCTAACTAAAAAATTTATGACATTTTGATTCTACTTGTTTGACTTAGTATGAATAGAATTCTAGATTTCTAATTAAAAAAATACACATGCAATAAGCAATAAAGGTTTACTGTATTGCACAGGGAACTATAGATATTATAATATCTTATAATAACCTATAATGGAAAATAATTTCAAAAATAATATATATGTGTATATGTATACACAACTGAATCATCTGCTATGCACCTGAAACACTGTAAGCCAACTATACTTATATAAAATATATATATTAAAAAATTAAATAAAAATAAAAGAACAATTTCAGTAAGATTTTTTTTAATCTTAAATTTGTATGCAGTTAATACCATAGTTCGAAATTACATAAGCAAAAACTAACAGAATACTGGGAAAGGCAAACAAATTCACAATCAAACTGGGAGACTTTAACAATCTTTCTTAACTGATAGATAAAACATGCAAACAAATGAAAAAGTGGTAATAATGCTGAAGGTTTAAACAATGCAACTCCTTCCTGGGTAGGTACCGAAGGAATGAGTTCTTATGTCCACCAAATGCACAAGAATATTCACAGCAGCTTTATTTATAATAGCCAAAAACTGGAAGCAACCTACATGGTTATCAATAGCAGAATGCATAAATAGTGTTATGTTAATCAATGGAATATGGCCCAGCAACAAAAAGAAATGGATGGCCAATACAGTTTGTTCACCAATGACACAGATGTGATTTTGAATAAAAGAGATCATTTACAGACTCTATACTCGAGTACTGTTCAGATACTGTTCTAGCACACATCCATATACATGGAGCTCAAAGATAGATGAAAGTGATCTACAATGATACAGGTAAGAAGGGCATTTAACCCTCGAAGGTCATGAGCTGGAAGCAGAGCAAAGGGAGCTTCCTGGGATGCTGGAATATTCCATATCTCCATTGGGGATGTGAGTACATGGATATACATATGTGTAAAACTTTATCACATTTATCTGTATTTACTGTATATAAATTATACTTCAATAAATGAATTGAAGAGGCATTATTTTGGAGTTTAATGCCAATAACCTATTTCACATCTTCCCAAGTATCTGGCAGGCTTCCTGGTGGCTCAGTGGTGAAGAATCTGCCTACAAGGCAGACGTTTAACTTTCTCTATGCCTTGACATGAAAAGGCTTGGCTATTCTGCTCTAGGTAACAAGAAGCCAGTTAGTCTGTTTGGGTGGAGAGTGGGTGTAATGGGATCAGTGGTGGAGAACTCTGGCACTGGAGCGGGGAAGGATTTCGCTGAGGGAGGTGTGGTGTCAACTTAACTGGGTCACAAGATGCCCACAGAGCTGCATAAACACTATTTCTGGGTGTGTCTGTGAGGGAAACATGTGAATCAGCGGACTCAGTAAAGCAGATGGTCTTCCTCAATGTGGGGAGTCATCATCCAACCCATTGAGGATCCAAGTAGAACAGAAAGGCAAAATTCTTGAATTTTGAGAATTGAATTGAGAATTGAATTCTCTCCCTCTCTCTGACTGAATGGGCTGAGATAACCATCTTCTCCTGCTACTACTTGATGTGAAGGGATGTGTTAAGAAAGAGACTTATTAAAACTACTATTAGATTGTTTTTAGTGGGGGCTTTGGTCTTCCCTGGTAGTTCAGTGGTGAAGAATCTGTCTGCCAACCCAGGAGACTTAGGTTCGATCCCTGGGTCAGGAAGATCTGCTGGAGAAGAAAATGGCAACTCACTCCAGTATTCTTGCCTGGGAAATTCCAGGGACAGAGAGCCTGGTGGGTCACAGTCCATGGGGTCGTGACTTAGTGAATAGCCAATACAAAAATAGGGGCTCCCCTGGTGGCTCAGACACTAAAGATTTCACCTGCAGTGGGGGAGACCTGGGTTTGATCCCTGGGTTGGGAAGATCCCCTGGAGGAGAGCAGGGCAACCCACTCCAGTATTCTTGCCTGGAGAATCCCATGGACAGAGGAGCCTGGTGGGTTACAGTCCATGAGGTCCCAGAGTCAGGCGCGACTGAGCAACGAAGCATGGCACACACTGGTGGTTCAGTGGTAAAGAAACCACCCGCCAATGCAGGAGACATGGGGTTGATCCCTGGGCCAGGAAGATTCTACATGCCGCGGAACAATGAGGTCTATGCACAATAACTATTGAGCCTGTGATCTAAAGCCCGGAAGCCAAAACTACTGAAGCCCACAAGGCCTAGAGCCTGTGCTCTGCAACAAGAGAAACCATGGCAATGAGAAGCCCGCTCATCACAACTAGAGAGGAACCCCCGCTTGCTGCAACTACAGAAAAATAAAGGCCCTCGCAGCAACAGAGACCCAGCACAGCCAAAAGTAAAAATAAATAATTCTTAAATATATACATATAAAGAAGTGTTTGTAATGCAGGAATAGAGGGGGTCATCTATTTCTATTTCAGCATTTCTCAGTGTCGCCTGGGTAAGGAAAACCTCTCTCGGGCTGCAGCGACAGGAAGGGCCGTGATCTTTTG
Organism: Odocoileus virginianus; assembly: GCF_023699985.2. NCBI lineage: Eukaryota > Metazoa > Chordata > Mammalia > Artiodactyla > Cervidae > Odocoileus > Odocoileus virginianus. Next base: position 33,912,819 of record NC_069704.1, on the reverse strand, counting down.
AGAGCTGGTTTGGTTTTCCCATGTGATGACTGTTCATTTCCCCCACCTCGTCCTGGCTGCTAAGGAGCTTGCAGCTACTTATCACATGGCCGATGTGGACATTGCAAGAGGTCCTCTGCAATGCAATGTGCACTCATTCTGCTCCTGGCTTCACCTTCTCTTCGTTCTGCTTCCCTTTACTCCACTTTCTCAACTGTTTCATTTTGTGTTCTTATACATGTCCTTGGAAGCTGCCACAACTCCTATTTCAGGATACAGGTGGGGCATAAATAAATAAGAGAGGATCTGGACAAATCCACTAAGATGGAGAAAGAGTGCAAGAAAGGCTTGAATAGACATTACCCCAAAGATGATATACAATAGCCAGCAAGCATATAAAAAGATGATTAACTTCACTAACTATACAGAAAATGCAAATCAAAACCACAGTGATATTTTACCTTATGCTGATTAGGATGGCAGACAGGCAGGCAGGAAGAAGAAAAAAGGAGGGAGAACAAAAGAAACAAAGAAATGTCGGCAAAGATGAGGAGAAAAATGACCAAATTACACTACTGGTGAGATTGCAAGATGGCGCAATTGTTATGGAAAACATTATGGGGGTTCCTCAAAAAGTTAAATATAGAACTCCATGTGACGCAGCAGTTTTACTTCTGGGTATATATCCAAAAGAACTGAAAGCTGGGTTCTGAAGAGACATTTACAGACCCACGTTCACAGCAACAGTATTCACCATTGCCAAGAGGTAGAAGCAACCCAAATGTCCATCAACAAATGTATAAACAAAATGCGGTATGTACATATAGTAGAACATTATGCAAATTCTTAAAAAGGGAGTTTTGATGCATGCTACAACATGCAAGAACCTTGAGGACATTATGCCACGTAAAATAAACATGTCACAAAAGTCAAATACAGTATGGCTTCACTTAAATGAGGCATCTGAAGTAGTTGAATTCATAGAGACAGAAAGTTGAATGATGGCTCCTGGGGGAGTGGTGAGAGTGAGGTGCAAGGGTTAATCACTCAGTGGTGTCCGACTCTGTGACCTCCTGGACTGTGGCCGGGCAGGCTCCCCTGTCCATGCAATGAGTGGCGAGTTGTTGTTTAATGGGTATAGAATTTCAGTTTTACAAGATGAAAAGTTCTTGAGATTGGTTGCACAACAACAAAGGGTTATGATGGTAAATTTTATTTTATGTGTATTTTACCAGATTTTTTAAATGTAAAGGCAAGAAAGAGAAGCTTTTTCTCCTTTCACAGTTTTGTTCAGTATGCTTCCCAATCTCAAACAGAAAGAAGCTGGTAGTTTCATCTGGACTCTGTCACATTCCATCCCTGCCATTTAGGAGAGAGAGGAGGTATTTCCACCCAACCAGTGAGGGTAAGAAGAAATTCAATGACCTGGCTTGGATGTCAGTAAATATTCTGGACCTGAACAAAGAAGCGTTTCACTTGCATGATCATTTTTCTAAGGTTTCCTTTTTCCTGGGTAAGACTGCCAAAAATTTAACTGTTTTCCTTGAATACATAATCAGAACCATGTTTACGATATGAGACGTGATTCTACTCCTTCTTTCTCAACATCTACCCCCTTGTTCTTACATGCTTATGACAATGTACCTCCCACACACAACTAAAGAAGCATAAAAAATTTTAAGTCAACTGCTGCACATTGAGGATCCAAGTTATTTAACATACTGTGTAATTAAAGCAGGCTAATGGTGTAAGCAGAGCAGAATATAGGTTAGTGAGTCAACACTTTTCTAGTTCATCCGAGGCCGAGCAGGCTCTTCAGATGATTCATGGTTCATTTGCTCTGATTCAATCTTGGTTGCTTTGCTATTCCTTTCACTCCAACCTGAAGGCCACGTTCATGGGAGGTTCCCATTCCATGGTGTGTTAAAGTTTTGGTGAGGTTGAAACATGGTAAGCTTGGTTCAGGTGTCTGGTTTTAACACCATATGATAAAAGTCAAAGATAACTCAAGAAACAAAACCAAGTAATAATATATAAAATAAAGTGAGTTTTCTGTGAATTTAAAGTGAAAAACCATTCACTCCACCTGATACTTCACCCACACTCAAATAGAAGAGCTGAGTTAAATTTAGATGGTTGTCACTCACACTTGCTCTGTGACCTTGAGAAAATCTTTGATTTTCATCTAATTTCTTTCCACCCATAAGTGATCATTAAGAATATGTACTTCTGACTCAAGACACCCAACACTGTTTAAGTGAAAGATGATGAACTAGGGGTTACAAGAAGTACTGAAACTGTTGTGCTTTGGACCAATGAGCTGGGAAAAGCCTTATTACCCAGGTTTAAGATGATGGCAGTCTTAAGAGGTCTTCCAGTTCATGCCCATGGAGGGGACAGATTCCATTCCATTAATAGGGGGTTGTGCTCCTTCAAATATTGTCCACATACATAGGTGGTCCCCAAAGGTCTATCAAGTGTTTTCTGACAGTCTGGCCTTTTAAGAGGAATATGTGATCAAATCATTTTGTTTACACAAAGTTAAAAAATTTGAAATGTAATATTAAATCACAATTTTTACAGACATCCTATTATATTTTTAATAGCCATTATTTTTTTTAAGTTGTATACATACTTCAAAGATTTTGTTTTTTATTAATAATTAATCTTGGTGTATTTTCACCTCATTAGCATGTTATTCTTTTTTAAGATTTATTTTATTTTATTTTTGGCTGTGCTGGGTCTTCTGTGCTGCACATGGGCTTTCTCTGGTTGCAGCAAGTTGGGGCTACTTTTCACTGCAGCGCACAGGCTTCTCATTGCAGTAGCTTCCCTCGTCGCAGAGCACAGGTTCCAGGTGCATGGGCTTCAGTAGTTGTAGCTCACAGGTTCTAGGGTGCAGACTTGGTAGTTGTGGCCCACGGGTTTAGTTGCTCCATGGCATGTGGGATCTTCCCGGACTGGGGATCAAACCAGTGTCCTCTGCATTGCAAGGCAGATTCTTAGCCACTGAGCCACCAGAGAAGCCCAAGCATGTTATTTTTGATACAGTATATTAATATCTAATATAGTAGCTAAGTTCAGCCATTCAGTCATGTCCAACTCTTTGCGACCCCATGGACTGCAGCACGCCAGGCTTCCCTGTCCATCACCAACTCCTGGAGTTTACTCAAACTCATGTCCACTGAGTCAGTCATGCCATCCAACCATCTCATCTTCTGTCATCACCTTCTCCTCCCACCTTCAATCTTTCCCAGCATCAGGGTCTTTTCAAATGAGTCAGTTCTTCGCATCAGGTGGGTAAAGTACTGCAGTTTCAGCTTCAACGTCAGTCCTTCCAATGAATATTCAGGACTGGTGTCCTTTAGGATGGACTGGTTGGATCTCCTTTTCCAGTCCTGTGGCCACTGCTGAGTTTTCCAAATTTGCTGGCATACTGAGTGCAGCACTTTCACAGCATCATCTTTTAGGATTTGAAATAGCTCAACTGGAATTCCATCACCTACACTAGCTTTGTTCATAGTGATGCTTCCTAAGGCCCACTTGACTTCGCATTCCAGGATGTCTGACTCTAGGTTAGTGATCACACTGTCATGATTATCTGGGTCGTGAAGATCTTTTTTGTATAGTTCTTCTATAGTGGCTAAGATAGGAGTAAAATTGAACAATTTTATTCTAAATTGCTATCAACTAATAAAGCCACCAATATTTTAATAGAATTTTACAATTTACAAATGCTTTCAGCTTCATTTAAATAACACTGTAAGATGGAACAAGTACAATTCCATTATTTGTAAACCTACTAATTTAAGTGGTGTGCCCAAAGCTGATCCATTAATGGTAGTTCCATTAATTCTGAAATATAATGCAAGAGAAACTACCATTCTTTTTACAAAGATGAATTATTTAGAAAATTTGGTTTTGTTTTTCTTTCAAATCACTTTGTACTGAGGACAAGGGACTAATTTCATTTGAAATGCTTTCAAATATTTTTTTCATTATACTGTTTATGAACTACATCAGGCACAACACTTTTCAAAAACAAGGATTAATTTATGATACAAAAAACTCAATATAAGGATAAGTTTTTATTATTTCAACTGGCCTGCTTAATAGTCCTCAAGTAAATCATCTTATCTATTCCTTTAGGGCCAACATTTCTCAAGTTATAATGAAAAAACAAGGATATCAGGATATCTTAAGAATAATGACAATTGTGCAAACAACTGATGTGGAGTCCAGCTCTTTCCCAGTAGTTCATGATTCTTCATTTGCTCAAGAATAAAAACAGAGCATGTGGCTGGACATATTTTTACACCATATGCATATTCTTGTAACAGAACATGAAGATGACTTTCTAAGGCTGAATGAAGCCAGACTGGGGTAGGAATCCTTCTCTATGGCAACATATGTGTGACATGCTGGTTGGTTTAGCATCTGAATGCACTCACCAAGGAGCTCTGTCATCATTTCTGCACAATCCAACACCAGTGCTGACAGAGCTCCCAGCACTTGCTGTCATCCTGATGACTTATCATTGTGAATTTGCTTCTCTAAATTCATAGAAGTCAAGTCTAAGGAAATAAACCAATGACGTATCTAACTTAACCTGTAACTTAAGCTTATCAAGTCATAGAGAGAAGCCTCAGTGAAGGATATCAAACAATATCATTCTGCCTATCAACAGAAAAACATTATAATTTTTATCATTAATTTTTAAATATTTGGCTTTATTTTAATAGTTAAAGATGTGTGACAAGTATATTTTTTAATTAACTGAAATTTTTTGGTCCATCTGTGTCTTGAATACCCATTAGAGTTTCTACAGACAGAAAAAAAATCAAAATGATGACACAGGGGTTGGCAAACTATGTTCACAAGGAACACTCACTTTTCTATGAGATGAACCAATTAAAATCATACAGTGACAATTCACATCACACCAATACACATAATCAAAGGAAATGTATGGACAGAATTCTCTCAAGGCTGTTTTTCTCTCATATGTTTTCTTACATATTTGATACATGCCAACTTTCTCTATAAATGAGCATCATCAGTAAATGATTAAAACAATAACTGAGGAGACTTCCCTGCTGGGGCAGGGCTTAAGATTCCATGCCTCCAATGCAGGGGTTGACCCCTGGCTGGGGAACTAAGATCCCACCTGCCACAGGGTGACTAGGCCCATGCACTGCAACTAGAGAAACCCCCACACTCCAGAACCCACAGAGCCAAACAACAACAACAAAAACCCAATAAACTGATAACAGTAAATCCTGCTGAATCTTTTAACCGTATATTTTTTCTGAAAGACATGAGACATTTTTTCTGCTGGTAAAATGATTTCTAGTAAACATGACAGAAATAACCATCTACACGTTTCAGGGGATTATATGAAAAGGGCCATGACTTCGAGTTTCACTTTTTAAAAATTCATAAATTATATTAAATAAACCCTTAAACTACTCCAAGTAATTATTGTAAATAAGACAATAAAGGACAAATAGGGAAAAAATTACAAACAAATACAAAAGAGGCTTTACCAACACAAGAAAGATGAACAACCAACAGAAAATGGAGAAGGGTCATGAATAGACATTGCTCATAAAAGGAGCTACAAATACACAGGTCTCTTCAAGTCTCCAGGGATTCCTGGGACAGGAAACAGTGGCCAGCACAGAGTAATGACTATAGCTCACTGGAATCTTCACAGCTTGGGGTAAGTTTGCTGAACCCATTCAATAATTTTTCACTCTGAATCCATGCCTACCGAGTAATCTTCTGATTAATAATTTGTTTTCTCAGGTTTTTTGGAACCTGAATGGGATGAGATGAATTGTACATCACCAATGCATAAATTAGCTCATACATCAGCCTCATATTAAAAAAAAAAAAAAAACACGAACCTGCAGGAGGAATGGAGAGATGTTGTTTAAGGGTACAAACTTGCAACTGGTAGATATAAATACAGGATATCCAGTGCACCAGTCCATCCTAAAGGAACTCAGTCCTGAATATTCACTGGAAGGACTGATGCTGAAGCTGAAACTCCAATACTTTGGCCACATGATGTGAAGAACTGGCTCATTTGAAAAGACCCTGATGCTGGGAAAGATTGAGGGTGGGAGGATGACAGAGGATGAGATGGTTGGATGGCATCACTGGCTCAATGGACATGCATTTGAGTAAACTCTGGGAGTTGGTGACGGACAGGGAAGCCCTGCATGCTGCATTTCATGGGGTTTCAAAGAATTGGACACGACTGAGCGACTGAACTGATCCAGTGCACAATATAGTGATTACAGACCAAGATACTGGATTATAAACTTCAAAATTGCTAAGAGACTAGATTTTAATTTTTCCTACAACCACAAAAAAGAAGTAATAAGTATGTGATGTGATAGAGGTGTCAGCTAACACGGTGGTCATAATCATATTGTAATATATAAACATACACCTTAAGCTTAAAAAACGTTATATGTCCATTATATTTCAATTTAAAAAGAAATTAACATATTGGAACAGAAATTTATAGATAACAAAATAAATCTGTTACTTACTGTAAGTCTGCTTCAGAATCACTTCTCCAAGAATGTAGACATCAATTTTAGGGAATTCCAAGTGTTAGTTGCTCGGTCATGTCTGACTCTTCGCGATCCCATAGACTATAGCCCACCAGGCTCCTCTGTCCATGGGATTCTCTGGGCAAGAATACTGGAGTGGGTCGCCATTTCCTTCTCTACTAGGGAATTGCAAAACAGGAATCAAACACTTTATTAGGAATGTGTTGATTCCAATGAGGAACAGAAAGGCTATGGGATATGCTCAGAATTTCATACAAGGGAAGAGAAAAATAGGATAAAAGAATGCACTTGAGGGAGGTCAAAAGGAGAAATAGCATCGCTTTCGGCCTGAAACGTTCTCAGTCCAGCTTACCCAACAAACTAGCTCCACTAGATGTCAGGCTTTACCCTGCCAATGAGGTATCAGAGGTAAGTTTCCTCTTCCCTCTCTCCCATCCCCCTCTTCCTTTCTTCATTCTTCCCTCCTCTCCCAGCTCCTCACTCACCAGGTGTATTTTGAGTGCTTGCTATTCACCAGGCATAGCAACAGATGCTAAGGATACAGACATGGCTCCCACAGTCCCAGAGAGGGAAGTAGCCTGAAGGCAGACCTTTAACAAAGTACATACAGGAACAAAATTACAAACCTTGTATTCTTTAACTCAACCTCGGTTAGAAAAGGTAAACATAATAGAAGCTAACTGCCTCAGTCAGCTCAGTCAGCAGTTAACTAACAACTCCTAAATCAGCAGTTCTTCAAGTGAGGCCCCCAGAAGCCTGGGATCTCTTGGGAGTTTGACAACGTCCCAAGATTTGGAGTCTTTTCTGATGAGATCGATGCTGATATTACAAAAGTGATTTTTAAATATATTGTGTAATGAAGTGTGTCAACATCTGGGTGATTTGCACCTGTGAATCAATACTTTCCAAGTGACCCATGCATGATGTTACAAAATCATTGCATGGATAAAAGATCCATTTAAAGTGCAAGAACATGAATAGATTTTAATGTAATAGAGAATAAAAAGTTCATTTGCATGGCGTCAGGTTCCACATTGCAACTAGACTTTAAGAAGCTACCACTTATCAAGTTTTGATATAATATCAAAGAAGAATATGGATAACTCTCTTAAAAGACTTTTAAAATGCCCCACCTGGTATTTCCAATACATCTCCATGTGTGCGTTGTTGCTCAATTGTGTCTGACTCTCTGCAACCCCATGGACTGCGGCCTGCCAGGCTCCTCCATCCATGGGATTCTCCAGGCAAGAATACAGGAGTGGGTTGCCATTCCCTTCTCCAGGGGATCTTCCTGACCTGGGGGTTGAACCAAGGTCTCCTGCATTACAGGCAGGTTATTTATCATCTGAGCCACTAGGGAAGCCATGTCCATGTGAGGCCAGAATTTCATGTTCTTCAAACAAAAACATATTAATTGGATGCAGAAGTAGGTATAAGAATCCTCCAGTCTTCTATTGAGCCAGACATGAGGTTTGCAAAAAATGTAAGGCAATGCCACTCTTCTCTTTAATAATTTCTGTTTTAGGAAATATACTTTTCACGAAATTGGCTATGTTAGCATCTAATAGGTTTATTATTTTTATTTTTAAACAATAAATATTTTCAAGTGTCCCAATGGTAACTTCTAATACAGTAAATAGCAATATACATAATCTCTACATACAAAATCACTTTGGAGCCCTCAAAAATTTTTAAGAGTGAAAAAGAGTCCTAAGACCAAAACCTTTCAGAACCACCATCTTTAAAGAATGGTGGGAGGAAGCTGAGGTTTCTTTTGTCTCTGCCAATGAGAAATTAAAGGACGCCATCTACAGAGTGCAGGAGGCTGTGGGTGGAGGATAATCTGAGCTCTGAGAAGAAGTGAGAAGGTGTGAGATGGTCACTATGGAAAACCAGAAGGGTGCTAACAATACACAGGATGCTGCTATCAGGCTCCTCTGAGGTTTTTCCCACTGGACATACTTTCTGATAACAGCACTGGTGTGAGCAGTTGACTACAAAGCTGTTTCCGGATGACCCAGAGTGAAGCCCTCATGAGGTTCTCCTTGTCCAAGAGCCATGCTGAGAGTCAAGCATCAGTGTGGAGTGTCCTACTCCACGCCCAGTCTGGAGACCCAGCATGGTTGGATGCCATGCTGCCCACCACCGTCTTCATCATGCAGATCATCTCTCATTACAGAGCCTCTTCCTTCACACTGACATCAACTCAGACAAATGGTGGCCTTGAGAGGGGACTCACCATCAAGCAGCACTTCAACAGACACAGCCAGACTCTATATTTCATTTTAGCTTCACCTGGATCCCACTCCAAGTCAAGGAATGTTCTCCCTGACAACACTGTAGCTTCTTCTCCTCAACGTGCCCTCTCAGACCTCTCTCTGCTCCCAGAATCCTCTCTCTGTAGTTCCTTCTTTTTTTAACTTTTATTTACACTTATTTTTTGTGGAATTTATTTCCAGGCCATGAGTTTTTGTCTCTTCACTTTCATCTGGGATGTATTTTTCTTCTGTGCAACCTCCTCTTCTAGTTTAGAAACAATCTGCTCTTTTTCAATAAGGATCATCTTAATGCGGCAGGGAGAACTCATGGAAAAGATGATTTGGCCATGAGCTCTGTTTAAGTCCTGGATGCATCGTAGGGGCTCTGTTCACTTGCATGTGCTCAACAACCACAGAATGTGAGCTAGAATCTGAGGAGTACATGGGAGTTAAGAGGAGTTGTGGGGAGAAATGCAATGGGAACTTTCAGAAGAAGCAGTAAGTGCAGGGTCCCAGGAGGAGAAGCACTTGATTGGACACAGAGGTATAACTAAGGCCAGTACACGCGACAAAGAAGGAGAATAGCCCCAGGTGAGGCCAGAGCTGGGAAGGACCAAGTGATAAAGGATGTTGTAGGTAATGTAAAGGAGCTTGGATTTCATTCTTAGTGTGATGATTCCCCCCTGAAGGGTCATGAGCACAAGAGGGATGGTCTAATTCAAAAAGAGACCTTCTGGTTACCAGGTACGCAATGGATTTGGGGGTGGGGAGGTGCAGGGTACCTCCAGAGTGGATGTTGGCTGAGCAATAGGAGCCAATTGCAGCAATTCAGGAAGAAACCAGGCAGCTAGGACTAGAGGGCTGGCATGGAAGTGGGCAAAGTCAGGACAGAGGGATCTGTGTCTCTGTGTGCAGACAACAGCATGGCACTGGAGGCCTGGTGGAAAGAGAAAAGAACATGACCCAGGAGAGTGCTGGGGAACCTCAACATTTACAAACAACGGTCAGACTGTCACAGGTGGAGTTGGTATAACGATCATGATTTCCAACAATTATTGAGCACTTGCCATGTGCCAAACTCTTCTGCTCATTTTTTAATCAGATTATTATATTTTGTTTTGTTTTTGAGTTATATGAGTTCTTCATACATTTTGGGTATTAACCCCTTACCCAATATATGGTTTGCAAAGATTTTCTCCCATGCCACAGGTTGCCATTTCATTTCGTTGATTGTTTCTTTTGCTGTGCAGAAGCATTTTAGTTTCACTAATATTTTTGCCCTTGTTGCCTGTTGGAGTCCTGATTTCATAACCAAATCCCATATCCTGGCTAACAGCCAGTTATTCTCAAGATCCCCTTGAGAAATCACCCACATGAGCAAGAATTTGGACTGAGGCCATTCTGTATGCATGACATAAAAATGCAATGTTACCTAAGTAATGAGTGGCACAATGTAGAAACACACTTTTCCTGAAGGGCTGTCCACGTTCATTTCCTCTGTAACTGGCGGTCTGTATTCAATGTAAAACATTATAACCTTGCACTTGTATAAATATTCCTTCCTCTAAATACATTTAATCATATTTTTGAACAATAATGTCCATACTGTAAAAACAACTTGGTTTAGAACTTTCCATCTCAAATGTGTAATAGGACACTATCAAAACCAAGATCCTGATATAAATAATGGTGGATCACGTGATGCTACGGTTAAAACTGAACTTTTGGACTCAGGCAAACATTTTTTCAAGTTCTCCCTTCACCATTTATTAACTAGTTCTTTAACCTCACCGTGTCATTTCTCATCCGATAAATCCCTATCTCACAAGATCATTTTGAAAAGTAAAGGAGACAGTGTATGAAAGTGCTGTGCCCTGCATCTGACTACTGTGAGCACCCCCTCTTCTCCCACTCCTCATGTGGCAGGATTTCAGGGGTTAGGCCAATAGCTAGCTCCCCAGTACTGTGTCACACAAGTATAATACTGGCTGAGGCTGGAGAGGGACCTTAGGAATCATCTACTTTCTCATTCCACCCTCCTTGACTTAATAGATGAGAAAATTGAGGCCAAGAGAAGTGATTCCATTTGTATTCTATCTAGTCAATATATTTATTTGTTCAAATATTTATTGAGCACTTCCTATGAAAGGCAGTAAGTTCATTGACATGTAAGCATCCATTGTGAACTCAATAGTGTGCTAGGTGCTATGAACATGAGGCACATCGAAGGTGAAATATACTTACAGATACACCTTCTCAAGACACCAATGTTTGAGAAGGAGTGGGAAAAGGGTGCAGAAGGACAGACAAAGGCTACGGAAATGGTTATGAATAATCCTCTTAAGTGAAAGAAATAAGTGAATAATCAACACATAAAGCAAATATTATCACTATCCATTACAAACCCATCCATACTGAACCCACCACAATCGATCACAAACCATCTACAGTTAATCAGCACACCCCATCTTGCAGAGAACACCACCATGGCAAAGACTCTGCCCCAGAGTACTCCCCAGGGGTGCCTGCAGAGTGTGATTCTACTCCCCAACAGGAAAGCAAACATTCATGGCAGAATCGGCTGCTTTCCGGAAACCCTGTGCAGTGCAGAAACCCTCCTGAGGTGCTTTTCTCATCGGCAATTATGAGCAACTGTCATTCTTTTCCTTCCTATTCTCAATGAACATACCACTTTCAGACCCTCTGCTATTCTTAATTGCTCAGTTGTCCAACTCTTTGTGATCCTTTGGGCTATAGCCCGCCAGGCTCCTCTGTCCATGGGATTTCCCAGGCAAGAATACTGGAGTGGGTTGCCATTTCTTCCTCCAGGGGATCTTTTCGACCCAGGGGTTGAAACCACGTTTTCTGTGTCTCCTGTACTGTGCAGATTCTTTACTCGCTGAGCCATCACGGAAGCCCCTGCTAAAGCCAATTCAAACAGCAGACGTGACAGTGCAGAGGTGAAAACAATGTGATATATGTGAAAGTGTGTGTGTGTGTAGTGTATTTGGGAACTCACTGCCAGAGAGGCCAGAGTGGAAAGGGGCAGAATATTCATTATCCAGTGTTATAATAACATTTTGTAACAAACAACTCCAAAATATCAGCAGTATAAAACATTCAGTGTTCATGACTGGGGGTAGCCCTGGCAATTTCAGCTAAGCCCTTCCACGTGTCTGTAGGTTGAGTGGCACTTGGCTGGTCCAGACAAAGTTCAGCTGGGTGACTTGGCTTTAAACTGCAGGTCCAGACAGGACCTCTCTTCACAGGGAGTTAGGTTCAGGTCAGTTCTATGCATGTCAAGTCTGTAGCTCTAACTCAGAGGACAACAGCTACTGAACACAAACTCTTCTGAAGGTTATGCCAGAAGCATGAGAGGACAAAAAGAAAAACACAATGCTTCTTAAAGCCTTGGCCCAAAATATGCACACTGTCCCTTCTCCCCTATCAGTCTGCCAATCAGATGACCAAGCTCAGATTCAAGGAGCAGAAAGTTATACTCAGCTCTGGGGAAGCAGCTGCCAAGTTACATGGCAAAGGCAACGGGTGTGGGTAGAGCACAGGAAGAACAGGATTAATAAGTTAATATACCTCAGTTCAGTTCAGTTGCTCAGTTGTGTCTGACTCTTTGTGACCCCCATGGATTGCAGCACACCAGGCCTCCTTGTCCATCACCAACCCACAGAGTTTACTCAAACTCATGTCCATCGGGTCAGTGATGCCATCCAGCCATCTCATCCTCTGTCATCCCCTTCTCCTCCTGCCTTCACTCTTTCCCAGCATCAGGATCTTTTTCAATGAGTCAATTCTTCCCATCAGGTGGCCAAAGTATTGGAGTTTCAGCTTCAGCATCAGTCCTTCCAATGAATATTCAGGACTGATTTCCTTTATGATGGACGGGTTGGATCTCCTTGCAGTCCAAGGGACTCTCAAGAGTCTTCTCCAGCACCACAGTTCAAAAGCATCAATTCTTCGGCGCTCAGCTTTCTTTATAGTCCAACTCTCACATCCATACATGACTACTGGAAAAGCCATAGTCTTGACTAGACAGACCTTTGTTGGCAAAGTAATGTCTCTGTTTTTTAATATGCTATCTAGGTTGGTCATAACTCTTCTTTCAAGGAGCAAGCGTCTTTTAATTTCATGGCTGCAATCACCATCTGCAGTGATTCTGGAACCCCGAAAAATAAAGTCTGTCACTGTTTCCACTGTTTCTCCATCTATTTCCCATGAAGTGATGGGACCAGATGCCATGATCTTAGTTTTCTGAATGTTGAGTTTTAAGCCAACTTTTTCACTCTCCTCTTTCACTTTCATCAAGAAGCTCTTTAGTTCTTCTTCACTTTCTGCCATAAGGGTGGTGTCATCTACATATCTAAGGTTATTGATATTCCTCCCAGCAATCTTGATTCTAGTTAGTGCATCATCCAGCCTGGCATTTCACATGATGTACTCTGCATATAAGTTAAATAAGCAAGTTGACAATATATAGCCTTGATGTACTCCTTTCCCTATTTGGAACCAGTCAGTTGTTCCATGTCCAGTTCTAACTGTTGCTTCCTGACCTGCATACAGATTTCTCAAGAGGCAGATTAAGTGGTCTGGTATTCCCATTTCTTTAAGAATTTTCCAGAGTTTGTTGTGGTCCACATAGTCAAAGGCTTTGGCTCAGACATGCAGAAATAATAAGTTGCTAAAACAGAGCACCAAATCAGGGTGATGCTATTTGCTAACACTTAAGACATACAGCTCTAAAAAAATCACTCTATTTTGCAAGATGGAAAAGTTCTGGAGACCTGTGAATATACTCAGCACTGCTGAACTACACACTTCAAAATAGTTAATATGATAAATTTCACATTATATATTTTACTAGGATTGATTTTTTTTTTTTTTTAAGAGCAAATTAGGAAATTCTCTGGCAGTCCAATGGTTAAGACTTGGCGCTTGGACTCCCATGGGCCCGGGTTTTGATCTCAGCAAACTGAGATTCCACAAGCCCTTCTTCCTTGTTTTTGTTCTATTTGGGCCCTCAATGGACTGAATGATACCCACTCACACTGGCAAGGACGAACTGCTTTACTCAGTCTATCAAAGTAAAATGTTAATCTCTTCTGCAAACACTCCCACAACATACACAAAATAATACTTTACAAGGTATCTGGGCAACTCTCAGTCCAGTCAAGTTGACACATAAAATTAACCATCACACTATACAATGTCTATGTTAAGAACAGAATACTGCCAGTTAACCAGAAGATGTTTTGTGCCCCTTCTGACTCCCATCATCTTGAATTTTAGGTTAATCATTCTCTTGCTTTTCTGCAAAGTTCTCTTATATGTATATATATATATATCTTTAGAATGTAAACATATTGCTTAATTTCGTTTTTAAAAAAGAAATGGTAATTGCATACATCTAATTCTTCTAATCAGCATTAGGCACTTCCCCGTTGGTTCAGACAGTAAAGAATCTGCTTGCAATGTGGGAGACATGGGTTCGATCCCTGATTCAGAAAGATCCCCTGAAGAAGGGAATGGCTACCATCCCAGTATTATTGCCTGGAGAATTCCCTGGACAGACGAGTCTGATGGACTACAGTTCACAGGGTCGCAAAGAATCAAACACAGCTGAGCGACTAACCCTTTATGGTTTTGATATGCTTTTTTATATTATTGACTATACAATATTGCATTACTTGAATATGAAATGTTATTAAACCATCTCATTGCTGATGGATATTCTGCTCCCAGCTATTATGAACACAGCTTCTTGTACATTAGTGTACTTATATCCTCAAGTGTTAACCTAGAAATAAAATTGCAGAATTACAGAGTATATACCTATTCAGCTTTATTCTATCATGCCAAACTGTCAAGAGAGGTGATATCAGTTTACATTTCTAATGGAAGTTAGGATGAGTGTTCTTAATTTCTCATATCCCATATATAATCCGAGTATAAATTTTGTACTTCTTCTTTTTTTTTTTTTAAGATGCATTTTTTTTCCATTGATTTTTATTAGTTGGAGGCTAATTACTTTACATCATTACAGTAGTTTTTGTCATACATTGAAATGAATTAGCCATGGATTTATATGTATTCCCCATCCCAGTCCCCCCTCCCACCTCCCTCTCCACCCGATCCCTCTGGGTCTTCCCAGTGCAGCAGGCCCGAGCACGTGTCTCATGCACCCAACCTGGGCTGGTGATCTGTTTCACCCTAGATAATATACATGTTTCAATGCTGTTCTCTTGAAACATCCCACCCTCGCCTTCTCCCAGAGTCCACAAGTCTGTTCTATACATCTGAGTCTCTTTAAATACTTAGGAGTATATCTACCTAAAGAAACAAAAGACCTATACATAGAAAACTATAAAACACTGATGAAAGAAATCAAAGAGGACACAAACAGATGGAGAAATATACCGTGTTCATGGATTGGAAGAGTCAATATTGTCAAAATGGCTATAATACCCAAAGCAATCTATAGATTCAATGCAATCCCTATCAAACTACCAACGGTATTTTTCACAGAACTAGAACAAATAATTTCACAATTTGTATGGAAATACAAAAAGCCTCGAATAGCCAAAGTAATCCTGAGAAAGAAGAATGGAACTGGAGGAATCAATCTGCCTGACTTCAGACTCTACTACAAAGCCACAGTCATCAAGACAGTATGGTACTGGCACAAAGACAGAAATATAGATCAATGGAACAGAATAGAAAGCCCAGAGATAAATCCACGAACCTATGGTCACCTTATCTTTGACAAAGGAGGCAAGGATATATAATGGAAAAAAGACAACCTCTTTAACAAGTGGTGCTGGGAAAACTGGTCAACCACCTGTAAAAGAATGAAACTAGAACACTTTCTAACACCATACACAAAAATAAACTCAAAATGGATTAAAGATCTAAATGTAAGACCAGAAACTATCAAACTCCTAGAGGAGAACATAGGCAAAACATTCTCCGACATAAATCACAGCAGGATCCTCTATGACCCACATCCCAGAATTTTAGAAATAAAAGCAAAAATAAACAAATGGGACCTAATGAAACTTAAAAGCTTTTGCACAACAAAGGAAACTATAAGCAAGGTGAAAAGACAGCCCTCAGATTGGGAGAAAATAATAGCAAACGAAGCAAAAGACAAAGGATTAATCTCAAAAATATACAAGCAACTCCTCCAGCTCAACTCCAGAAAAATAAATGACCCAATCAAAAAATGGGCCAAAGAACTAAACAGACATTTCTCCAAGGAAGACATACAGATGGCTAACAAACACATGAAAAGATGCTCAACATCACTCATTATCAGAGAAATGCAAATCAAAACCACAATGAGGTACCATTACACGCCAGTCAGGATGGCTGCTATCCAAAAGTCTACAAGCAATAAATGCTGGAGAGGGTGTGGAGAAAAGGGAACCCTCTTACACTGTTGGTGGGAATGCAAATTAGTACAGCCACTATGGAAAACAGTGTGGAGATTTCTTAAAAAGCTGGAAATAGAACTGCCATATGACCCAGCAATCCCACTTCTGGGCATACACACCGAGGAAACCAGATCTGAAAGAGACACGTGCACCCCAGTGTTCATCACAGCACTGTTTATAATAGCCAGGACATGGAAGCAACCTAGATGCCCATCAGCAGACGAATGGATGAGGAAGCTGTGGTACATATACACCATGGAATATTACTCAGCCATTAAAAAGAATTCATTTGAATCAGTTCTAATGAGATGGATGAAACTGGAGCCCATTTTACAGAGCGAAGTAAGCCAGAAAGATAAAGACCATTACAGTATACTAACACATATATATGGACTTTAGAAAGATGGTAACGATAACCCTATATGCAAAACAGAAAAAGAGACTCAGATGTACTTCTTTTATTAAACTTTTTCCTAATTATTTTGTTCTTTTTGATGCTGTTATAAATAGGGTTTTTCTTTTTAATTTCTTTTTCAGATTGTTCATTGCTGGTGTATAGAAATATAATTGCTTTTTTTATATGTAATTGCTTTTTAATGTTGACCTTGTAGCCCGAAACCTGGCTGAACTAATTTATTAGTTCTAATAGGGTCCTTGTAGATGCCTCAGAATTTTCTGTATACAACATCACGCCATCTGGAAGTATAATCCTACTTGTTTCTTTCTTTAAAAAAAAAATTACTTGGCTGCACTGTGTCTTAGTTGTGGCACAAGGGATCTTTAACGGTGGCATGAGAACTCTTAGTTATGGCATAGTGGGATCCAGCTCCCTGACCAAGGACCAAACCTGGGCTCCCTGCATTGGGAGTGTGGAGTCTTAGCCACTGGACCACCAGGGAAGTCCCTACTTATTCCTTCCTAATCTGGGTGCCTTTTTTTTTTTTTTGCTTTCTCTTGTCTAATTGCCTTTGGCTAGAACCTCCAACAGAATGTTGAATGGAAGTGGTGAGAACAGACGCCCTTCCTTGTTCCTAACCATAGTGAAAACATTCAGTCTTTTATCATTGAGTAAAACATCTGCTGTGGGGCCCATAGATGCTCTTTATCAGGCTGAGTATTTTGTAGTCCTAGTGTGTTAAGTATTTGTATCATGAAGAGATTTTGAATTTTTCAAATGCCTTTTCTGCATCTACTGAGGTAGCAAAAATCATCTTGCCTTTGTCCAAACTTTGTTCTGGGCCCTTTGAGTGACCCTTTTAAATTATGAACATGTGAAGCAAGTTTACAACCATTACTTCCAGAAGAAGGTACAATAGTCTACTTTGGGGCTTGGTTAAGACCTGTGATTTGGTATGTAGAGCGCTTCCATGCAATTATTGGAATTCTCAAAATTCAACCAAGATCAAAGACCGTCTGGAAGGGAAGAGGTGCAGATGAAACCTCTTCTTAATGAGACCTGTCAGATGTGAGGCCACTTTAATGGGAAAGCTGCCCTTCCCAGCCATCCTGACAGCTGCTTTGCTTCCCAGGAATTGCTTGTGCGCATTGTGAGAAGATGCTCCCCCCTTCCCCGACCCCCCCCCCACACACACCCCAGCTAACCCCCATGGACTGCAAGGTGCCTACAGGAGCCTTTCCACTGCCGCCATTACTGCACAAGACTCACAGTGCCGGCTGTCCTCAGTCTGGGGGTGATTTGGACCTGGGTCACTGTAGTAACGCATGCAGGAAACAGTGGCTTGCCAAGAGTCTCTTTAGGCTTCCAGGCATCATGTGCCTCAGCTAGTATAGCAATTCTGCAGTAGGCAGACAGGACCTAACATCAGACCAAGGTTGGGCCTCTGGTGGCTCAACAGCTGGAAGCCCTGTGACAACTAGGACCAGTAGGTGGTCCTCTCAGAGGTAAAAAATATGAAGTTCAGCCCTTAGCATCACCTGGGAGTTCTGATGTCCTGGAGGCAAGTGCAGGAGGATTAATTCACTGATTCTTGAGAAAAACAGTGCTGGGTATCTTTTCTTTACTCCATCACTCAGATACACTTTCCCACCCTCTCTTCCCGGCTCTGTGCCTGGGAGACTGGTATGCATGGGCCAACTCAACAGACTCCCTGGCTCTCTGCCTTCCAGTTGGGATTGGCCCGTGGGGTTTGGTCACTAGCAGATCAGAGGGCAGGAGAAGGGAAGGGGAGGTCATTTATTCTCCTGATTCCTCCCCTGTTGGGTCAAGAGGGGTATCCTTCTCTCTTTCTGAGGCCACATTTCACTTCAGACTTGTCTATCCACATAGTATGTGCTCTTTCTCTCTCCTCTCCCCTCTGTCTCTGCCCCCAGACTAGCCCAATAAAGACTCCCTTCTATTGCCCCCTCACATCTCCCCTCACTTACCGAGATCCCGCTGCTTTCATTGATCTCACCTGCATCTCTGAAAAGAGTACCTTTGTTGAACCCTTTTCAAATGACCCAACTTGAATGTGCTGTTTCCCGTCACCACCCTGACTAGTACAGAAACTATGAGGTCCTTGGACATGTCTTGGGTTGGATATCTGGGCAGAAGAACCAGACTTTCTGCTGATCGTTCTGATTTGAACTTTGAGAGAAATGTGAACACTATTTTTTACCTGAGCTGGTAAAGCAGAGCACAAGTCACACCTGTGTTTACACATCTATTCCCCCCTACCTGCCAGGGAGCACCTGGAGAATTACGACATTCACCTTCGGAATTCTGTGGATGGTAGGTGTTCACAAAATGTTCCTCAAGCACAACTGAACTATAAGCCCTTACCCAAGTCACCTGTCTCTCCAGGTCTCAGGCACTTCAACTGTACAGACTCCACCCAGGAACACTGAAATGTCACCTACTTGGGCGAAGTAAGAAAAAAAGTGCAGAGGTAATCGACATACTGATTAAATGCTTTTATGTCAGCTTCATTGTTTTCAAAGACACAGAGTAGTATGAACTTGGGAAACAATGGAAGTCGGGCAGAATGTCGTTGGACGTCCTTTTAATCAAACATCTTAAATGGCACAAAATTAACACATTGCTTTAAAGCAAAAGGGTCCTTTAAAGGGGGTGCTTCTTCCACTTAAGTAATTTACCCGATAACAGGAAGCAGATTAAATAGCAGAGCCATAATAACATGTGCCGCTACGGCCCACTCTATATTTGACATCAAAAGAAATCTGCCTTGTATTATTGTGACAAAATACCAGGTTACAAAACACTGTGTACAGCACTATCCTAATTTCAAGCAATATTCCTACCCGTTTATCTATACAGGACGGAGGAACTGATGCTTGCTGCCGCGTGGTGTGGTAAAGTGTTATTTATTTTCTGCTTATTACTTTTACATTAAAAAAATAAAAAAATAAATAAACTAAAGCTCTTTCTAAAGCTCATTGGTGGAGGAGGAGCAGGAGGGTCCGGCCTGCAAGGGCGATGGAGAGAGGCTGGGCGAAGAGGACCGCAGATGGAGGGACTCGGGGCCGGGACTCGGGGCCCCCTCCCCTGCCTGCGGTGGGGCTCCGCTTCGGCACAGAGGAGAGGGGCGCCGGGGAAGGAACGGAGGTGGGAGAAGGGGAAGCGGTGCGGCGCCATGTGCACGGGTCTCGGCCGCGCAGCGGCGGGTGGAGAGCCTGGGGGCGGGGTCCGGGCCAGGGGCGTGTCTCGCCGGGGAAGGGGCGCGGGGTGGGCAGGTCTCGACGCCGATGGGGCGGCGCGGAAGTGGGGACACGCGCTTTGGGGCGGGGGCCCAACGGGGGCTCCCCGGGGTCCGGTCCGCGGGCGGGGCGGGGTCGCGGGCGGCTCCGCCCTGCGCGGCAGGGAAGGCGGGGCGGACGGTCTCCGGAAGGCGAAGGGAAGGAACCGGATTTGGGGCGATGGCGGCGCCCGACGTGCTGCTGGTGATGGGCGTGAGCGGCTCGGGGAAGTAGGTGCTGGGGGCCGGGCTCGGGGGGCGCAATGGGGAGGCGGCGCGCGGCGGAGGCCGGACCTGCCGCAGTTCTGGGCCCTTGGCGACTGGCGTTCCCTGGGGAGCCCCCTTCGTTTCCCTTTGCCGATGAGGAAACAGGTCCAGGGCACCTTACTCCCTCTGCCCACTTGCCAGCCTGCTCGCTCCAGGAGCGCCTGGCCCGGGGCCACATCCCAGACTCGGGCTCTGCATCTCTGAATTTAGACAGAGGCGGCTGCTGGGGTAACGGGTTCTGCTTGGCCCCTGGAGCGGCCCGGGCAGGTTGTTGGGGGCCTCAAGCCAGAGCAGCGTGCAGGAGAGCGAGGGACCGCAGAGCACGGGCAGACCTCCTCCCAGGCGCCCAGAGACATTTGTCAGGCCGGACAGAGCACTAGCTCCCTCCTTCTTGGCCTTGGACTTTTCTGATTATTAACTTTCTAACCTACTGTGTTTCCCACTTCAGCTAGAAGGATGGAGTATTAAATATGAAGAGTGCTCCAGATTTGTGAGGAAGGAAGAGCATTCCACACCGCAGAGCCCCTGGCCAGCCCAGTCTGGCCAACTTGGGGGGCCGAGGAAGCCTTTGGCTTCCCACTGGGTCCAAAGTCCAGCAGTGCCCTTTATCAGAAAAGACAGGTAGTGTTCCACCAGAGGCAGCAAAAGACACCTGAAGTTTCACAACCCCCGAAGGCTTCTAGAATGTTCTGAATCGGGAACTGCCCATGCGGGCCAGTGTATTTCCAAGACTCCTTCTTGCTCCAGGTAGGTAGGTTTAGCTTTACAGAAACTACTGTGGCATTTGGGTGCCAAACTGGTTTGTAATGCTCGGCTCTGACCAGTCTCCTGTGAGGCGAGCACTGTGCTTTATTTCTACTGAGGGTCCTTGGTCCATCTTCAGACATGGACCAGGGACCTTTACGATGTCCCCTGGTTAAGAAGTTTGGTTAGAGTGGTTCAGTTCAGTTCAGTCGCTCAGTTGTGTCCGACTCTTTGCGACCCCATGAATCGCAGCATGTCAGGCCTCCCTGTCCATCACCAACTCCCGGAGTTTACTCAAACTCATGCCCATCGTGTCGGTGATGCCATTCAGCCATCTCATCCTCTGTCGTCCCCTTCTCCTCCTGCCCCCAATCCCTCCCAGCATCAGGGTCTTTTCCAGTGAGTCAGCTCTTCGCATGAGGTGGCCAAAGTATTGGAGTTTCAGCTTCAGCATCAGTCCTTCCAGCGAACACCCAGGACTTATCTCCTTCAGGATGGACTGGCTGGATCTCCTTGCAGTCCAAGGGACTCTCAAGAGTCTTCTCCAACACCACAGTTCAAAAACATCAATTTTTCAGTGCTCAGCTTTCTTCACAGTCCAACTCTCACATCCATACATGACTACTGGAAAAACCATAGGTTAGAGTGGTAGAGAATGGTTTTTCAGTTTCCTTCTATCTCCTTTCTGCCCATCTACACCCTAGTCTAGTTGGCTCTTCTTTTAAATTATGACTGGCGGCTGACATGTTCATTCCTGGCTAATCTAACTTGGTCTTCAGTGTGATTTCTGTTGTTCACAGCCCTGGCTTCTCCAGCCCTGGAGTTTGGCTGGGACAGTTTAATCGCTAGCAGGCTGCAACGTGTCAACCTATGCAGCCCCCGTTGGAGTGAACATAATGGGAGAGGTTCTAGTTCTCAATCCTTTGGTCATTTTAGGGAGGAGGTCTCAGTGTGTCTGTTTAACACCTTCCTGATACTTTCTTAACAAAAGAGAGAGAACCCTTGGTAATTAACAGTATAGAATTTCATCATAATGTTTTGTTTTCATTGTGTGCATTTTTCAGTTACCTCCTACTTAAGGCAAGTGAGGATGGCTTCCTGTATGAGGGACGGAAAGAACCTTCCTTAACACATTTGTTTAATTTCAAAGAGAGAAGCAATTAAATAAAAATAACATAATTGTAATAGTAGCATGTACAACTTAGGTGAGAAGGCATGATGAAGTAGGAGGGTACAATAAAAAGATCCTGAAGGTTCTATGTCAGTGATTGGCATTTGGATAATACCTCAGAAGTTGAGAGCAAGAGGGGGCTTCATTTCTAACTCATCGCCTGCCAGCCTCCATCCCTACCCACATTGCACTAGCTATAAACCTCAAGATGGCTGAAATCAGTCTCAGTGGGCTGAGCATTATGTCCTGGGAGCTGGTAGGTGCTTGTTAAATATTGGCTGAGTGAAATGAGAAAGCGAATGGATAGATGTAACTCAGCTCCCTTGTTTTACAGGTGAGAAAACAAGTTTAGACGACAAGGTGGGCATAGTCATTTCATGGCAGATGGAGACTGTGGCCAGATCTCAAGCTCTGGAACCCAAGCCCTCTTCACTGACCTGTAGTTGTTAGGGTCTGAACAGAGAGCATTCAACTCCCATACTTAATAATGAATGCTGGTAATTCTCTGAGTCCCTTATTTGAAGGGTGTGTCCCTTTTAAGTCGCAATGTTTTAATGCTTTTATGAGCTCCATGAACCTTGTGTGGGTGCTTAGAGGTTAAATTCCCTGTCAGACCCCTGCCTCCAGTATCCTCGGTAAAATTTATCACTTTATTCAGTTATTGTCCATGTAGTGACGAGACTTGACAGTCACTAAGTCACGTCCGACTCCTTGCGACCTTCACTACCTCCTAATTTGCTCAGATTTATGTCCATTGAGTCCATGATGCTATCCGACCATCTCATCCTGTTCAAAAAATAATTATCTACAAAACAGGGACCAAAAACTTAGTGGAGGGGGGCGACTTCAAGAGTTTAATGAGATCTTATGTATTGCTTTTGGGGGAAAATTTAGTGATAACTAGAAAATTATTTAAATTCCTGGAGAAAACTAAAGCCATGCTCTCGACTCCAGGGTGAGGAGCACGTGTCTGAGTTTCAATATTGTAAGTTGTTGGTGTTTAAGCCGTGTGCTTCCCATGGCTCCTTGGATGGAAGAGGCAGATGGAGAAAGGATAGTCACGTAGCATCTGTGTCCTTTCCACAGATCCACCGTGGGCGCCCTGCTGGCATCTGAGGTAACCTGTGCTAACACCTCCCAGTTGTGAGTCTCATCTTTTTGTCTCATTGCTTCTGGCCTGCGTGTTCTGTAAACTCACCGCAGACACCTCCATAAAGCTTGTGAAACCCCCTGGAGCAATTTTGTTTCTCTCCTTGGTCATGGAAAATAATGATGAATGAAAAAAACAGCTGCAGCAACCCAGTGGGTGGGATTAGTGAAGCATCCTTACAGACCTCCCTGCTCCTGCACCTGGGTGGAGGAGGGGTGGTCTTTGTGGCTGCCGGTGGGAAAGAGGGTGGCCAGGTGGTTTCTGCACCTGCAGTTAGTATTAGGAACCCACAGTGCACATCACATGAGCCGCATGAGCTGCTACATATCCTCTTTGACTTTGTTCTTAAAGCTAGGATGGAAATTCTACGATGCAGATGACTACCACCCAGAGGAAAATCGAATGAAGATGCAGAAAGGGATACCGCTGAATGACGAGGTAAGGTGCGCTGTCTGTTTTTATTTCCAACATGGATGTTTAAACATTAAACCATCAAAATTAAGTTTACAACATTTGACTTTAGAAGGTGGGAGGAGAGCAGCCAAAAGGAGATACAGAGTAACAAACATAACAGTGATACTGTGCTAGAGATAATAAACATACTGTAGATAACTTGGCCCCACCACTGAGCTTGTGTGACTTTTGGCAAATAGCTTGGTCTCTCTGTGCCTCATTTTCGTCCTGTGACGTAGGAATGGTGACAGGATCTATTTTATTGGGTCCTTGAGAGGATTAGATAAATTGAAAAGTGTGCAGAGAGACACACCTGAAGCATTCAGTGAATATCACTTCTTACTGTTGTTGTTAGCACCGTATCTCTGTATACATACATGTAAATCATTTCTGCGGAGTGTGTAAAGTGTGACTGTGCTAGGGTTATTTTCTTTTTCCCCTTGCTGAGTACAAAATTAAAGAACAAAGTAAAGCAACCCCAAATGGACAGAGTTTTATAATGGCATTTAAGCATCGTTCCTCTTATTCACAAGGGAGCCTTGTTAAGTGAGCAGTATTGATGGGGCTGGGGGGCTGAGGAGGAGAATTGAGAAGAGGAATTTATTGTACAGAAGAAAAGGTTATCAATTACTGGAAGAAACATAACGAGTTACTAAATATATTCAGAGGAAGCTATACAAGTTTGCCTGACATTAGAGTGAAGCAGAGAGGAATGCAGTAAAACAGCAGATGGCTAACACTTTTAATGAGAGCCCAGTGAGTCCATGAGCGAAGGTGTGGGTCACAGCTGAGCTGGCACCATGACCCCCTCATTGCCCTGGCAACCAGCCCGCAGGCCCTCCTCCCCCAGAGGATACTGTGCTGAGCATCAGGTAGACTGTTAGAGGCAGAGGTAATGGTATGCCTTGGGGGAGATTCTCAGGATGGTTTGGGGAGGTCCATGAGGTCACAGAGAGTCAGACACAACTGACTCTCTCAACACACACACACACACACACACACACACACACACACTGTACTCAGAAGGCTAAGGTTTGAAGATAAAGAACCTGAGCGCGCGCGTGTACACACACACACTGTACTCAGAAGGCTAAGGTTTGAAGATAAAGAACCTGAGCTGAATACACACGGGCACCTTAAGCCTATTTCAGTTAAATGTAAACTCCAGTTCCGGGATTGCACTGCCCATACTTCAAGTGTTCAAAAGCCACGTGTGGCTGGTGGCTGCCAATCCAGACAGTGCAGGTAGAGAACATTTCCATCAGGGCAGGAAGCTCTGTTGGACAGCGCTGGTGGAGAAAGATACGCCACCCAGGCAGGGATGCACGGTTAACATGAGGAGATGATGATTTCCAAGCTGTCTGTTAGTGAGTCTCCCTGGTGCCAGCGCCATGCTGTTCTGGCAGCCCATGGGGTGATGCTTGAGCAGACTTCAACCTCAGAGTCTTTAAAGGGTTTTGGACAGTTTTGTTCCTGATTACAAATATAATACTTATCCTGTATAAAACATTTGACCAATGCCTACAAATTCTTTCACAGAATATATCACCCTTGGTTTCATCTTCCAAAACTACCTGCTGATTGAATTTGATACATATACCCACCTTTCAGGGTATGTACTTTGTTTGTATGCATTTTTTTCCCTCTATGGGCTTAGGTTCACTTTTGCACCAGATAAAATCGGTCCCTCACCGCCACTGCCCCCCTCCCACTTCCCTTGCCCTCTCTCCACCTCCCCCAGCAGTGCTAGACACCTCTTCCATCTGTTCCTCTGAGCGCCTGCCCTTTTATTGTCATCCCCTTCCAGAAGACACTTTCTCTTTCTAGATAGGCCAAGGAAGCGGTCTCTATCCTCATGATGCTCTCCTTTAGCCCTCAGTACTTAAGTCCTGGGCTGGGGGCTCAGGGTACACTGCACCCCTATCCCTGCATGTAGGGACTGTCAGGGATGAAGGGACCCAGAATAGCGACCCAGTAAGCTTGGATGCCCCTCTGGGTTATGTTGTTTCCTCCTCTCTTTCTGTGTTTGACTTCACTAATTATGATATTGTCTGTAGTGTTTACACACAGAACTCAGTGAATTTGCTCTAGTATCTCCCTGTTTGGCCTCAGTTTCTGCCTCTGTGAAGAGGAGATCTCAGTCTTCCCCCTTTCTTCACAAACATTATGAATACAGACTCTGGAGCTCAAGTGTCCAGGTCCTCCCTAAGACCCGACAGGAAAGGCCAAACTCCTTAGCAGCTCACTCAGAGTCTCGACTGTCTAGTCCTGACAGTTTCTCCTCACAGCAACTCCCACGCTTGGTTGTCAGTGCTAAGCTCCTGCCTCATCCGTTTACTGTAGAGTCTTGGCAAACCATCTTTAATATTTCATACTCCCAGTCTTACCTTGCCCTCTGCTTGGCAGGCCCTGGTTCCATTAAAATCCTCTTTATCCTTGAAGATTTAGTCTTCCGAGGGCCTGATCAAAATTGATCTCTCCCTCTACTCTCCAGTCAGAGCCCTTCTAAGTATATCCCTTGGAACCCTCATCTCTGCCTTATGTGTAGTTTAACTGATAGATACCCGTCATCAGGCTGTGACCCCCTTGAGGACAGGAACCACACCATTCATATTACATTCCCAGTGCTCTGTATGGCGCTTTGCACATATTAAATACTATTTGTGGAATTAGAACCTACTGCGTACCAAATTCATTTATTAAAGGTCTTTTCCATATTCAAAGTTGGAAATTGATGCCATTTATTGCAGTTATAAAATCAGCCCCCAAAAATAATGTTTAAAATGAAGTCTACTCCTTTTCCTGTTTAAATCCCAAAGCAGACCAGTGAATTACATGATTCCCCATTTTGCAGATGAACAAGGGGAGGCACAGAGAAGCTAAGTAACTTGAGCAAAGGCACAGAGTAAAGGGGATCTCTAACCCCTAAGACCCTACTTTTTCTACTGTGTTAAAGGCCCTGATACTCCACGCACACCCAGTCTATGAGGAATGAATCGGGGTTGGTTAAACGGAGAGGGGAAGGGTGAGAGAGAGAGCAGGAGAGAGGCACAGCCCTCAGCGAGCGCATCCCTTGGAGGGACCTAGCCCTGGATGGGTACCTGAGGCAGGTGACGCCTGGCTTTACGCAGACCAGGGATGAGAATGCTGGTGTCCACCCGGGAATTCACGTAGCACCTGGAGCGGCTCCGGAAGAACTCTGTCCTTGTGGCCCCCTGTGACCCTCTAGAGAAGGATCCCAACTGCGTAATAACTGTGACTTGGAAACTTCTGTAAAATAAAGTTGAAAGTACTTCATTGCTATCTCCAGCCTTCTCTCACTGATTTTGTGGCTGGTGGACCCAGACCTTACTGGTGCTGTGAATAAACTGGTCCAACATGCATTCTGATTGGGGGCATATGTCTGAAAGCATCTATTTCTGTTTTATCATTCCATTTATTAATATTAGTTTTCATTGTTGAGCTTCTGAGGAATTTTATTGTGACTAAATGAAGCAACATGCTTAATTCTTAGCTAAGGCATGTATTTAAGATACTGGTAAAATAATAAAAAAGCAGGGATTCAAAGTAAAGTTCTATTTACCTGTACAAAGGGTAGGAAGTTTATTACCCAATTATGTTTTCTGTTTTTTTTTTTTTAATTTGTTTGTTTCATCCTTATTGTGAAATATTTCAGTCATGCAGAAAATATAATGACTAATAAAGTCAATATCCAGCTTAATGCAATAACATGTTTCCTAAGCCATAAAATAATACAGAGATTGATCTCTGTACAAAGAGATTTGGTGCTGATGGGCTGGAAGAATTGTGCAATCTAATTAAAATAACAAAACACAAGGTTGCTCCTCTGCTAGTGGGAAGAAAGGTAAGATATCTAAAGTACTAGAAATTAAACAAATTATCCCCCTTCCTTGGTGCATCCAAACCCACTATGAACATTTTGCTCATGCAGAAGTATAGTTCATTTTTTGTTGTGTTTTCATCTGTGAATCAGTCCTAATGCATCATTATAATTGCTTCTTGAACTCTTAAGTAGGTATGTGAATACTGAATATGTGAATTAGCATTTGACTGTCTGAACCTTCCAACTTGGAGAAGGGCATGGCAGCCCACTCCAGTATACCTGCCTGGAGAATTCCATGGACAGAGGAGCCTGGCAAGCTATACAGTCCATGGACTCGCAAACAGTCGGAGACGACTGAGCGACCTTCCTACTACCCCTTCCAAGCCAAATATTCTTGCTGAATGGAGATCAGCACTAGTCTCAGCTCATCACAGCACTAGTCTCAGGATTTTGTTTCACCTAGAGACATGCACAGTGACAGGGATGCACTGTGGAA
This sequence comes from Odocoileus virginianus, assembly GCF_023699985.2. NCBI lineage: Eukaryota > Metazoa > Chordata > Mammalia > Artiodactyla > Cervidae > Odocoileus > Odocoileus virginianus. The sequence continues at coordinate 33,884,730 of NC_069704.1, read as the reverse complement.
AAGGCTGCCTGACTGCCCAGATGGGACCAGGGCAGTCAGGCTCTCTTGCTGGCTCAACCCTTGATACTGTCAACACATTGAACACAGGTTCATGTCTCATATGAGAACCCCACTAGTCAGGTTCACAAGATTTCTACATAAAACCAGAATGCCAGTTGATTAATTTACAAGGAGAAATTTAACTGCCACGTGGCCCATAACACATCAATCTGATTTCAGAAGCCAAAATGCAGTCAGGTAGCTCAGTGAACGTGCAATCAAAAGAGTAGGAAAGTTAAAACTTAAGTTTCTAATGGTGTGAGACCACCCACCCCATTAGACGAAGACGTTTGCTAATGAGACCATGATATTTGAAGTCATAAGGCCAGAACTCCATTACTCTGCTGTCTGATCCTATAGTGTTCCTGCCCTGGACTTTTACACCCAAGCCTCATGTGCTTCCTTTATGTGTGTTAAAATACGTAGTTGGGTCATAGTGATGCACCGCTAGCCTGAGGGTCACTTTTTACTTCTTCAGATGAGTTTAGACATCTCTGTCCCTTTCTGTTAAGTGTTGATCTTTAAAGCCTTAAAGAACAAGCTTCTTTCCTTCTTGTCCAAGTGCTTAGGAAGGTTATCTCACTGCGGCCCCCATATGCTGTAAGAAGACTCCTTAACTTTATAGAAAGTGAAAGTGAAGTTGCTCATTCGTGTCCGACTCTTTGTGACCCCATGGACTGTATGTAGCCTACCAGACTTCTCCATCCATGGGATTTTCCAGGCAAGGGTACTGGAGTGGGTTGCTATTTCCTTCTCCAGGGGATCTTCCCAACCCAGAAATCGAACCCGGGTTTCCTGCATTGCAGGCAGACGCTTTTACCCTCTGAGCCACCAGGGAAGCCCCAACTTTATAGAAGTTGATGTCATTTCTTAAACTTGAAGCCAGACACCTCTATTTACATGTAAAACACACACTGAGGTTAGACCCATTAATGATTAGTACACCACTTTACCAAGTAAGTTGCCTGTGCAGCCCTTCCTAAGGTTTGAAAGGCACCATGTCTTTGTCGGTCTGGGTCCTCGGTAGGAAACTGCTCATGCTGCCGACATGTGAGTCTCTAGGGCCCAGTCTCCCTGCTCTGCTGCAGCCTTCTGTTGGAGAAGCTGTTTTGGAAGATATAGCCAAGAGGTTTAAAAAAAATTTTTTTAACTCTATGTATAAATAATAGTGTTTTCTTTTTTTATCCCTGTTAGTTCATGAATGTAGTAGAAAAGCTTAGCTATTCACAGTGAAAATACAGAAGAGAAAGGAATTTAGAAAGTTGGGTGCAAATGGAATCTTAGAAGTTAAACTCAGGGTGATCGTGTGTAGAGGATTGAAAGGAAGGACCCAGAATAGTGTCTGGGTCTCCCTAAGCACACAACAGATACTTGCAAATGGATGAAGGAAAGGGAAATCCAAATCTGGGCTTGAGTTGGCAGCTTTCCCATGGGCAATTTTACATCATAAAATACTGCACGGCTCAGTAAGTCCAGCTAGTTTTCCCCACTACCTATAACCCTTGACACTGTTCTTCCCTGACCCCCATCTTAAGTCTAGAAAATACTGTGTTACAGTGGCAATTTCAAGTTCCATAAGTATAGCTGCTACAACTTTTTTTCTTCTCAGACTTCTCTAGAACATTTAGTTTTTGAGTATGATGTCAGAAAATCTTGCCAAGAATAAGCCTTAAACATATACACTCTTTTCCAGGAGCATGTAAGTCTCCCCATAGAGCACAAAGTTCTTTATGGTCTGCAAGTTTAGAACTGGTAAGCCTCATCATCTTGTTACTTTGTTTAGAAATAACCACACTGGGTTCACTGACTACTCAGACAAGTGCTAACATTAACAAGTGTTTCATTAAATACATTTGAGCTATCATGTGTACATTGTAGTAGCTGTTATAATTTGAGTAATAATATCTGTGAATCATGTAGTTACTGTTACTTAAGATACCATTCTTGTAAGTTAGGTAATAGTTGTCATTTGATCTCTGCCTTCTGCAGATTTTATAGCTGTTGCATTTGAACTTCTAAGTGGTCTCTGATTGGGTAATATGTACACAGAAGTAAAGTCTTCAAAAAATTCTGTGACTAATAAAAACTTCCAGGACTCTTAACCCAATATTAGATCACAGTGCTTTTTTAAAATATTATTTAATATGAAAAGATACATATAATGAAAAAATTACAACTGTGTATGTATGTGTAGCATGTGTGCATGTAGTATGTGTGCATGTAGTATCTGTGTGTACAAAATCCTTCTCTGCTTCCTGACAAGGGTGGATCCTAGTAACTGGAAGGTCTTTAGTTTGCTGAGCACAGAGTGATGGCCTTGGTGGAATGAACCTTTCACTCACTGTGGAGCTAGTTACTCTGAATAAGAAATAGGGAAAGCCGAAGCCCAGGGGAAATATTCAGGAGCTGAAAGACCTCACCTAGAGCTGGAGAACTTGAAAGGCTCCTGGTGGAAAAGATTAGGGGAGTGGGATGGGGGATATAACCAAGGGCTTAACCAAGGTCAAAAGCAAAACGAGAAATTCTCAGGTGCCAGAATCAAAGTAGCAAGATTTAATTAAACCTAAATAACCTCTTCCCCCAGGCTTTGGGAATGCATATAAGCCAGGAGGGTGGGAAGTACGATTTTTTTATGTTCCTGTAGAGATGGGAGATGATACCTCTATGAGGCATGGAGCTAGACCTGAACCTAAGTGTGAGGACTTGTATAAAGTATATAAGGGAAGACTTTCTTCAAGTGAGGATTACAATGCTCAGGGACACAGTCTGCTCAGCCCTCCCCTGTCACCAAGTGAAAACATGACCTTGTTGATTCTAAAGTATTCAGTCACCAAAGCTGAATTAAAAATAGAAAAATCTGAATATAATACAATGTTCATTAAAGAAATTCAATCTGTAATCAGAGATCTTTCCTCAAAAAAAATAAATAAAAGGCCCAGATAGTATTTTCAGATGAGTTTCACTTAGCTCAGATTGCTGTAACAAAATAACATAGACTGGGTGACTTAAACAACAGACGTGTATTTATCACAGTTTTGGAGGGTGAAAGTCCAAGATCAAGATGCCAGCATGGTCAGTTTCTTGTTTATTCTGAGCTTGGAGGTTCTCTGTATCTCCGCTGGGTGGCTGAAAGGGAGGGCAGCAGCAGGAGAGAAAGCGTATATACTAGCTCACTGGTCTCTTCTTATAAGGGCACTAATCCCATCATGAGGACCTCATCCTCATGACCTCATCTAAACCTCCAAATATTCTCACATGGGGGGTATGAATTTTGGGGAAACAAAAACATTTTGTCCATAAAAATAATATATTGTATACAAGCTGTTTCAAAGAAGAGAAGGAAGAAGGAAAGCTGTCCTTATTTTTAGGAGGCTAGGATAACCTTGATAACAAAATTTAATATGGACTACACAAGAAAACAAATGCAAGTCAGTCTCAATTATACAAATACAAAAATTAAATAAAATGGTAGTAATCAAATGTTAAGAGCAAGGACTTTTAAAGATGCATCATGGGGACTTGCCTGATGGTCCAGTGGATAAGACTCAATGCTCCCAATGCAGGGGTGGGTTCAATCCTTATTTGGAGAACCAAGATCCCGCATACCACAACTAAGCCTGCACACCACAACTTGAGAGCCTGCACACCACAATGAAGACCCAAAGCAGCCAAAAAAAAAAAGTCTTAAATAATAAAGACATCATCTGTCTTGAATAGGCATCAAAATGATAAAGGGTGGGGGTTGGGACATATAGAAGACCAGATTGTGAGCTGAAAATCATTAAACCTAGGTTATGGGTACAGAGAAGTTTGTTTTGTACCATTTTGTCTTTGTATATGTTTTAAATTTGCATAATAAAAAGTTTGGGTTTTTTTTTTTTAATGCATTATGGCCAATCAGTATTTACCCCAGGGGAACTTCTTTGTGTAACACTCTAGGGTGTCCTATGCAAACTTCTGCCTTCTCTGGAAAAATACAAAATTCTCACAATACTTTTATCCAAGAGGAGCTTTGTTTTTGGAGGGTTTGAAGAATAGGACCAGGGGGCAGCTGACTTAAGAGTTTCTATGAATAACTCTGCATTTGAGATCAGAAGCACCTGAAGAATCATGCAGGACAATAAAAGATCTGTAAGTATATCAGGAAATGGCAGCCCACTTCGGTTTTCTTGCCTGGAGAATCCCCATGGACAGAGGAGCCTGGCAGTCGCAAAGAGTCAAACACGACTGAAGCGACTTAGTGCACACACACACAAACATATCAGAACCAAAGAAAGTGTATTTATAATGGGACGATTAAAATGGGGGAGATACATACTGGCATTTTAGGGTAATTTCTATCATTGTGGAAAGAGCCTCTGACACCTGGACCAGGAACATGTTTCTGTGCTGACTGCCCAATGACTTAACTCCTCAGCCTGTGCATGGCCTTCTCCTCAAAACCACTGAGATTTCTCTGGACCCTAACATTGATGAACATGATATGAACATGTTTCTGTACAAATAGTATCTGGAAAAGCCACTTTGTGTTTGTTTTAATTTCAGGACAGAATTCCATGGCTCTGCAAACTGCATGACATTTTACGAAGGTAAGAGAACGTCAGACCCCAGATAAGCCAGTGAGTAAAGGAAAACCACTCTTGATATCATAACTAATGATAAAGGATCCCAGGAATGAAATGCATCTCCATCTGGTGACTAACAATGACTTTTAATCAGCCACAGAGTGTTGGGTTCTAGAGTCAGCCTTCTAGACAACTTCATAATTACTAGCTGGGAATTTTACTCAGCAACTTGGCTTCCATAAACCTGTTTATTCTTCTGAAAAATGGGGATATAGTTCCTATTCACAACAGTCTTTACAGATTGTTGTGAGGAATTAGTGAATAAAGCATGGGTAGCACTTAGAATAGTACCTAATATATATAGTAAGTCCTAAAGAAAATAATAATGTTGTTATAGCCGTTATCTTAGCCACCAGTTGTATTGCCTCCTATTTCAGCCTCTGACAACCAGGAAGATCTGGGGTCATTTGCAAGTCAACAGATAACTTGCTACCAGGACTGAAATCTCAAACTGTCCAGCTCTGTAGTATGCCTCTGCATAAACGACCCTCCTCTTCCATCTGTGGGTCTGGCCCTTGGGAATCCTGGTTGGGACACGGAAGATAAAGGAGTAGCAGTGAATGAGTTCTTGCTAAGATGAAGTCATGTTTTATAAATCTAAAACCATTTGGGCCATATGAGATTATACTTATGATTAAAAATTGTTTACATTTTTTTTAAACACTGCACAGACATGGCTGGCAGTTCTGTCTTTGTATGGGTTTAAGGTTTTAAGGTTTGGGGGTTTTAGGATTTGAGAACTCCTACCCAACTGGGTCTCTAACATAAATAGACTTGTCAGATCAAAGATACTGACCTGGATGGAAGCAGAAGTGAAGAGTCTCAGGAGAGCGGAGATCAGACCTCCAGGCTCAGAACTAACAAGCTCCCACTCATGCCCTTGAGAAGAGCTGGGAGGCTCAAGTACATTGGTTTGTTGCTGATGACACACTCCATCCACTAGGTCTCCAGTCTATGATGGCCATAGATCAAGGCAGGCCCCTTCAGAATTCTTATTTCTCAGTTCTGAACTGAAATCTCTACTAAGTACTCAAGCCAGCATTGACCCTTGACCACTTTATTTAGTTCCATCCTGGCTCCAAGAAGACAGCCTCTCCTGCCCAGGGCTGGTATACATCAGCTTAGTGCGGGGTGGGGGGTGGGGGGGTTGTCCTCATGTATGGTCTTGGACCACACTGGTTTTCCCTTCAGTACAGTTCAGTCGCTCAGTTGTGTCTGACTCCTTGTGACCCCATGAACTGCAGGACACCAGGCTTCTCTGTCCATCACCAACTCCCAGAGCCTACTCAAACTCCTGTCTACCACACTGGCGATGCCATCCAACCATCTCATCCTCTGTTGTCCCCTTCTTCTCCCACCGTCAATCTTTCCCAGCATCAGGGTCTTTTCCAGTGAGTCAGCTCTTCGTATCAGGTGGCCAAAGTATTGGAGTTTGAGCGTCCGCATCAGTCCTTTCAATGAATATTCAGGGCTGATTTCCTTTAGGATGGACTGGTTGGATCTCTTTGTAGTCCAGGGGACTCTCAAGAGTCTTCTCCAACACCACAGTTCAAAAGCATCAGTTCTTCCACGCTCAGCTTTCTTAATAGTCCAACTCTCACATCCATACATGACTACTGGAAAAATCATAGCTTTGACTAGACAGACCTTTGTTGGTAAAGTAATGTCTCTGCTTTATAATATGCTGTCTAGGTTTTCCCTTATTGGTGCCTTGTCAATCTACCTCTATTTCTGGCTCAGGTGTTTCTCTTAGCACATCTCTGGAAACTTCTCACCTTCTGCTCACCTTGAAAACAGAGGGATTGGTGCTCTTTTTTCCTACTTTCTCCAGCTCTGCATGGGTAACTTCCCCAGATTCTTCCAGCATACTGCAGAGTAGGAATGGAGAGAATCTGAGGAGAGCCTGAGCCATGCTGTGTGGGGGGCACAGGTGCCTGCCAGCAGCCACCCATGTCCACAAGTGCTGGCTCAGTCACATCCTGTAGCCAAGGGGCAGAGCTGATACTCACTCAGCACTTCCTGTGTGCTGGGCACCATGATAAACTTCCACATCGCAGTTCTGTGGGCAGGTACTCTTGAGTAGCCACATTTAACAGATGATGAACTGGTGCTCCTAAAGGAAATCAGTCATGAGTATTCATTGGAAGGACTGATGCTGAAGCTGAAACTCCAATACTTTGGCCATCTGATGTGAAGAACTGACTCACTGGAAAAGACCCTGATGCTGGGAAAGATTGAAGGCAGGAGGAGAAGTGGACAACAGAGGATGAGATGGTTGGATGGCATCACTGACTCAACGGACATGAGTTTGAGTAAACTCCAGGAGTTGGTGATAGACAGGAAGGCCTGGCGTGCTGCAGTCCATGGGGTCGCAAAGAGTCGGACACGAGTGAGTGACTGAACTGAACTGATAGAGAAGTAAACACATCACCCAAGAGGGCTCACTAGTGGAAGATCTTTACCTCAAAGTCAAGACTGCCTGGTACTTGGCCACCATTTGTAACACCTTCCACTGTCAGAGAAGTGGGACTGAAGTCCTCAGTCTAGGCTTGACACCAGTTATTTTAAATGTCTTCACTCTTTGGGATCTCCCCTTCCCCATCTCCCCAGGTTTTTTTTGTTTTGTTTTGTTTTTAAACAGAGATGTAGCCTCTGGACAGCATGTAGTTCTAGCCTGTTCAGCTCTGAAGAAAGCATACAGAGACATCTTAATACAAGGAAAAGATGATGCACCTCTACAGTGTGATCAATCGGGAAAGGGAGAAAAGCCAGTTGAGGTGAAGCTCCTTGTGGTCCATCTGACTGGGTCATTTGACATCATCTCTGGACGCTTACTCAGAAGAAAAGATCATTTTATGCCCCCTGAGTTACTGCAGTCGCAATTCGATACTCTGGAGACCCCATCAGCTCCAGAAAACTTTATCCAAATCAATGTGGACAAAAATCTTTCAGAGATAATTGCTACAATTATGGAAACTCTAAAATGAAATGAGAATCATTTATATCACTGGTCCAGACCCATCAGGCGTAACTCTTGTCTCCCATCCCAAACCATGTTCTCTCCAGAGTCTTCTTTTTTTTTTTTTATTAGTTGGAGGCTAATTACTTCACAATATTGTAGTGGTTTTTGTCATACATTGACATAATCAGCCATGGATATACATGTATTCCCCATCCCAATCCCCCCTCCCACCTCCCTCTCCACCCGATCCCTCTGGGTCTTCCCAGTGCACCAGGCCCGAGCACTTGTCTCATGCATCCAGCCTGGGCTGGTGATCTGTTTCACCCTGGATAATATACATGTTTTGATGCTGTTCTCTCCAGAGTCTTCTTAAGGTGAATAAACCACAATGTGCTGAGATATTGTTCAGGTGGATTTTTGGGAATCTGGGAGACTTTTATCATCATGCTGTGGCACATTCAGAGAAATGGAGTGGAAACTTTGAAAGTGAAGCTTCACTGAAGTTTACATTCATGTGACCCAATCAAATGATCAGAGGAAATTATATAATCAAAGCTGTAAACCCTGACCTTATTTAGAACATTCTTGATCATGCTTGTACTTGGACGGACAAATGAAACTTGGCTATCCTTGGCACCCTCTGGAGTCTGGTCTCAGGAGTAGAGAAGCATACAGAATTGACCACTCGCCAGCAGTTTTGTTAGACCACACACCTCTTCATCCTCTCTTTGGGCCATTTCAAAGTAAATAAAAAGCACATACAGTTCATGGATTAAAAAAAATTTCTTTTTTTGCAAAGGTGGAATTTGAGTGAATGAAGTGCAGGACTGTCTGCCCCAGGCCTCGCTCCATTTTACAGAGACTCCTGTGAGACCAGGCTAGTATTAACCTGCCCACTTTCCTGCTATAAAAGCTGTCAGTGGTGGACACTAGGCAGGTGAGGGAGGAATACTAGAACTGCTGTGGCCAAAACCTGACATGAAAACTTTCCAATAGGCGGCGTTATGCCATGGCCTAACAGTGGCAGCCAGGTCAGGCGAGGCTATGGGGGGCTTAGAGGTGCTGATGAGTTGCTGGCATGCAGCTTACCAGGCGCCAGTGGGGAAAGTTGCCATGTGGCCAGCGTGGGCTGGGTTTGAGCACTTCCTTGATGGGGTTCCAGGAAGAAGCATCCTCATCCCTCTATCTATCAGGGCCACAAGACCCAGCTGCTTTACAGGCCTTGGTTGGTTCTGGCCAGAAAGTGAGTTTTGAAACCAATTCCCTGTTTTCTTTCACAAGAATATGCATCATTTTGTCTCAGGAACCACAAACAAAATATATGCGTGAGGTGCCTGGGGAATGAAAGGGCCCTTCTTGGACCAATCTTGCCTAAGAAAATGGAGAGCCATGGATTTTCCTGACAGACTCCTTGGAGCACCTCTTGTCTGGCTTCAGTGTACATCAGCATTCACACCCAGGGTCTAGGCCCTTAAAGTGTCCAGCCAATGTACTCAGGCTGGACGAGAGTCACCCCCAGCTGTAGAGGAAGGACTCAGTCGGTCCAGTGTCCTCCGTGAGTGCTGTGAGGAGCTCTGGAGGGCTTGAGCGCCTGCAACACCAAGCCCTGGCTCTCAGGGCGCCCAAGTTGGGGTGGAAAGATAGGGCATCTCATATCCTCTAGTACCAGCTAGAGTTCTCAGTGAAGGCAGTTCTTCACAAGAAAGAATTGCTATTCAGATATCCTCCTGGATCTTCTTGCATGCATGCTAAGTCACTTCAGTCGTGTCCAACTCTGTGGCCCGCCAGGCTCCTCTATCCATGGGGATTCTCCAGGCAAGAATACTGGAGTGTGTTGCCATGCCCTCCTCCAGGAAATCCTCTCAACCCAGGGATCGAACCCATGTCTCCTGCATTGGCAGGCAGATTCTTTACCGCTAGCACCACCTGGGGAGGTCGAACCTTCCCATAGGATCAAATGAAAAAGGCTAAGGCTGTTTAAAGAAGTACTGAACCTAACTCTGTTTTATACATAAGTAAAAGCAGTTTTGTTCTTTGAAGTTCACTGAAATTTCCAAGAATGCAATAAAGGGACATTTGCATCCTATTTTATTTTTAACCTTACTAAGAATGTTTTATCTCTTCAGAAAATCACAGTGAATTTCTGTCAGACACAACAACCTACATCCAGCTGTATTTGTAATTCTTCATTCTCAGTGATCTGATGGGCAAAGCATCAAACTAACTCTATTGTGTTCATCTAGTGTAGCCATATCCAAGCATCATATTACTGAATCCCATCAGTTTATTACATATTACTTTCCTTTTTTTCCCTCTTTTTCAGAGTAGTTAATTTCACTTCAAGATGGTAAAGGGGGCATTAGAAAATAGTTTTTTTTTTTTTTTTCTTTTTTAAAAAAGGAGTCTGAAAAAAAAAAAAAGTCTGGTAGGGCTGAGAATCCGGGCTCCAAACTTGCCAAGAATGATCACAAGGAGGCTGCGGTGTGAACCAGTACTGCCCTCTGGTGGCCCTCGGGGACATAGCAAGCTCAAACAACCCTGTCGCCCACCCTGAGCTGCTCCCCACCTGGCCCTGACCACAGCCCTGCCCAGCCACTAAGACCTGGAAAGAAGGGACAGGCAAAAAACGTTTGCAGTGGTGCAAAAATAGATGTCAACCAAATATTTCCTCAGTCCTGCAATGCCACTTACCATGTCCTCTGGTATGTCTCTCTCTCCACCTTGCCTCTCTCCACTCCCCACCACTGGAGTCAGTTCAGGTTAAACATTTTTCTCTTCTATAAAATGGGGTTGCTGCCTGCCTCATAAGCTTGTGGAACTGATATATAGCACATGCAAAGTGCTGAGATCAAAACCCAACACGCTAACGGCTCAACAAACGTTAGCTCTTATAATACTTGTCATCCACAGGTATCTGAGACCAGAGGTTGAAAACTAGCATTCCTCTGCTTTTGTGAATGCGTGGCAACTTATGAACCCCTTCTGAGTCTTAAGTCTTTGCGCTCTGATAGTCTTCCTTCTTAACTCCTGCCAGAGTCTCCTTCTACCTTCCCAGGCCTTTGGTCAGGTCAAATCAGGCAACATCTGGGATGATGTCCTTGAAGTCCAGGATGACAGGGCAACCTGCAGTACAGCAAGCAGGCTCAGGAACTGGGATGCTGAAAAGGCTGGGTTCTGGTTCTGGTTTCTGCCACAGACTCACTGGGTCACCTGCAGGGTGTCACCAGGTGCCTTCAGAGGTTTGTACTCACATTCTGCGCTTCACTAGAGATTACTCTGATGAGCAAAATTTTCAGTGGATGGGAGTGCAAGAAGGAAGACGTTAAAATAGCCTGACTTCAAAGATACCATCGACCAGAGATTTTAATTTTCTGAAACTAATAGGTAAGTTTATTCTCCCTTCGTGCATGAGTGCATGCTAAGTCAGTCGTGTACGACTCATTGTGACCCATGGACTCTAGCCCACCAGGCTCCTGTCCATGGGATTCTCCAGGCAAGAATACTGGAGTGGGTTGTCGTGCCCCTTCCCTGACCCAGGGATGGAACCCAGGTCTCTTATGTCTCCCGCACTGGCAGGTGGGTCCTATACCACTAGTGCCACTTGGGAAGCCCTCATCCTTTCACTGAAGAGCAAATCTGTATATTTAAAATTATTGAGATTGGAGTGTTGACTGTTATGGGCATTATGAATGCCTAACAATTACCAAGGAAGTATAATTTGATTAGACATCCAGCCCACAGGCTGCATTGGGCATCAACATAGGGGATTGTTTCAGCTCCTACAGAATCTCATTTGAAATGTAGCCTCTTGCTGACTTCCTTCTGGATAATCGAATTCCTCCAGTGTTTCCCCCTCATGCAACATATCTTACATGCTGTAGAAATTAAATTTCACTTTGTGAATGAAGGTTGAGAAGTCAGCAGCCATCACTTAGGAGAACCCCAGACCTAATATTGAGTAACACATACCTCAACCAAGGATCCAATCAGCTGGTGCTAGGGGAAAGGTCCCAAAATCATGACAGTCCGCACCAGGACTTGCATACTTGAATGCCGAGAGGGCCTAACAAAAACAGTAACAGTGGGATGTGGGAGACAATGGGGAGTGCAGAACCGTGACAAAATGGAAAATGCATGCTTTATCTAAAATGGGCAGCCACAACTCATTGCCAGGTGATGAGGAACACACCTGCATTAAACAAGCTGGGGTTTTTGCTCACTGAATAAAGAAGAACACACACCTTCAGAACCACGAGGGCATATCTCTGTAAGCTGTTACAAGGACTTATGATGTGGGCAAGTTAGGTGATGGGGGGAAAGGTTCAAGGAAACAGGGCTCTCTCTAAATGGATACTGTGAGCAAGTGTGGGTTGATTGGCTATCTCAGTAAGTTGAGAGATAGCCAATCTCGAAAAGGTGAGACGCATGACATGAGGCTAAAACTATTATTATGTGGCATGTGGAATTTTAGTTCCAAGACCAGGGATAGAGTCAGCACCCCTTGCGTTGAAAGTGCAGTCTTACCAAGTGGGCTTTATCCCAGGAATGCAAGGATTCTTTAACATCCGCAAATCAATCAATGTGATACACCACATTAACAAATTGAAAGGTAAAAACCATATGATTATCTCAATAGATGCAGAAAAAGCCTTTGACAAAATTCAACATCCATTTATGATTAAAACTCTCCAGAAAGCAGGAATAGAAGGAACATACCTAACATAATAAAAGCTATATATGACAAACCCACAGCAAGCATCACCCTCAATGGTGAAAAATTGAAAGCATTTCCCCTAAAATCAGGAACAAGATAAGGGTGCCCACTCTCACCACTCCTATTCAACATAGTTTTGGAAGTGTTGGCCACAGCAATCAGGGCAGAAAAAGAAGTAAAAGGAATCCAGATAGGAAAAGAAGAAGTGAAACTCTAGCTGTTTGCAGATGACATGATCCTCTACATAGAAAACCCTAAAGACTCTACCAGAAAATTACTAGAGCTAATCAATGAATACAGTCAAGTTGCAGGATATAAAATTAACACACAGAAATCTCTTGCATTCTTATACACTAACAATGAGAAAACAGAAAGAGAAATTAAGGAAACAATACCATTCACAACTGTAACAAAAAGAATAAAATACTTAGGAGTATATCTACCTAAAGAAACAAAAGACTTATACATAGAAAACTATAAATCACTGATGAAAGAAATCAAAGAGGACACAAACAGATGGAGAAATATACCGTGCTCATGGATTGGAAGAATCAATATTGTCAAAATGGCTATACTACCCAAAGCAATCTATAGAGTCAATGCAATCCCTATCAAGCTACCAATGGTATTTTTCACAGAACTAGAACAAATAATTTCACAATTTGCATGGAAATACAAAAAACCTCGAATAGCCAAAGTAACCTTGAGAAAGAAGAATGGAACTGGAGGAATCAAGCTGCCTGACTTCAGACTATACTACAAAGCCACAGTCATCAAGACAGTATGGTATTGGCACAAAGACAGAAATATAGATCATTGGAACAGAATAGAAAGCCCAGAGATAAATCCACTAACCTATGGTCACCTTATCTTCCACAAAGGAGGCAAGGATATACAATGGAAAAAAGACAACCTCCTTAACAAGTGGTGTTGGGAAAACTGGTCAACCACTTGTAAAAGAATGAAACTAGAACACTTTCTAACACCATACACAAAAATAAACTCAAAATGGATTAAAGATCTAAATGTAAGACCAGAAACTATAAAACTCCTAGAGGAGAACATAGGCAAAACACTCTCTGACATAAATCACAGCAGGATCCTCTATGACCCACATCCCAGAATTTTAGAAACAAAAGCAAAAATAAACAAATGGGACCTAATGAAACTTAAAAGCTTTTGCACAACAAAGGAAACTATAAGCAAGGTGAAAAGACAGCCCTCAGATTGGGAGAAAATAATAGCAAACAAAGCAACAGACAAAGGATTAATCTCAAAAATAAACAAGCAACTCCTCCAGCTCAACTCCAGAAAAATAAATGACCCAATCAAAAAATGGGCCAAAGAACTAAACAGACATTTCTCCAAGGAAGACATACAGATGGCAAAAAAACACATGAAAAGATGCTCAATATCACTCATTATCAGAGAAATGCAAATCAAAACCACAATGAGGTACCATTACACGCCAGTCAGGATGGCTGCTATCCAAAAGTCTACAAGCAATAAATGCTGGAGAGGGTGTGGAGAAAAGGGAACCCTCTTACACTGTTGGTGGGAATGCAAACTAGTACAGCCGCTATGGAAAACAGTGTGGAGATTTCTTAAAAAGCTGGAAATAGAACTGCCATATGACCCAGCAATCCCACTTCTGGGCATACACACCGAGGAAACCAGATCTGAAAGAGACACGTGCACCCCAGTGTTCATCGCAGCACTGTTTATAATAGCCAGGACATGGAAGCAACCTAGATGCCCATCAGCAGACGAATGGATAAGGAAGATGTGGTACATATACACCATGGAATATTACTCAGCCATTAAAAAAAATTCATTTGAATCAGTTCTAATGAGATGGATGAAACTGGAGCCCATTATACAGAGTGAAGTAAGCCAGAAAGATAAAGACCATTACAGTATACTAACACATATATATGGAATTTAGAAAGATGGTAACGATAACCCTATATGCAAAACAGAAAAAGAGACACAGATGTACAGAACAGACTTTTGGACTCTGTGGGAGAAGGCGAGGGTGGGATGTTTCAAGAGAACAGCATCGAAACATGTATATTATCTAGGGTGAAACAGATCACCAGCCCAGGTTGGATGCATGAGACAAGTGCTCGGACCTGGTGCACTGGGAAGACCCAGAGGGATCGGGCGGGGAGGGAGGTGGGAGGGGGGATCGGGATGGGGAACACATGTAGATCCATGGCTGATTCATGTCAATGTATGATAAAACCCACTACAATATTGTGAAGTAATTAGCCTCCAACCAATTAAATAAGTAAATAAATAAAAAAGAAAGAAAGTGCAGTCTTAGCCACTGGACCACCGGGGAAGTCCCTAAAGGTGTTCTTAAAGAAGTACATTAGCCAGGACAGGGAGATAAGATATTTTTCCCTGACCAGGGACTGAACTCGAACCCTTGGCAGTAAAAGCACAGAGTTCTAACCACTGAATTGCCAGGGAATTAGATATTTGGTCATTTTCATGTCTTTCTCTGGGTTCAGGAACGATTACAGAATTGTCTCGTTCAGGAACGATTACAGAATTTCTTGACCATGGTCATAGGGCCATATTGCAGGTGTCCTGTGAAACTGTCTACTTTCAGCAGGACAGGGGGGCCCCCCTTTCAGTACTGACTAGGCAGTTCCTGGGTGACAGGCACAGCTTTTCCTTCACCAGGATTCTTGCCATTAATAATGGTTTTTTTAGGCCTAGATTTGAAATAGTTGAGAGAACATGTCATTCACCATTACAGCAATAAGCAAAAAACTCAGAGTATAACTTGAACTTCCCTTCTCAGAAAAATGAGAATTTGGTGGGTTTTCAACCTTAAGTAAGGGCCACAGTGATAGTTGATTATACCCTGAGGACAGAGGGCTGAATGACAGGAAGCTAGAGGATTAATCTCTCAGAACATATATCTTCTGCTTTCGTAACTAGGGCTCTAGCACTGAGGGTAAGCAAAAAGATCTTAAGAAGTTCTCCCATCCCACCTAGCAAGCACGTTGTCCAAGGCCTCTGTAAAAATGTTTGTCCCTTATTCAGCATGTATCAGTATTTCATTCCTTTTTATTGATAAATATTGGCAGTACTCACTGTACAGATCTACCACATTTTATTTATCCATTCGTTCACAGATAATTTAGGTTAAATGCTAACTCCATGGTTTAACCTTTTAAGAAACTGCCGAACTCTCTTCCAAGTAGTAGCTGCACCATTTTACATTCCCACCAGCAATCCTATTCCACAATTGTTATTCTGTCTTTGTGATTACAGCCATCCTAATGGAATATGAAGTGGCTTCTCATTAAGGTTTTTTTTTTTTTTTAAGTAAGCACACCCCATTTTATTGCCTTTTTGTTCAACAGTCCTGAGCAGGGAAAGGGGCAGGAATCGGGGAGGTGGGAGGTTTCCCCCTCAGAACCATCATGTAGAGGTCTTGAGGGGGTCTTTAACTGATTAGCGGGGGTGAGAGACCCCTTACCCCCTTCCTCACCAATCCCAGTTGGTCTCAATGGAGGAAAGATTTTTCTGAGGGGGTTTCCAGGCTTATCACCGTCCATCAGGGCATCATCCCAAACTCCTCAACGAAAAAGTCTACTCTTCTCAGAGTTAAATACAGGAGAGGGGAGTCTCTGAGGAGCCAGCAGTGGTATTTCTCAAGGTTCTAGACAAGAGCATGTCAGTCTCTTTCTGTCCAACAGCCGGGCGTCTTGGCTCCCCAGGCCTTAGGGTAAGTAGTTCTCAGATTGACAGTCCGCCCCAAGCCTCACTGGTTAAATTTGACCCAGTACCATGCAGCAAGTAAAACTGGGCATTTCTCACCATCGCACCCCACGTCCCAGGAGGGCTCTTCAACTCCCTCAATCTGTCGATCTAGTTTCTCAAGACCTCTCAATTTCCATCGGGGGGCTCCCGGGTCCGCCAGTCCCCCTGAGCCATCGGCTGAGCCCTTCAGCCGGTCACCGTCCATCCAGCGGGGTCTTCTGTGTCCTCACGCTGTCTAGCGGTCTCTTCGGGTCGTCACCTTCATCAGACAGGGTCCCTGGGGCCCCCGCACCGGTGACTCCTCGGTCGGGCCCCGCGTACGCACGAAGGCACCCATGGCCGTGGCATGGCCTGAGCGTAGCATCTGGAGCTGGTGCCAACCGCGGCGGTACAGGTACTCGATGCGCAGTACGTCGGAGCGTGGCAGGCCAGCGTGCTGCCGGAACTCGGCCCGCACTCGTGCCTCGGCGCCGCGCAACAGCTCGCGGTACAGGCTCAGAACTTGCCTTTGCAGCCGGCTGTGCCGGCTCCTCATTAAGGTTTTGATTTGCATTTTCCTCATCTTTTCATTGGGCTTTCCTGGTGGCTCAATGGTGAAGAATCCACCTGCCAATTAGAAGATGCAGGCTTGATCCCTAAGTTGGGAAGATCCCTGGAAAAGGAAATGGCAACCCACTCCAGTATTTTTGCCTGGAAAATCCCATCAACAGAGGAACCTGGCAGGCTACAGTCCATGGGAGCGCAGAGTCAGACACGACTTAGCAACTGAACAACAATCTTTTCCTGTGTTTATTGCCCATTTGCTTATCTTCTTTGGAGAAATGTCTATTTTAATCCTTTGTCCATTTTTAATTGATTGTCTTTTTGTTGTTGAGTTATAAGAGTTCTTTCTATAACTTGGAGACTTACCAGATATACAATTTGCAAATACTTCCACCCATTCTGTGGGTTGTCTTTTTCACTTGATCAGCTTTTAAGCACAATAATTTTTAAGTTTGATTAAGTCCAACTTATTTTCCATTGGTTGCTTGTACAAGGTCACAAAGATTCACACTGTTTTCTTCTAGGTTCTAAGAGTTTTAGTTTACTTTTATGTCTAAGATCCATTCAGAGTTCTTCAATCAAAATATGCAGTGTAATAATATCCCAGGTGATTTGTATGCACAATGAAGTTGAGAAGCCTGCTTTAAATTACTAGTAAATTCCTATTTCCTTTAAATCAGTGATTCTAACCCTGGCCCTACAGTCACTTCAGCTTTTAAAAATTAAGTCTGAGTGGGTTCAAGATGGCAGAGTAGAAGGACATGCACTCATCTCCTCCTGATAGAACACCAAAATTGCAACTAAGTGTTCAACAACCATCTACAGGAGGACGCTGGAACCCACCCCCCAAAAAATGCCCTAAAGACAAAGACAAAGCCTTGAAGAGATGGTAGGAGAGAAGCAATCATAATAAAACCAAATCCCGGGACTTCCCTGGTGGTCCAGTGGTTAAGAATCTGCCTTCTGGATGCAGGGGGCGTGGGTTTGACCTCTGGTCAGGGAACTAAGATCCCACATGCCTCGCAGTGCAGCAATAAATAAAAATAATAAATAAATCTTAAAAAAAAAAAAACAAATCCCATACCCGTCAGGTGGGCAACCCACCAACTGGAGAACAATGACACCAAAGAAGTTTTCCCATTGTTATGAAAGTTCTGAGCCCCATGTCAGGCTTCTCAGCCTGGGGATCCAACAAAGGGACTGGACTCCCCAGGAAATCTGACTTTTAAAGGCCAGTGGGATCTGATTACAGGATTTCCACAGGACTGGGGGAAACAGACTCCATTCTTGGAGGTGTACACACACAAAATCTTATCTGCACCAAGACCCAGGGGAAAGGAGCAGTGACCCACAGGAGACTGCACCAGACCTACCTGTGACTGTTGAAGGGTCTCTGGTGGGGGCCTGGGTCAGCAGTGGCTCTCGTGGTAGGGGCAGGCACGCTGGGAGCATCCATCCTGGACCACTAACCCCCCAGGCTCCACAGATCCCAGGGTGTGGTCACCTCAGGCTAAACAAGTTAGATGAAAGCTTTACTGAGCGGGGCTCTGCCCACCAGAGCAAGACCCAATTTTTCCCACCACCAGTCCCCACCATCCAGAAGCTTACACAAGCCTCTTAGCCTCCTCCATCAGGGGGCAGACGGAAGAAGCAAGAACCACAATCCCAAAGCAGCGAGAACAAAAACCACATTACAGAAAGTTAATTAGGATGAAAAAGCAGAAAGTTATGTCTCAAATCAAGGAACAAGAAAAACTATATGAAGTGGAGATAGGCAACCTTCCAGGAAAAGAATTCAGAATGATGATAGTTGAAGATGATCCAGGATATCGGGAAAACAATGACGAAGATTCAAGAAATGTTTACCAAAGACACACAAGAACCAAAGGACAAACAGAGATGAATAATACACTGGAAGGAATCAATAGCAGGATAACTTAGATAGAAACATGGGTAAATGACCTGGAGGACAGAATGGTGGAAATCAGAGCTGCAAAACAAAGAAATGAAAACAGCCTAAGAGACCTCTGGGGCAACATTAAACACACCAACATTTGCATCACAGGGGTCCAATAAGGAGAGGAGAGAAAGGACCTCAGGAAATATTTGAAGAGAATAGCTGAAAACTTCCCTAACATGGGAAAGGAAATAGTCAATCAAGTCCAGGAAACACAGCGAGTCCCAGGCAGCATAAACCCAAAGAGGAATACACCAAGACACATACTAATCAAACTGACAAAAATTAAAGACAAAGATAAAATATTAAAAACAAGAGGGGAATATTTAACCCATCTGTGTTTTCATCCGCACCTGATCAAGCCCACCAAGGCAGAACGGACTTTAAGGGAGAAACAGTCTTGGACCATGTGATGTTCTGGTTCAGCTGTGCTGACCGGCAGGTGAAGACACGCCTATCCCCCTTCTCCCTCTGGGATCTGGCAGTTAAAGTTGCAGGTATTGTCCCTTGATCTATCACACCAGAGCGAAGAAGGCATACCAGGCTGACCTGGAGGACGCCAAGTGGACCACCCAGAAGGACCCCACCAACCCACGGGGAACCAAGATCATTCTGAGGAGGAAGAAGAAAACAAGGTCCCGGACAAGCCCTCTACAGGATGGAGCTCCTGCTGCTCGGCCTCACCAACCCAATTCTGAACCTGACCACTGTTCCTGCACAGGACAACGTCTTCATCTCGTGGGCACATTCTTAAGCAAAATTCCACAACTCCTCCAACTATTGGGTATGGGGGGCTATGCCCGTCAGTAATGGACAGACTCCCCTGGTGGGTATCGCCACTCCGTTATGGGGACTTTATACCACTGTGCTCCTTTTTAGAACAACAGAAAGGAACTTCCCTCTCTCTCACCAACCTTAACCTTTCTTTGCTCTCCTGGTGTAAGAAGAAGCCATCAATGGGCCAGGGACATAGGTTACATTTAACATGAACACCAGCCTTACGGAGATAACAAAGGCTTATACCTCATACATGAAAATTAAAGAGGAAAAGGGCTCCCTTACAAAAGGGGGACAGGCCTCCCGGTGTCCTTGAGCAATACTACCAGGTCTGGGATGAATATTTCTGGATGACTCCTGAGAAAGGACAGTTGATTGCCCCTGCTACTATTTGCTGGGAACAAAAAGAACAGAAAGTTGGATTTGGAGACCATCCCCTAGACCCAAAAGAATTGTTATTTGTCCCCTGAACAATGTAAACAAATCTTGGAAGTTACCTATCACCCCAATCAGTCTGCTCAGTGGCCCGGTTCCGATGGAAATATAATCCTGGAATCCGCTGGGTAGCCCCCAGTGGGACCCAGTGGCTCTGTGGGCTTGGTTACCAGTTGGCTGGGTGGGGCGTTGCTCATTAGGATTTGCTTTCGCCCATGGCAGTGTTAAGCCTAGCCTACACCAGCCTCCAGTAAACCTGCCCTATCTGCATGCAAGATGGACACGATCCGTGTTCCAATGGTATGACTATCTTGCTGCCTTGTTTGTACCCTCTGTAGGGACAACAGTTATCATGGTTAAGGTAGAGGCCTTAACTAATTTCACTAAACAGGCCCTCTTAGACAGTACAAAAGCCATTCAAGCTTTGAACGAAGAACAGATTCAGATAAGGAAGGCAGTAATTCAAAATAGGATGGTATTAGACATACTCACAGCAGCCCAAGGAGGGACTTGCGCCATAATAAAAGTCTAATGTTGTGTGTACATCCCTGACCTGTCTGAAGATGTATCTACTGCCTTGGAGGATATGCAAAATCAAGTGAAAGCCATGTCTAATAAAAATATTCCCTTTTGGACTTCAGTCCTCTCCTGGTTGAAGGGAGATGGTGGGAAACCATTGTAACTGTTGCTATAGTAATCTTGATCATACTGCTTTGGGGCCCTGCTTCCTACAATGCCTTGTGAATTTTGTGACCCAGAGGTTGATAGCATTCTCTCATGTGGGAGGCAGGAGGGCTAAGGTACAATATATCTCAGTAAATGATGCTAGTTATGGAAAGTAAGAGCATCAAGAGGGGGGAATGAAGAAGGAATTCATAGGGCATGGACCCCATCTCAGGCCTGTCCGTGTTGGTCGTGCCAGGCCGCCTCTCCAGTGGACTCTGAACTCTGTGCTTAGCGCCTTGTGTGAATGACAATGGAAGGATAAGACCCCCTCTGGGCAGGGGAATCTTGAAGAGCCTAAGAGAAAACAGACACTAATCACCCCTGCCTCCGGACAGTATCTATCGGACTGTAACCACAGGCTTATCGGTTATTAACTGGTTGGAATGTAACCGCGGGCTTATTGATTATTAACTATTTGAACACATAACACGTGAATGATGGGGTTATTGTGATTGTATTTATCCTTCCTTTGTAAGCCTCAAGGGATTTGGGCTGGTGGGTTTGAACACGTACACACGGGGTATAAAAGATTTTCACAAATAGTGGTCGGGGTCCTTGGCTAAGAGGAGACTCTGCCTTGGGCCCGCCAGTGTAATAAACTGCACTCCACTAAAAAAAAAAAAAAAAAAAACAGGAAAAAACGACAAAATACAAGGCAACTCCCATAAGGTTATCAGCTGATTTCTCAATAGAAGCTCTACAAGCCAGAAGGGAATGGCATGATATATTTAAAGTGATGAAAAGGAAGAACCGGCAACCAAGAATACTCTGCCCATCGAACACTCTCGTTCAGATTTGACAAGAGAACTCAAAAGCTTTACAGACAAGCAAAAGTTAAGAGAGTTCAGTACCACCAAACCAGCTTTACAACAAATGCTAAAGGAACTTCTTTAAACAGGAAACACAGAGAAGGAAAACACCTACACAAAATAAACCCAAAACGACTAAGAAAATGGTAATAGGACCATACATATTGATAAGGTAATTACCTTAAGTGTAAATGGATTAAATGCAAGAACCAAGATAGACTGGCTGGGTGGATGAGAACATGTGCAAGTATACACTTCCATTTACCACATCACTCTACTTAACCCCTCAAACTATATGTAATTACTTTACATTGTTAGGTTAATCCTGTTTCCATTATGGCTTGCAATAGTAATGATCTTTTATTTTTTATCTAGCTATTGATTGTAAACACTGATAAAATTCTTCTACTATTGTTAGTTTTGCTTAATACAATAATTATATCATGATTAGTCAACAGAAAATAATTATCACTAAGTTCAGTTCAGTTGCTCAGTCGTGTCTGAGTCTTCACAACCCCATGGACCAGAGAACGCCAGGCCTCCCTGTCCATCACCAACTCTCAAGTTTACTCATCTCCATTGAGTCGGTGATACCATCCAACCATCTCATCCTCTGTTGTCCCCTTCTCCTCCTGCCTTCAATCTTTCCCACTATCAGGGTCTTTTCAAATGAGTCAGCTCTTCGCTTCAGGTGACCAAAATATTGGAGTTTCAGCTTCAACGTCAGTCCTTCCAATGAGTATTCAGGACTGACTGCCTTCAGGATGGACTGGTTGGATCTCGTTGCAGTCCAAGGGACTCGCAATGATCACTGAAACTACCATTTAATAGAAAAACTATAATCACTTCTTAACATCCAGATACTTATCAGAATTATCTTATAATTTTTTGAAAAATACAAATGCTCAGGTATTGTTGTTCTTCTCCAAAGCTCCAGATGTATTTTTAATGAACAGCCATGTTTAAAAACAACTGGACTATGTGATGATCTTTTATCTGTTTCATATTCAGTGTTCCCATTTCATTTAGTTTGTTTTCCAATTTCTCCATCTCTTTCGATATTCTTTCTCAAGCCTTTACCAAGCACAGTAGAAAAGATT
The DNA here is from genome assembly GCF_023699985.2 of Odocoileus virginianus. NCBI lineage: Eukaryota > Metazoa > Chordata > Mammalia > Artiodactyla > Cervidae > Odocoileus > Odocoileus virginianus. The sequence goes on along the minus strand of NC_069704.1, from coordinate 33,862,263 downwards.
TTGTATACATGTGTGTTTATATAGTATGTATAATATATATATTCTAGAAAATTTATGAATTTTTGCCTAGCTAAAAAATTTGACATTTTGATTCCACTTGTTTGACTTAGTATGAATAGAATGCTATATTCCTAATTCATATTCACTCAGAATTTTGATATATACTTTCATATATTTTGGCATCTAGTATTACTGCCAAAGTCTAGAAAGTATTATCTTAATGATTAAAAAAATTTAACTGAGGCTTGAAACTTCTAATCCAGTTATGAGAATATAAAGAAATATTGTTAAAAAAAGAGGAAATTAATGTGACAGTATTAAAGTACAGATTTTCTTCAAATCTCACAAAATTTTATGCTAGTGTCCATTATTTGTTTTCATACATTATTGAAGACTCCAATTTGTATTTAATTGAGCAGCTTCAGCTGCATGCAACAAATTCTGGTAAATTCTCTTTTCATTTTTATTCTATCACAAATATTTTCTAATTTTCCTTGTAATGGCTTCTTAGATATACTCATTTAAAAGTAGACGTTTAATTTCCAAGTACATGAGCTTTCTTAAGGTATCCTTGATATTTTCATTTAAATGCTTTCTTCTCTGCAACCACCCTGTTTTTTGTCTTCTAACTTTACTGAAACTTTCAATGGCTAAGCCTAAGATCTCTCTTGTTAAATGTCACGCTGCACTGAAAATACGGGGTTATTTTCAAGTATCTTTGGGGGGGGGGGGCTTGTAATTTTAATCTTTTTTTAAATTTTATTGAAGGATAATTGCTTTATAGAATTTTGTTTTCTGTCAAACCTCAACATGAATCAGCCATAGGTATACATATATCCCCAGTCAAGTATCTTTTGATATTGATCTCTAACATAATTTGACAGTAATAAGAAGACAGACTCTGTATGATTTCAGTACCTTTGGACCATGAGATTTCTGCACCTGGTCTTATGTCTCTGTATATGTACCAGTGATTCTTAATAGTCTATGGGAACTTGAATAGAATTTGTATCTTCTTCTTGTGTGAAAACTGTATAAATCTTAACTATTAAATTGGTTTGTAATGCTTTTCAGGTCTACTATATTCTTCTACTTCCTTGTACATGCATTCTATTAATTTCTGAGAGTTTGATATTGAAATTTCAACTAAAAATCTTAATTTATCTATTTAAACAATTGTAATATACAATGCAACTATATGTAACTTAGTTCTGTATTTTCCAAGTCTCCTGTAAATGTTATCATATTTTCATAATTTAAAAGATAGAAAAGGAAGAAAAGTAAATAAAAAATAAAAATTCCATTTGAGCCTTATACATACGACAATTCCACTTAGTCTAGGACAGGCTTGTTTTTCATTCTTCTTATGTGAATAAGATGTGACTTATTCTTCTTATGTGACTCTGATGTGAAGCCAAGGTTGAGAATTACCACCTCCTCTTTGAAGATTAACATGTTCTACAGCCCTCAATTATCTCCTAAATTTGTTTAGGATTTCCACAAAGCTATCCCCATCCACATGCCTCACAGTCTAATCAATGTCTCAAGTCTTTGTCATTTGAAAAGGAATCCTTAATAAAAACACGTGTGCTCTGTCATTCAGCTGTATCCCACTCTTTGGACTGTAGCCCACCAGGGGCTGGTGGGGGCGGGAAAAGGGGATATTCCCCATTGCAGGCGGATTCTTTACCTGCTGTCAGGGAACCCTATCAGAAACGTACTTTCTACTATAGATTTCACCCACATGCCATCTCCAGGCTAGTTTGCACCCACTGCCTGCTTAATATTTTATGCTAGGCTTACAACAGTGCCACATTATGGCTGGGATCAATGCTCACAGTTTGCACATGAGACTGTAAGTTTAGTGCCTGAATATGAAACATATCACACTCTGATCCAGAAACTAGAAGATGGGAGGTCATATTGGGTAGTACTGGAAACAGGAATGAGAAGAGGAAAATGAAGAACTTGAAGACTGTTTTGGGAAAAACAGAACTGGCCAAGAGCATGGTCTATAACCAGCTACATTTTAACACCTATCATGTTCTCTTTGAGGCATATTTCTCTTTTTCTTGAAAGAGAGGGACAGAAATGGGGGGGAGGGGGGCAAACCCCCAACTCTTGTCTACTCTTTGCAAATCCAGAACAATGGGACCAATTCAAATGCATCAATGAATGGCCTGTACATAAACAGCTAAATCCATAAAACTCTTGTAAGAAAACATAGAGGAAAACCTCCATGACCTTGGATTGGGAATGAATTTTTATATATGGTAGCAAAATCAGGAGCAACAGAAGAACAAAGGAAAAACTTGACTTTAAAAATTTAAAACTTTTGTACAAAGGGCATTATCAAGAAGTGAAAAGACAATCTATAACTGAAAGGGTTTAATATCCAGAATATATTTTTAAAACTCCCACAACTCAACAACAAATATTTTCAAAAGGCAAAGGACTTGAAAAGACCTTTCTCTGAAGAAGATGTACAAACAGCCAATAAAGCACAAGAAAAGATGCTCATCATCATGAACTCATTAGGCAGATACAAACCAAACCACAATGAGATAACCATCCAACACTCAGTAGAATGGCTGAAGTCTGAAACAAAACCAAGAAAAACAGAAAATGTAAGTGTTGCCAAGGAGGTAGAGAAAATTGGAAAACACACCTTGCTGATGGGAATGTAAAATGGTACAGCTGCTGTGGAAAATAGGAAGTTCCTCAAAAAGTTAAAAACTACTGTGTGACCCAACAATTCCACTCTAGGTAGATATCCAAATGAATTAAAAACAGATTCAAATACTTACTAGTGTTATAACAGCATTATTCATAATATCTAAGTGATGTGTCCATCAACAGATGAATGAATAAATGTGTTAAGTCCATAAAATAGAGTTATTATTCAGCCATGAAAGGGAATGAAGTGCTGACACATGCTGCAACATGAATGAACCTTGAAAACATGATAAACCTGACATAAAAGACCACATAAAGGCACACCTTGTTTTACTGTATTTTACTTTATTGTCCTTTGAAAATACTTAAAAAAAAAAAAAAAAAAATGAAAATTTGTGGCAACTCTGTATCGAGCAAGCCTTCCAGTGCCATTTTTCCAACAGAATTTGTTCGTGTCTCTGTGTCACATTTTGGTAATTCTTGAAATGTTTCAATTTTTTTCTCAGTTACTACTGTATTTGTTACGGTGATCTGTGATCAGTGGTCTTTGTGACTGCAGATGTGGTAGAAATGGCAAGAGAACTAGAAGTGAAGCCTGAAGATGTGACCAAATGTCTGCTATCTCCCAATAAAACTTTAATGAATAAGTAGTTGCTTTTGATGGAGGAACAAAGAAAATGATTTTTTGAAATGAGATCTAGGTAGTAGTCCTGGTGAAGAAACTAGAAGACTGTTGAAATGACAAAGTGTTCAGTATATCATATATTAGTTGGTAAAGCTGTGGCAGGATTTGAGAGGACTGATTCCAATTTTGAAAGAAGTTCAACTGTGAAAGGAAGTTCATCACTTGTGAAAGGGAAGAGTCAATGCAGCAAACCTCACTGTTGTCTTGTTTTAAGAAACTTGCACAGTCACCCCACAAGCTTCAGCAGCCACCACCCTGACCAATCAGCAGCCACAACATCGAGACAAGACCCTCCACCAGAAAAATGACTATGACTCACTGAAGGCACAGATAGTTAGCATTTTTAGCAATATTTTAATTAAGGTGAATACATCGGATTTTAGACATTAACACTAGTGCACATTTAACAGACTACCGTATAGTGTGAGCATGACTTTTATATGGAAAAACAAACACTTTGTGTGACTCACTTTATTGTGTTACTAGCTTTATGAAGGTGGTCTGGAACTGAACCCATACTATCTCTGAAATATTGCCTGTATTATATAATTACATTTCTATGAAATATCCAAAATAGGTAAATGCATAGAAGACAGAAAACAGACAAGTGGTTGCCAGGGGCTGGGCTAAGGGGGGGGATAAAGAGTGATTTCTTAATGGCTTTGGGGTTTCCCCTTGGGGTGATGAAGTTTTGGATGATTGTGAAGGTTGCACAACGCTGTGAATGTACTTTAAATACCACTGAACTATAGATTTTTAAATGGTTACAATAGTATAATTTGTTTTATATATATAGATATATATATTTTAAGCAAAAATGAAAACCACAGGCATTCCCCACAAGAGTTTTCTAACCTTATTACCATATGCTAAGACAGCCAATTACAATGCATGCTTCCTTTGGAAAGACTGTTTCCCAGAGAACATGGGCTCAGTCAAGTGTATCCTGCCCCTTCTACAATATTCAGTAAGCAGTCATCACTTCTCCTTTGGAAAAGAGTGAATACTGAGGAACAACAATGTGCTCCTCCAACATTTTCCCTCTTCTGGCATGATGGTGTGCTGCAGATTAAGATGATCACAAATTCTGTGATATTCTACTTATCAAGCAGTTTGGGGCCTATGACCCTTAAATCTGGGCAAGTTAAGCTTGACCAGCAGAATACAAGAGAAATAACACTGGGCCAGTTTGGGGGGTGGGGGCGCACACCTTAAAAAACTGACAGCTTTCATTTTTCCTTGAAATACATGCTCTTGAAACCTAGCCACCATTTTGTGAGGAAGCACAAGTAGCTCTTGTAGGAAGGCCCAGGTGGAGAGGAACGGAGACCCCCAAGTGCACTCCCAGATGAAAGTACATAGTAATTAAAACAGCTAAGGGAATAAGCTCTCTTGAAAGTAAATTCTCCAGACCCAGTCAAGTTGCTTCAGCAGTATTCACCAATCCTTGCCAAAGTGCTCAATCATGAATAAATTTAATGACTGATTTTTGTTTTAAGCCCCTGTGCTGTGGGCTAGTTTGTTATGAAGCATTAAATAACCACAACACGCTGGAAATTTCCTTCCCTCTCTAGAAGCTAGGAGTAGAGAATGGGTCTGAATAGTTTTAAGAAAAAAAAAAAAAATCAGTTTGCATACACAGCAACTACTATTTCATGAAAGAATTAGCCCCCACATTCAGCTTTGGCCTTCTGAGAGAAAATATACCAGGAACTCCCATAAATGCCTAGTTCATAGAGTGGTAAGCAAGACAGATTGGATTGTGGCCCTGGGACAGGTTACATCATAATTAAGGAGTTTGAGGCACAAATGTCAACACCTTATAAACTGGAATTACAAACTGAGATGAGAATGTGCTTCACTGCTACCACAGCTCTGGAAAAAATCTCCACCTTATTCTATTCAATCTCACCAATGCAAAGGTGTTGGAAAGAGATGCTTTTCCTCCATTTCCAAAAGGGTTGACCATAAATAGTAGTTCAGATGGGCTGGGAAGGTACCACTCCTACTGATAAGGGAAGGCTCCTAGCTACCTAGCTGAGGAAAATGATGGTTTGAAAGACAGAGAAATCCTCTCCCTCGCACTTTAGCCCATCCAACAAATGTGTCTGTGTGCTTATCTAGATCTATCAGTCAAATTTATTCTAGGGATCAAAGGTGATGGTTAACTACTTTTTCATTATAGTTTTTGGTAGAAAACAATTACTCCATATTCTCCTCCAAAATCGAGTCCCCTTACACACACACACACACACAACTTCCCATCTTAACAGAACACAAAAGGCAAACTTCCTCTACATTGCCATCACTTCCCTCACCTCAGCTACTGTTCCCCATTTCTCTGGATTCTCTTTACTTCAAAATTCTGTGTATCCTGATATTTTCCAGGTTCATTCTAATCAGAATTTTACCCTAATCACACTTTAAAACCCCTATTACAGTCATAGAGGTCCTTCCTTTTACTAAATCCATAGGTTAATAGTCAATCCATGATGGGTACTTAAAGGCAACAGCATTCAACATTTCTTCACCATCTTTCTCCTTGTGAAAAAATTCTCCACGTGCTCTCAGCCCCCAGCCTGTTCACGTCTTTTGCTGGTTTACTCTCATCGCTCTGAGGTGAAGTTAACAGCAAACCAGGACTCAGATCTTCCCAAAGTGTGTTTATCAACACGCTCTAAAATTCATCTAGTCAGGATTTCTCAACCTTGGCACAATTCACATTTTGAGACCAGATATCTCTGCTGTGGGAGGCAGCTCTGTGCATCAGAGAACATTCAGTGGCGTCCTTAACCTCTACTCATCACATGCCAATAGTAGCCTTAACTATGATGTCAAAAAGGTCTCTCTAGACATTGTCAAAAGCCCCCCTTTGTCATTTCTGGTTGAGAACCACAGACCTCATCCTTGGCTTTAAATACTATTGAAAAATTGATGCTTTTGAACAGTGGTGTTGAAGAAGACTCTTCAGAGTCCCTTGGACTGCAAGGAGATCCAACCAGTCCATCCTAAAGGAGATAAGTCCTGGGTGTTCATTGGAGGGACTGATGCTGAAGCTGAAACTCCAATACTTTGGCCACCTCATGCAAAGAGTTGACTCATCGGAAAAGACCCTGATGTTGGGAGGGATTGGGGGCAGGAGGAGAAGGGGATGACAGAGGATGAGATGGCTGGATGGCATCACCGACTCAATGGACATGAGTTTGAGTAAACTCCGGGAGTTGGTGATGGACAGGGAGGCCTGGCGTGCTGTGATTCATGGGGTCGCAAAGAGTCAGACATGACTGACCGACTGAACTGAACTGATATACACTGGCGGCTGTATAACTTGTCTGTAGCCTGAACCTCTCCTCACACTGCCTTCTCATTATCTCCAATTATATATCTAATCAAGTACATCTCACTTAACACATCAAAACTAGACTTCTGACATACACCCCAACCCATATGTACCCTGCTCACCTTGCTTGGCATCTCTCTTGTTCTCAACTCTCACACTTTTATTCATCAGTAAAACCTACTGGCTCTGCCTTCAAAACATATCCCAATTTCTTACTACAATTTGACTATAATTTCTTACTACCTCTACTGCTACCAGTCCAACCCAAGCTGGCATTAACTCTGAAAATTCTCCTCCAAGCCTAGGACTAGCAAATCAGAAACTCTAGGAATGGGACACAAAAATTTACTACTTACCTGTCCCCATCTCTCCAATCAATCCCTACACTACTTTCTCCCTGGCTCACCTTGACCGTCACACTGAACTGCCTGAGTTCTAGAAACACATTCAGAACATTCACATTACAGCACATTTTCATTAGCTGCCTCTCTTCCTGAAAAACTATTCACCCTCCCAGATATTCCTCAAGTCTCTAGTTAAATGTCACCTTTTTCAGTGAGGCCTTTTCTGACTACCCTACATAAAACAAAATACCTTCTTCCTGAATTAGTCTCCTTAATCTTAGTTTTTCACCAAAGCACTTGTCACTACCTAGCAGGCCACATATATGTTTTGTTTACTGTTTCCCTACCTTCCACTGTGTAAACCCCATATGGATAGAACTTTGTTTTATTTACTCCTATGCTTTGAGCAACTAGAAAAGAACCTGTTACTCAACAGATGTTCAATAAATGTTCACTTTCTGAAGCAAAATGGTTGTGTATGGTTGACTAGAGGAAAGATACAAAGAAGTTGAGAAGAACCACTTTATGTTACTTAAGTAACTGCCAAGAAGATTTCAGAGCAGAAAAACAAACAAAAATCCTCCAAATTGTAAGTGAATGAAAGAAGCAGAATGCAGCAGTTAACATTTCAGAGTATATCAACTGGTTAGCCAAGTTTAGGAAAACTACAAAACTGATCCCAGAGACACAGTAGGCTTTATATAAGCCAAAGAAGATATGAAATTCCAAAGGAGAGAATACCATGTACATATTAGAGAAGCAGACATTTGCTAAGTGTAATTTTCCCGAAGTGTGTTTTCACTGGATCTACCAAGAACACTTAAGTGAAAAGGACAGCAGAGAATAGGACAAAGTTGTATTATAAAAGTTTCCTTAATGTAGGACTTATTGAGTTAATTAACATGTTTAATGTTAAGAGAGGAAGTATGATATGCACGTTTCTCTGCCTTAACAACACAAACTTGTTTTGTACAAGGACACAGACATGTGCGCCAGCTTCACTTTTATCACTAATATTAGTAACACTTTTATCTGTCCTATTTTGTTGTAATTTTTCTACTAAATTAACATAGTAATAAACTCCTTTCATGATTACATTTAGGCCAAGTCTGAAACACCAATTTTGAATACACAGAGGCAAGTTTTCATTTATCTCACTTGCTAAAATTTGTGTAGGATCACAAGTATTCCACTTGGGAAATAAAATCCTGAAATGTTATTTTCATCACTCAACCCAATGTGAGAACAATTTAAGTCTACAGTATTTTAGGAGGGTTTTTGTTTGTTTGTTTTTAAGGCTTTGGAGAATTTTAAGTCTTAAACTCCTTAAAAGATATTCACATCTAAGATGAACATACCAGAAACAAACAGCAACAAAAAATCACACCAGGGTGACAACTAAAAGGTTCTTAAGAATCACCTAGGGGGTGTGCCACACAGGCCTCACCACCACTTTCAGTCATGATGCCGACTCCAAACAACTAGTCAAGAACCGAAAAGAGCAAGCAAAAGCCCAAGTCACCTGATATCCCAGTTGGTTCTCTAACGCACAATATGGTATATACACACATAATTTAACTGAGGAAACAAAAAATTAATGAAAAATAATCTCAAGTGTAGGAAAATCTGGGGGTCAATCAATTCCAGCTGAAAGACATGATTACCGAAAGTAAATTGAAGACATCTTTTTCTTTCTACAAAAAAGGCAAGACAAACAAGTGTAAAAGCTAGAGATTTATTGTTATTTTGTGATTAATAAATTGTCAAACTGGTTATGACACTACCCCACACTGTATGCCACCAATTGCTAGTACAAAAGTTTTAAAACCATACTGAGGCATAAGGCAGAGAGAGCAGAGACACACAAAGATCATCCTTAACAAGTTCCTCTTAGTCATGCCTCCATCTTAATTAACCTTTGTACCTGTTTTATTCCAGGGGACAGTGTCAAAACAGTGCACGAAATGGTGGGCAACCTGCCTCTTTACCTTTTTTAATAGCAAGCAACTGACAGAAGTAATGGAATTCAACTTGTATTTTCCCTTGATTTTACTGGTCTGAATTAATTTTAGTTACTTTAACATTTTAATTTCCCTTAACTGTACATGAGAGAATATAATGACCTAAGAGAATACTGAACCAGAGTCAGCTAAATATGTCACTGACCCCAAAGTTAGGTTTTACTTGGTCCTAAAGGAATGTACCACCCCAAGAGTTTGAGAGTCAGGCAAACAGAATTCCCGGGGAGGGAAGAAGAGAGCTGGAGGCAGCCGGACGCCCTCCACGGCGTAAGCGGCTCTTTGCTGCCACCCCTGCATGACTACACTACACGCACGGAAACCCCAGCAGAACCCTGGGCGCCAGCATTACTCAGGCTGGCCCAATCCAGGACAGAACCCCACCCCACCCCCAAATTCCCCTTCTCTCAGGCTCTGAAAAGCACAATATTTAACTATTTCTTAATAGAACTACCAAAACACTTCAGAAACAAGTGGCTCACAAATCATTTTAAATTCGTGTATTGCCTGTGCATGAGAAAACCGATAAACCCAGAAGATAGTTCTATTTTTATATGGCGATTAAAAATAACTGAAACATCAAGACACTTTCAGTGAAAGCAACATTTCAATTACAAATTGTAATGCCTGTTAAACTACCTATGGGAGAAGCTGAAAGTCCTAGCAAATGCACTTTGGGGTTATACTACAGTGCTCCTTCAGTCTGCACAAAGATTAAGGTAATTTACAGTCAATCTGTGAATGCTGAGACAATGTTACATCATCTTGTCTGTACAATTAATACGTCCTTAAAGAGACAACCAGAATCAGTTTTTCTACTGTATTTTCAACAAGCCTCACTAACCAGTACTTTTGCTGAGATGTTTATCAAAGATGCTGTAAGATTCTACACAATTAAGAAATACTCCACTTTGAAGTATTTCCTTATTTTTATTTTTTCCATTACAGATGTTTTGCTCAGATTATCTACTGTAGTATGTTTCTAGAGATGGTGTCCCAAATGTGCATACATACACTGTATACAAATAAAGAAAAATCGTCAGTAGTATAAATCTTACAGCATTTTTGTTTGCAAAAATACATGCCAAAGTCACGATAAGCAATGTTGTATCACAAATTATAAAGCGCAAATGATCTGCTTCTTTTTAATGCTTTTATTCTACATAAATTACTACCAGAGACTAATGTTTAAAAAGCAAATAAACTGGACAGATGCAGGACAAAAATCTGTTCACCCAACTATAAAAGGTGATATGTTTTTAAAAATTACAATAAATGCATAAGTGTTTGACGCATGCAGTAGCCTTAAATGAAAAAGTATTGATTCCCACTGTTCCAGGAAAACAAAAAACAAACAAACACAGTGAAACCCACACATCTTACTGCACTCCACCTTAAAATGTATCATATATTGGGTTTGTTTATAACAGCACAGAATTCCAAGAGTCAAAATGAAATAAAGCGGGTATTTTAAAGATTTAAGAGCCGTTATCAAAAATAAATTACATTTTTTTCAAGATACAGAAATGCTGCTATGATGGCTGAGAGCCCAGTAACCTTTCAATAGCCGCATTGATATCACCTCCTGTGGCTATTAGCGCTTGCAAGTTTGCTTCACGGTTCAAAAATCCCATTGCACTGAGCTGTTCCAGTTGCTGCTGAAATCTAACTTCTGGATTCTGTAGCTGTTAAACAAAAACAAACCAAAGCTCTAAGGAAAATCAGTCCATGTCACACCTGAATAATCTTTAAAAATTTTAATTGCTTTTTAACATTTGCTAATCTATCAAGCGATATAAAAGCACTGGCCTCTCTTGAAACATATTCAACATATTTAAAAGTCCAATTAGTACTTTATTTACAGAGGGAGCCCAGCCTGGTGTTCTGGTACAACTTAGACAGGTGGGAGGGAGGCCCAAGAGGGAGGGGATACACATACAATTATCACTGATTCATATTGTTGTACAACAGAAACCAACACAACATTGTAAAGCAACTATCCTCCAATTAAAAAAGTCAAGAAACTAAAAATATATAAATAATGGAAAAATAAAATATTATTAAAAAAATAATTTTAAAAAAATTTTTGGAGCTATCGACCAATTGGGTAATTGTAAAAGCCATTGTCCTCATGTATAAAATTCTAAAGTTCTAATCTAATGAGGCTTAGAATGTCTTTAATTTCTGTATCAGCCAGTCAAGTCTTCAGAAAAAAGTTCCAGTTTCAGATGTACTTACTATACTCCTCATTTTTTCAGCTGCATCTCCTTTTCAGAAATGATGTACTACAGAAATACATAAATGATCACTCAATTCTGGGCAACATGATAATGGTGAGGCCTATAGATTGTTCAACTTAGATAACAATTCTGCCCAATACCTAAAATTGCTTTTTCCTATTAATTCGAAGAACATTTACTGAGTCAGCAAGTCATGCTAGTTATCAGGAATACAAATCCTCATATAAGATAAAACTCTGACCTGTTTATTGTCTTTAAAAAGGCTTAAAATTTAAAACTATGCTGTATTTTCACCACGTAGTAGTTTGAGCACAATCTACTGTAACAGGTTTGAATTTGCAATCATCTGTAAAAATGGCATATTCTTAGTAAATAAATGATTCTAGAGGCAAGAACATTAGGAGTTCACATTTTGTTAGCCATATTTGTGAGGTATGTATGTGTAACACAAGTCACCATAGGAAGCAGTAGCGAGTGGGGTGAAGTACTTACAACGTTTAAGCCAAAATACAAAGAGCAGATAGAATACAGCTGTTCACAAGGTATGTGGAATAATCAATTTCTATTCCTCCCTGACAAACTTTTATAAAATATAATCTATTTCAAACAGTTTTCTAACATGGACTCCAAAACAGAATGCATTTTAAAAAGCAATTTCCAAAATGACAGCAGAGCATTTCTCCCCTACAACTTAACATTTCCTTTAATGTCTAACATAGCACCCAAGTTAACAGTTATAATGCCTATTTTTTAGAATCAATATAGTTAAGAACAAACTTTTCATTACAAGCTAAGCCCCCAAAGATGACCACTTTCTTTACTTTTTTGAAACGTCTACCATTAAGAAGAGCAGAAAAGAATCATTACCTGAGGATTCACTCCAGCAAGAGCCTGCAGCATTTGCTGGATAAACTGCTGGTGCCCAGGTTCGGTGGCTCCTACTGTGGGACTTGGGTTTTCGCTAGATGCAGAAGTAGAGCCATTGGTTCCTGAAGAGCCTCCAGTACTTCCCAATGCCCCCAGGCCAGGAGTAAACCTAGAGAAAGCACCAACTGTTAGTAAATCTAAACTCCTAAAAATAAGAGGACCAGACCAGGCTGGCTAATGGCAAATTAGTTACAATTCAACATAATGTTAGATAAGTTATCTTCTTAAAAGAAGCATTTTTAACTTTGAAAACTCTCTTACAATCTCAACCCAAAATAAGAATGGCCATTAAATCTGAAATTCTCAGAGAAAATAAGCACTGTGCACGTTCACAGTCTTTCCCAAAAAAGCCTACCCTGGGATGAGGCCGGGGGCTTCAGTTGCTAAGGTCTGTAAACCCTGCTGAATCTGTAACAAGGCCTGCATTGCTCTAGGGTTTGACATTGCCGATAACGTATCAGGATTCTGCATCTAAGGAAGAAAGAAAACCAGTGGTTACGAGGGAATTAAAATTAGAGAAGGTAAAATGAAAATGTTTTCTTTGCTATGCTTCTTGAGAAAATCTAAAACCTTACTCCTAGACACTGGTAATCCGTAATTTCTTTCCCAATATAAACACAAGCACCTCCCCTTTGACAGCAATCTCATGTGCGAATCATCACTTGACCTCCTCCCAAGTCCATTGTGAAAACCATTTTTCATAATGAAACACAATCAGGAGCTCCTCTGGAAGCCAGTTGTTCCTCATTTTCCAACAGATAAAAAGAGTTGTTTCTAAGAGACGACCTCCAAAAGCACAGTTTATATCACATGGTAATATGGTGAAAGCCACATATTCCTCCTTGACTAAGTGTTAATCTGTTGTTGGTGGAACAATTTTACCAATCAGATACACTCTTAAGACAATAGTTCCAAAGTTGAAGTTAACACATGTGTTGTGTTGGTTCAGCTTCACTACTTCCAAATATACACCACCTGACTAGCCAAAAAAAGATAGGCCTACATCATTACAATAAACCAAGGACACTGACTAACCTTAGATAATGGTTTATAGGTCAGAGGATCATTTGGGTAATATTTAAAAGCCCTCCCTAGAACTACCAGTTTCAAAACACCAAGACTGACTCCTCTTTTCTTTTTAAATAGTAACATACCATGGCAATCTCAAGTACTTTTTAATTAAAATAACTTCCTTATATGACAAGACTGACAATTTTAATCTTGCTAATTCCAAGTTTGAGGAATGAGATCTACCCCTTGGAAAACAGGCATTCTATTAATTTAGAGGAATTAAAATATTACGAAGAAACCAAACACGTAAAGGGTAGCTCTCTTCCTGTTACTCAAGATTAGTTAAACCGTAAAGCATAGCATGACACAATGAAGCACTTCAAAGTTAGTAAAGTGAAAGGAAATGGTTTATGATATTAACAAAGCATTCAAAATCCTAAAAATCCTCAAAAGCAAAAACCAAATGGTCCTTTCCTCAGAATTTGAATTTTTAAAAATAGAAGCAAAAGGTCAGCAGTGAAATGGGGCTCAATTAAAAATCAAGCTGAATTCTCTGCAAATTGACAGCAGACTCTATTCTACATTTTGCTATCAGCCAGAGAAAAAGCAAGGAAAATGTTTACCATCAAACTTTTTCAAGCAAATCATTACCGAAGACAGCTAGCATCTTCTCTTACTCACTTGTTGAAGGAAAGTTGGGAGCTGTTGTCTCATTTGTTCTTGAAGCTGAGGATTTCCAGCAAATAGGGGATTATTCAGCATCATCTATGGGGCAAGTGTTCAAACAATTTTAACTGGAAATATCTGAAACAAGTAATGTACCTTGTTTAATAGTCTATCTTCCCCCCCCAGTGCCTAACCTGGCACTTAACAGGGAGGAAGGTAGAACATGAATAAAAACGGGAAGATACTGTCCACAAGAGGGATCTCCAGAAAAAACAAAAATGAGACATCCTCTCTCTCAATGAGAATGGTGATTATGATAATGTCATGCGATATTCTAAAAAATAAAAGCAATCATTTTCTTAGGCTTTTCCTTGAGTAAAGGTGAATATTTGCCCTTGAAAGAAAAATGGGAGTAACTGGAATTCATGAAGATACATTTTCTGCTACACTCACAGAATAAACGTAAGCATCAATACCTGGAACTATATATGGCTTGCACAGACACCTCAACACACAAGTGGCAAGCACAGAGAAAATCCAGATCTGGAACCACTATATTTACCTGCCTACTGCAAAAGAGCTAATATTAGGTCCAGAAAAATAACACCGCAGAACAGCAACCAACTTGCCAGAGAAATGGAGCTGCCAGGTGAAATCAGCCTAGGACTAGAACCGATAGATCTCTGGGGATAAAGTATTAAAATGCTTTAGTAAGACCTAAACCATGTAAATCATTTGAGAACACCAAAAGTAGCCTCTAGATTTCACCTCACTACCACCAGAGATGGAAAAAATGGCATGCCTCCTAACCTTCAAATGGGTGTTTAATGAGTTAAATGAGTTAAAAAGTCAAAGTCAGGGCCAATATTAATGTGTTGTATACCTAAAAATAAGATTAAAATACACAATAGCATAACCAGAAACTAGTAAATTCTCACAGCTTCAAAAGAGACAAATTTTATATCAGTTTCTCCAAACAGTGAAAAGTCAACTAACAATGATTTACTGATAGCCTATTTACCAGTCCACATCCAAAGTCTGGTGGGGGAGTGGTGTGGAGGATGATTCCTGCCCTCAAGTATTAATAATTAACTGTATGTGAGAGTATTTAATGTTAATTGCTAAAAGTAAAGAGAATTCCTCCCTCCCTCCCTCAGTTTATTAACTGTTGGAAAGTAGACTTAGTTAATTTCAACAAAATAAGATAGGAAGAAGTCAGACAAGTTTTATGAATATACGGCATTTATTTCGAAGTGACCAGTAAGTTCACAGTAGATAAAGTAAAATCTAATTGAGGCCAACAAACCTGCTTCTTTAATGGCTCCAGTCAATAAAGTTATCACATTTATCTTTTAGGACTCATGTTATTTGAAAAAGTGTGTCATCTTAAGCTGATTCATACTTTCTCAGAAAATTGTTATTGCATTTGATTAAGATTTTTCTCCTAACTTACCTGACTGTATAAACAGTTTTTACAATCAGACTTTTTTGAATACCTAAAAACGAAAATCAGAATAGAGAAACTACAAACTCTAATACACTGATAACCACAGTACACTGTAAATGTTTCTAACAATTATCTATCAATATTGTAAAAGCCAATTCACATCTAGCTTACTTTTGTTTCAACCTTTTGCTTTAGAGTAAAACAAGCAACACACAAAAGTGCTCAAGTCACTTTATAAATGTAAAACTGTTAAATGGCTGGGAATGTGCTTGTTAGAGTCAAAATTTTAAAGCAAGATGCACATTTAATGATTATTAAATAGGCAAATATGTATTTAAAACCATACACACAGGATCACTCTGATACATATTTTCCACATTTATTTTAAACTAAAATGCTATCATCACAGTAAGCTGAAGCATTTAATACTAATAAATCATTTTCTAATGAATAAAACAATATTTCATAAAGTAACCCTACAATATACAAATTATAAGTATATAAAAATTTATCTAAAAACACCTTTATTTCCAATTTTACAAATTTTAAGAGAATAGAAGTTATTACTGAGGGTTGCTAACTCAAACATATCTGCTATACACTTGAATCAACATGGTTCCAGATTTTAGAAATGTAAAAACTATCTCATTTGATATAATGAAGAAAGTGATTTAACTTTAAGAGCTCTTACAATTTTGGAAATGGAGAGAGACTATTACAGGAAACTATTTTAAATTCCCAACAGTCCACAGAAACCATTTTTAATAAACAGCAAATATGAATTATAGGCGATCAAAGGTTAGTTCATATGCTCTAAGGGTTTTCAAGCCCAATCGTTCTTAACTTACGGGTACATCAGAATCACTTAGGGAACTTGGAAAAAAAAATCCAATACAGTTATATCAAACTGTCTGAGAATGGGGCTAAAAAACAGTTTTTTTAATGTTAAAATTTCCAAAGTTATTCTAAACATTCAGCTAGGGTTGAGATTCACTCATTTTTTTAGTTAAGGTCTCTTCTGAAACAAGTTAGAAAATAATTACTTGATGAAGGACCAGTGTACTAACTTTGGATAGAGATCTATAGTGGAAAGAATGAGACTACTGTTCCCACAAATCTCTCTGCCCATACTGAACAATTTCAGACTATTTTATAACTGACATTTTGAACATGACTAATACTCAGAATCTGTGTGATCTAATAAATAAAAGTCTTTTAAATGTATTAACACTTTTTAATCACTTTCAAGATTTACATTACACTGAAAAGTACTGTTTCTGAAGCGCTATTTTGAAGAATAGGCTTCAAAAGGGAAAGCAATCAGAAACTTTTCTATTCTTCTCCTACATGAACACATGTAGATATAAAGTAAACCTGAACTTCCTTCTAGCCAGCGGATAGAGGAAATGAAGCTGTTTTAATTATATTATGAAGTATTAACTTACTGTAAAGAAACAAACTGTCCAAAAAATTGGGAGATGCAATTTGCTTCTCTAGTGTGTTAAGGCAGCACACACAAAATAAATGCGCCAAAATCACAATGATTTGGTTAGCCCACTTCAATACACAGTGCTCACAATGATAAACTCACCTGTGCAGCAAGGTCAGGGTTCTGGCTTAGTGACTGCATCATGCTTCTCATGTAGGGGGCCGACAACATGTTTTGCATAAGTTGTGGGTTTTCAGTTATTTGCTGCAACAAGCTCTGCATTCCTGGTGTATTGAACATACTAGCTGGAAGTTTTTTAAAAAGAAGACATTTTATCAAGGGAAAGATAAATAAAAGAAAGTTTTAAAACAATAATTTTGGCAATTTTAGACAAACATACCTATTAGTTATCAAGTGAACTAAAAGAATTTTTATTTATTATTTTTTTTATTTAACTTTTTTTTTTCCCTTTATTTTTATTAGTTGGAGGCTAATTACTTTACAACATTGCAGCGGTTTTTGTCATACATTGAAATGAATTAGCCATGGATTTACATGTATTCCCCATCCCGGTCCCCCCTCCCACCTCCCTCTCCACCCCATCCCTCTGAGTCTTCCCAGTGCACCAGGCCCGAGCACTTGTCTCATGCATCCAACCTGGGCTGGTGATCTGTTTCACCCTAGATAATATACATGTTTCGATGATGTTCTCTTGAAACATCCCACCCTCGCCTTCTCCCACAGAGTCCACAAGTCTGTTCTATACATCTGAGTCTCTTTTTCTGTTTAGCATATAGGGTTATCGTTACCATCTTTCTAAATTCCATATATATGTGTTAGTATACTGTAATGGTCTTTATCTTTCTGGCTTACTTCACTCTGTATAATGGGCTCCAGTTTCATCCATCTCATTAGAACTGATTCAAATGAATTCTTTTTAATGACTGAGTAATATTCCATGGTGTATATGTACCACAGCTTCCTCATCCATTCGTCTGCTGATGGGCATCTAGGTTGCTTCCATGTCCTGGCTATTATAAACAGCGCTGCGATGAACATTGGGGTGTACGTATCTCTTTCAGATCTGGTTTCCTCAGTGTGTATGCCTAGAAGTGGGATTGCTGGGTCATATGGCAGTTCTATTTCCAGCTTTTTAAGAAATCTCCACACTGTTTTCCATAGTGGCTGTACTAATTTGCATTCCCACCAACAGTGTAAGAGGGTTCCCTTTTCTCCACACCCTCTCCAGCATTTATTGCTTGTAGACTTTTGGATAGCAGCCATCCTGACTGGCGTGTAATGGTACCTCATTGTGGTTTTGATTTGCATTTCTCTGATAATGAGTGATGTTGAGCATCTTTTCATGTGTTTGTTAGCCATCCGTACGTCTTCCTTGGATAAATGTCTATTTAGTTCTTTGGCCCATTTTTTGATTGGGTCATTTATTTTTCTGGAGTTGAGCTGGAGGAGTTGCTTGTATATTTTTGAGATTAATCCTTTGTCTGTTGCTTCATTTGCTATTATTTTCTCCCAATCTGAGGGCTGTCTTTTCACCTTGCTTATAGTTTCCTTTGTTGTGCAAAAGCTTTTAAGTTTCACTAGGTCCCATTTGTTTATTTTTGCTAGTTTCCTTTGTTGTGCAAAAGCTTTTAAGTTTCATTAGGTCCCATTTGTTTATTTTTGCTTAAAAGAATTTTTAAAACTAAAATCTCTAAAACTACATACTCAACGTATACCAAGTAAGAAAGGTTTATTGACTTTAAAGATTCTAGTTGCATTTACAGGAAAATCATATCTTACGGAAAGGCTAGGTTCTAAAAAGTCAATTTAAGGCAAAATTTACTACTGAAAAATCTCATTAAGTGAAAATGTCTGAGCCAACTTCTCCTCCAGAATCGCTTACCTAGAATCATATTCAGCACTCAGTATGTTCCCAACTAAAAAAGAAGGAAGCCTTCTCACCCAGGCCTCTGTGACATTTTCACTGAATCCTGGCACTTAACAAATTCAACCCCAAATTAAGGGGCCTTCTTCATACTTCAGTTTCCCCATCTGCAAAATGTAGATACTTGCTACTATTCTTTTTTTTTTTTTTTTTGTAGAGAGCTATAACTAAATTTATGTGAATTCAATATTCTTTTGAAATTAATCTGTTCAACATATATTCACATTTTCACTTGCCGACTAGATACTCAAACTCAAATACATTCTCAAACTTTTTCACTCCCCTTATTCTTATTCCATTCAGTGCAGTTTAACAGGCTCAAAGCATTTGACTCTTCCCACTTAACTTTCTAGTTTATTATAATTCTGCAGTTTTTAGTAATTTTTTGTTTTTCCTATTCTCTCATGTTATTTCAATTTACGTTACTCCCCCACCCCTGCCACATTCCAGAGACCAAGGATATTCTAAGACAGCGGATGAAACTAGTCTGCAGGGCAAATATGGCAAGTGACCTGTTTTTGTACAGCCCATGAATTAAAAATGGTTTTTACACTTTTAAATGATTAAAAAAGTTTTTTTTGTGTAACGTGAAAACTGTATGAAATTCAAACTTCAAGTTCCATGAATAACATTTTGTTGGGACACAGTCATGCTCCCCCAACAAGTCTGGACAGAGGCGCCATGTGGCACTGTCATACTCTACAGAGCTGTTGGGTGAACCACAATCAGTGACTCAGTTATACCGTGTGCCCCATGAATCACTGTAGCATACCCTAACTCAATTCTATTCATTTCTATTCTCATGACCAGTGCATACTATGTCAGAACAAGAAGAAAAGGGGGAGAACTGGGACTATGCGTGCCTGCTTTTAAGGCACAGTAGAAGATGAATTATTTTATCAAATGAGGTGGCAACATATTACTATGCAATGATACTAAAATTAATAAAATACACTTCAACATTGTTAGAGCACTACCACAGCAAAGCAAGTCAGCAAAACCCAATTACTGGGGCTTCCCTGGTGGTCCAGTGGTTAAGAGTCCCCTTACAACGCAGGAGACACTGGCTTGATCCTCGATCTGGGAAGACCCCACATGCTGCAGAGCAACTAAGCCCCTGCACCGCAACTAGTGGGGATCACGTTCCCTAAAGCCCACCCTCCGCAGCCGAGAAGCCACCGCACCACTGCTGGAGGCAGCCCCCACGCGGCGCCGAGAGGAAGCCTGAGTGCAGCAGCAGAGACCCAGCACAGCCAGAAGGAACTGAGTGAGTTAGAAAATAAAACACAATTATCTCGTCATAGCCAAATTTCTTCACAAAAATAAAAAATGAGAATAAAGCTGCAACCAAAGTTAGGTGCCCAAATGGTTTACTTGTTAGCCAAGCAAGGAAAGCAGCATCCTAGTTATGATTAGTTAGTATGGTTATTTAAATCTTGACTGCAGCACCCAGGAAAATGTGTGCTGGGAAAAAAAACTTGTTTGAGGCTACTCGCCTTTCAAGGAGAACAATTTCTCAAAAGTTAGGGACATTGAGCTGTTAACTGATAATTTAAAAACACGAATTATTTTGAGTAGTGTTCCTTGGTCCCTAATGAATAGATAAATGTTACTGATACTGCTCAGTCCTTGTTTGAGGCAACAATGTCAAGATGGAAGTTAACTAAAATTAGCTTCTATAAATAGTCTGCATGAAATTACAACAAGCAAAACTATTTTCAAAGTTAAGAGAACATTCATTTGGTACAACAGAGAAGTAGAATCTGCTAAGATGTGCTACATCTCATGATGATAAGAACACATGTAAAGTATTAAAAGGATTAGTTGGACAAAGACATACTGCTTATAAAAATATAAGGTATTTAGACGATAGTTGATCCACTGATTCATCAGCTGGTACTCTGGAAAATATTTTGAACTTTAACATTACTCAACTGATAAAAGTTATCAATAATAAATTTCATTTCACTCTTGTGAACTTATCTATAGTCAATTTCCTGAACTTTTGTCAGAAAGATCCTGATTTGCCCAAGCACATGGCAGTTTGACGGCTTAAGAGTAGTAGCTTCCTAGTTTTGTTTTTAAAAAGATACAATTTTATTGCAATTTTTTTTTAAGCTCAGAGCTAAGACTGAAATTCTTCTGAACCACACAATCACCATTATCAAACACTAAATGACTTTGGAAATTATCTTCTGCTAGAACCTGGCAATGTTTCTCAATGAATTCCCTAAATTAGAAGACAAAACAACATTAACATGTCAAACCCATACTGTAACGTGCATGCTGACAAGTGAAATTGTTTGAATCACAATGTCAAGCTGCTTTATACATTCTTGTGTTATCAAGTTAAAACAAGCAACAAGATCTCTTTTCACAGATTTGCTGTAAATATAGTTTCGAGCTCATATTATTGTTCCAGCAGCATTTTTTGGACCTTAGTGCCAAGTACAAAGAAATCTCCATACTTTAAAATTCATTTCACTGTATAACTGGGGCACTATGACTTAATCTTCAATTGGAATTGATTAATCTGCAATGACATGTTAAAAAACCAAGAAGACCCTGACAGAATCCTACAAATGCCTTCCAACTAATGAATATGCTATAGTCCTATTTTTGGAATCAATACATAATTAAAATGAAAAAAGTAAAATATTACTTATTAGTATTAATAGATGAACATTTACAAATGATTTGCAACTGACAAAAGGAAACACTGTGAACTTTAAGCAAAATGTCATCCCTAAAAAGAATTCCATTCCTACCATTAGGGAATGTGTAAAACAATATAATCCATCACTGATTCAATGGACAAGAGTTTGAGCAAATCCCAGGAGTTGATGAAGGACAGGGAAGCTTGGTATGCTGAAGTCCATGGGGTTTCAAAGAGTCAGACATACTGGGCAACCGAACAACAAAAATAATATTATACCCAATTATTATATTTTTAATTCCATCAATAAAAGAACTTGTGGAGATTGGTCTTCTCATATAATATTTTTTTTTTTGGGTCATGCTGCATGGCTAGTTTTCTGACCAGGGATCAAACTCGTGCCCCGTGCAGTGAAAGCAAGTTGTAATCACTGGGATCATCAGGGAATTCTCTTCCCTTCTTAATAAAATAGTCTTGATTTTGTTCTTTTGGCTTTTGGCCTGCGAAACCTAAACTATTATTATCCCTTTGCAAGAAAAATTTGCTAAAAAAAAAAAAAATTTTTTTGCTCAACAATTTCCTCAGTTTCCAGAGGGAGTGCTTACAGGGCAAAAGAAGAGTAAAGAATTTCACCTTTCAGGTATACGTGTGCTTAACTTCAAATAGCTGACTAAAGGTCCTAATAGTATAAAAATATGCTAACAATGTTAGGCCATTAGGGTACAATCATTATTCTGTTTCTTGTTTTGCTTTGATGGAAATATTAACATGAAATCTTAAATAGCATATCAAGCCATTAAATTAAAAAGCTGAGTAAAAAGTTACAAGACCATTTTGTTTGTAAGACAAAGTTGTTACTACAGACACCATGCTACAATTAAAAATAATTTGTCTATCAGCTGGGAAACCTTATTAAACCTTTGTCTCTGCTCTTAGACCTCTAAAATGTGAATGAAGCATCTCTCTCAAAAGTTTATCAGTAAAAATCAATGGATTAGATTTTAGTAAACACAGCATTATATTGTAAAATGTTATCTTGGCAATAAATGGACATAATACTTAGATAAATGTTTCTATAATATGAGAAAAGAAGAGCTGCTTTGGAATTAGTTTGAAGGCTAATGATAATACAATTTTAATATTATTTTTTATAAAAATTATTTCATATAAAAAAAAAGTTTATCAGTAAAAATCAAATAAGCCTTTGATAAAATCAGAATAGGATAGTATTTTCCTTGTTTTAAACATGGTTTATTTGGATTTTTAGACTTAAACTTTGGATGTTTAGACATGACCTGTATGCAGGTCAAGAAGCAACAGTTAGAGCTAGACAAAGGAAAATATCAAGGCTGTATACTGTCACCCTGCTTACTTAACTTATATGCAGAGTATATTATGCAAAACGCCAGGCTGGATGAAGCACAAGCTGGAATCAAGACTGCTGGGAGAAATATCAATAACCTCAGACACACAGATGACACCACCCTTATGGCAGACAGCAAAGAAGAACTAAAGAGCCTCTTGATGAAAGTGAAAGAGGAGAGTGAATAAGTTGGCTTAAAGCTCAACATTCAGAAAACTAAGATCATGGCAACTGGTCCCAACACATGGCATATACATGGGGAAATAATGGAAACAGTGACAGACCTTATTTGGGGGGGCTCCAAAATCACTGCAGATGGTGACTGCAGCCATTAAATTAAAAGATGCTTGCTCCTTGGAAGAAAAGCTATGACCAACCTAGATAGCATGTTAAAAAGCAGAGACATTAGTTTGCCAACAAAGGTCCATCTAGTCAAAGCTATGGTTTTTCCAGCAGTCATGTATGGATGTGAGAGTTGGAATATAAGGAAAGCTGAGTGCCAAAGAATTGATGCTTTTGAACTGTGGTGCTGGAGAAGACTCTTAAGAGTCCCTTGGACTGCAAGGAGATCCATCCAGTCAATCCTAAAGGAAATCAGTCCTGAATATTCATCGGAAGGACTGATGCCAAAGCTGAAACTCCAACACTTTGGGCCACCTGATGTGTAGAACTGACTCACTGGAAAAGACCCTGATGCTGGGAAAGACTGAAGGCAGGAGAAGGGGACAACAGAGGATAAGACGGCTGGATGGCATCACTGACTGGATGGATATGAGTTTGAGCAGGCTTCAGAACTAGTGATGGAGAGGGAAGCCTGGTGTGCTGTAGTCCATGGGGTCACAAAGAGTCAGACACAAGTGAGTGACTGAACTGACTGAGACTTATCACAGCAATCATTTTGCAATACAAATACTGTATCACTTCACTTTACACCTGACGCTAATATTTTATGTCAATAGTACCTCAATTTTTTTAAATGGCATTATTTAAATTTTTACAAAACTATTTTGTATTCTAGGGCTACCTACTGGCTCAGTTGGTAAAGAATCTGTCTACAATGCAGGGGACCCAGGTTTGATCCCTGGGTCGGGAAGATCCTCTGAGGAGGAAATGGCAACCCACTCCAGTACTCCTGCCTGGAGAATTCCATGAACAGAAGGGTCAAGCAAGTTACAGTTGATGGGAATCACAAACAGTCAGACACAACTGTGCGACTTTCACTTTGTATTTTATCCAAAAATCTCATTATACTCACTGTATTCTATAAAAGAATATATTCTTCTGTGACCATTCTGATTATTGCCTCTCAGTAAAGAATTTTTAAAAATTCCTTATACTCAATAAGGAATACTTATATAGGAATACTAAAATATTCCTATATTCCATATCTCATCTTTCCAGTTTCACTGCCAAAACACAGTTATCTTTTAAAATATACCCAGTTACTCTCACCTGAGGGAAGTGGCCTTATGCTTTCATTTCTTCTCCTTTAAATGGTAAGTATTAAGACTAAAATAATTATTCTAGCTACTAATTTTGGACCTAATGCTTAGCATGTAAATATCTGAATAACTGAAAAGGATAGCCACTTACTGAATCTAGTCTACAGAAAAATGACTGAAAGTAAATTCCTAACCTGCTCACACATCAGAATCTCTAGCATCTTTACACACACACATCTCAAACTCCACTGTGGCAGATTCTGATCCACAGGTCTGAGGTTACGACTTAGAAAGCTGACTTTTAAAACAAAGCCAGCAGGTGCTCTGATTCGGCTAAGTTTAGCCCTGCTGTCAGGAGTGGATACCCACTGAGCCCTATAGAAGAACATAAAACTGCACTAAAGGCAAGGAAAACGTGCCCCACTGATTAAGTACATGGCTAACTGTGTTGCCCCTACACTTCAGCTTCCCTAAGCTGTTGAAAGGAGAAGACAATCCACTTCTCCTGAGCCATCTTATGAGAAGACAAAACCACAAAACTGCCTCTGGAAATCTCTGGTAACCTCTTGAACTACAATGCACACAAGTTAATACTAATCATTACTTTTTTTTTTTTTTACTATGGAACGCTTCATGAATTTGCGTGTCATCCTTGCACAGGGGCCATGCTAATCTTCTCTGTATCATTCCAATTTTAGTATATGTGCTGCCGAAGCGAGCACTAATCATTACATATTTAAAGCATCCTTAAGAAAAAAAAAAAGCACCTTACAACATGAAAAAGTAGTTCATAAAAGCTGTTCCTAGAACACACACAAAAGCACACAGGATGACAAGAGAAAAGGCATCAATCGTCACGAGCATACCTCCTACTCCAGGCCCCAGATTTGGCGCAGTAGAACTCTGCCCAGCAGTCCCACTGGCAGCACTACCACTGGTGCCCCCCACTGCGCTGGTGGTGCCACTGGAAGCGGATGAACTCTGAGAAGCCTGTGGAGCCCAGGGATTGGGTAATGGATCTCTATTTTCTGTGCGGGAAGGCTGACTACCTTCACCTGATGACGTATTGCTCACTAACGAAGCAAATGGATTACCACCAAACTGTAATAAAAGACAAAAAAATCATAAAGAGTAACTTTTTGTCTTAAATAACAGACACAGAAATCTTTGTTAATGAAAACTGCACTTTGCATACAAACACAACGTTCAATCACACATGTATCTGTGTTGGAACAGGAGCCTGCCCTAAAGCACAGCGCAGTGGTGTTACCTGCTCTTGGGCGGCGCTCAGCATGGGCTCCTGAATATCCGTGTACATGCGCCGCAAAGCGTTGTATCCCCCTGGGATGCTCTCCAGGTTGCTCAAGGCTCGGTCCTGGTTTCTCATCATTTCCTGCATCATTGCTGGATTCCTAGCAAGCTCCAAAGTCTAAGAAAAAGATTTCCAGAGGGAGGAAAAAGATGCTGAGATTAACTGTCATAGCTCATTTTCTAATTCTCTGAATTAACAATCTTCAATACTTAAATCAGAAAACTACTGTGAATTGGGGAGAATGGATATGTGTATATGTATGGCTGAGTCCTTCTGCTGTTCACATGAAACTACCACAATACTGTAAATCAACTTTACTCCACAACAAAATGTTTTTGGTGTTAAAAAAAAATTAATTTTTTTTTTAAAAAAAAAGAAAATTACTGTGAATAGTTCCCGCTGAAAATCACCTCAAAACGCAAGCTAACATTCAAATAACATCAAGAGAGAAACACTGTGCTCTGTGGGAATGTCCATCTCTTGAATTGGACTCTTTGTTCCTTAGATCTGCAAAACAACTATTTATAAAAAAAACCTTTAAAATACAGCAAAAAATTCAAAGTTCAGATAGTTCGAATTAGTGCTTTGTTGTATTTTCCTGAACAAGGATTAGGGTTTATTTTTTTTAGCTTATGTATTTGGCAAGCTCTTTAAATACAGAAAATAAGAAAAAATAAGTATATAATTTCTTAACTAAATGAAACTATTTACATACTTGTCTCATAATATCTGGATTATTTAGCATATGACTAATTTCTGGATTTCTCTGTATCAACTGTTGCATTTGTGGATTGGCCATAATTAACTGCCTCATCAGGTCAGGATTTGAAAGCATGCTCTGGACAAAGGGATTCTCCATGATCTGGACCATCATTTCAGGATTGGACATAAGTTGCCGCTGCATCTGGCTCTGTAGTTCAGAGAAGTTGGTAGTATTCAAGCCCAAGCTACTCAAACCTGCGAGTCCTCCAAGGCCACCTAAGAAGATAAAGGGAAAAAACACAAATGAAATTTTATCATTAATATGACTGTGCTAAAATATGAAGATGAAGCAAAAATATTAACTGAATCAACAGCATTAACAGAAAACCATTCAGCTTAAGGCAAAAACAGATTTCCTATTACTTTCGTAAGTACATGTCTAATTTCTATAATTGAGACTAGTAATAAATGTGTTCACTCTGATATTTAAATAATAAAACCAAATAAACATGTATTTCCTATGCACAGTATAATACAAAAACATTATTTGGTTGTTTGTTACATCTGGTTCCAGGCACAGAGCTCTTAAAACACTCAAGATTTCCTGACAGAAGGGAATGTCTTTTGTTGTCTGTAACAAGTCCCTTTAGATCATACCTCATTTATGTTAATGATATTATTTAGAATGGGGCCCCCAGATAGCCTCAGAATGTGGTGGTCGCCAGAAAGATCATGTGATTTTTTGAGAGCTGGAATGTTCAGCCCATCCACCAATTTCCAGGGCTAGAAGAGGATCTAGAGATGAAATTCTGTGAAACTCTTGTGCAGTGAGATTCACAAACTTCTGGGTTGGTGAATACATTTACATCGTATGAGGGTGACACGCCCAGAGAGGGCACAGAAGCTCTGTACTTTACCCCCACCCCCCACACCCATACCTTGCCCTACACTTCTCCCCCTCTTCCACTTATCTATTTCTGAGGTCTATCCTTTATAAAAAACTGGTAAATTTAAGTGAAGTGTTTTCCTGAGTTCAGTGAGTCATCTGAGTAAATCATCAAACCTGATAAGGGGTTGTGGGAAACCCCAATTTACAGCCTGTCAGTAAGAAGTACAGGTAGCCTGGGACTGGACTGGTATCTGAAGTAAGGGCAGTCACAGGGGACCAAGTCCTTTAACTTGTGGGTTCTAACACTAACTCCAGGTATTAGTGTCAGAACTGAACTACTGGATACCCACCCAGGCAGTGTTGGAGAACTGGCTGGTATCAGAAAGAAAAAAATCCCAGACTATGCCCACTAAAAGAAGAAATGAAAAATATACAGAAGACTATACTTCTAATAATCTCTTTCCAGAAGACTAGTGACTAGTTTAACAAGTAGAATTCACCGATGACTGGTTGGAACAGAGCTGCTGCCCATCATGGAAACAGATGTCTCTCTGAAAGAATTAAATCATGGAGAAACTTAACAGATTCAGGAGGGTGACTGTAAAACTTTGTATATAACCAACCAAATGCATTCATTTCTCACTTACTGAGTACTGTGTTATATGTTGGGTATAAGGTGACAAGAAAGACAAGCATACCCTCAGAACTTAATCTGGTGGGAAAGCCAAAATAAATGCAGAATAAGTATTTCAACAGAGACTGTCACAGAATATCATGATAATATATTAATAGTACCTTAATATATTAATAGATAATATATTAATAGTACCTTAATATATTAATAGATAATATATTAAAAGCAAAATGGCTACTTTTCCACAAAACGACATTTAATCAATTTGGAAAATGAGTAAGTGGGCAAGAAGTAGGGAGAGCGGGGGGAAAATTTAATACTAGGCACAACAGACATTATCTACAAAAGCGCAGATATAAATGTGAGAACTGATGCATTCTTAAACTACAAAAAATTCAGTATGACCAAAAGAGCAGATACCCGTGCTCAGCAAACATCTCATGTGCAGTCTTCTTTTCTTGTGGCAGTTGAACAAACTGCCATGTGACTAGTTAAAGCCAAAGGACTGTAAGAAATGGTATGTGTCACTTCTGGCCCAAGTTTAGAATATAAGGTCCAGTTTAAAACACTTTAGCTGTATCTTCTGCCATATTCCAAATGGTGCAGCTACAAGATAGTAGAATTGCATTAGTTTTGAGTCCCCGAGGACTATGCAGATGGAGGCCTCACTGACCAGTGAAACACACGAAGCGTGAGCAAACGATTACATTTAGAACGGATCAACAAGGCCCGAACGCACAGCAGGAGAAACTACATTAAACATCTTGAGGAAAACTATAATGCAAGAGGATATTCTTAAAATGTATGTATGTGTATAACTGAGTCACTCTGCCGCACAGCAGACAGTAAAATCAACTATACTTCAGTTAAAAAAAAAAAGTCATGAAGAAAAAGGCAACCCACTCCAGTATTCCTGCCCGGAGCCTGGTGGGCTACAGTCCAAGGGGTCACAAAGAGTCAGATATGACTAAGCAACTAAGCAGACACATTACCACAGGATAGCCTATCCTAACCAGTGTAACTTGTGCAGAACGTTAAATTAAAATGGAGAGGCTACATCACAAACTCTTGAAGTATTTTAAATGCAAGACAGTCACTTAAGATATTTTTAATAACAGTGTAGAAATGACATAGAATAATAAACATTTTTAAAAGTGGAGGAGCTACATCAAGGCAGTAGCAACAGAATAGAATCATTACATGGGGTGGGAGAGAAAAGATTCTATGGACCAAGAGACTTGGCTGGAGAGGTAGTAGTCTGAGACAAGATGATGAATTTATTTGTTTTGTTCTTCTTTGCTTTCTAAGAAGGAACATACAGGCTGAAGTACTTAAGAGTAACATCAGGTAATATCAAAGAGAGCTGAATACAAGGCATGGAGTTCAGAATTGATGTCGGTTTAGGTAAAGATTCGAGGGTCAACAATTTACAGTTAGGATAATGTCAGTGGGGAAAACAGAATAAAAGAACAGAAGAAAGAGAAGGCAGAACTCGGCAGAACAATACTAATAAAAGGAATAGGAAGAATAGACCCACAAATGAGACAGAAAAAAACTGGTCAGAAAATTAACCAGGGAAAAAGCATATCAGGAATTAAAGAAAAAAAATTTCAAGGACAGACTGGTAACTATTAGAAGACAGCAATTTAGATTCTAAAACACTTTCTTTCAATCTAAGTGTCTAAAAATCTAAAAAAGTGTCCATTAAATTTGGCAAGCTAAGAGGTCAATGGTGACTATCAAGGGACGTGATGGGGGCAAGAAATAGAGAACAGCAAACTTAAGTGAAAGAGAAATACAGACAGAAAACAGAATATATCTTTTCCAAAAATAGCTGATAAAGAAAAAGAAAGGTGGTAGTGGGATTCTGTTGCTTTTAAACATGCTGCTGCTGCTAATTCGCTTCAGTCGTGTCTGACTCTGTGTGACATCACAGACGGCAGCCCACCAGGCTCCCCATCTCTGGCATTCTCCAGGCAAGAACTGGAGTGGGTTGCCATTTCTTTCTCCAATACATGAAAGTGAAACGTGAAAGTGAAGTTGCTCAGTCGTGTCAGACTCTTTAGCGACCCCATGGACTGCAGCCTACCAGGCTCCTCTGTCCATGGGATTTTCCAGGCAAGAGTACTGGAGTGCGGTGCCTTTGCCTTCTCCGTTTAAACACAGGACAGACCTTAGTGAAAACACACAGTGAAAAAAAAAAGCCAAATATACAGAGTAAACAGAATAACTGATGGAGAAAAGTAACTAAGATAGGAGGGGATGGGAATGAAATAAGCAGCAAATTAACTAAAAGCTTCTGTGCGCTTAATTTCTTTGCCTATAAAATGAGAGAAGAGGGACTTCCCTAGTGGTCCAGTGGTTAAAACTCCATGCTTCCAATGCAGGGGGCCCAGGTTCACTCTCTGGTCAGGGAATTAGATCTCACATGCCCCAACTAACAGTTTACATGCCATATCTTAAGATCCAGCACAGCCAAATAAATAATATTAAAAAAAAAATTGAGGGAGGAGATTTACCTCAATAATACACTAAATAATTTCATCCTATCTTGTTAGATTAGTCATGTTAATCAATTTTCCACCTAAAACTCATTTGCCTCAACCAAAAGAGAAACATTTAGCCCAAGATGTGTTTAAATCAAACCTTAAAGAGAGAGAGAGAAAGAATGTGAATCAATGCCATGCCCTAAATGTTGTTTCCAACATAACTGGCACAGTAGAGCTATCAATAAATTACTAAAAAACTTTTCCTGGAAGTGAAAGAAAATATGAGCCTCGATACATGAAAATTGTATAAGGATTCATTATACAACTTATGATGTCATTATTCACATTTGCTCTGTCAGGCTTTTGTTCCAAGCTCGTGTATACTATAAACTCACACTTATTATTGTAAAATTTTTAACAGTGACGCATCGTGAAATTCTGAGTGAAGAATTAAATAGGTGAATTTTATGCAGATACTTTCTCTGAATATCCAAGTGATATACATGCTACTGTCTCAGAAGATGACAGTTCTTTAGAATACAGTTCTGATTCAGACCATGTGAATATTAGACCAACAAAGAGAAAACTTCAGTGACTGATTCTGACACAAAGTGAAAATAAAACTCACGGTGCTGGAAAAGACTGCACAGGTGTGTCCGGTTTCACTACTAAATGCAATAAACTGCAAAGTATTAGTAAAATAACAGAACTAATTTTTGGCTAGCTGAAATAAAAATTGCTGGTCACAGGTGTTAGTTTCTGCCAAAAGTCCCCTGGTCAATAATGAGTTAAAATGTCATTTCAAGCTATTATACTTGTCATACAACTTAGGAACTGAAAGACGCACTAAGCCATTTATCTATCCAGTTCAACTTCTGTTAGCTTCAGATCACTCTATTCTCCAACTAAACCTTCCTAAGAACCTCAGTGTAAAAACTAATATAAGAAAAGTAGTTTTGGCTGATGCAGAAGATCCTTAACCACCGGGCTTGCACTCAGGCCTTTCTGTGTGAGTTTAGAACATTTAGAAAATCACTAATGCAATCTAAGCCTTTCATTTTACAAAGGAGAAAATTGTGTTCAAGGGGTTAGCTTATGATCAACAACTAGCTAATCTTTTCCAGAGTCAATTATGTGGTGGTCAAATCTGGTACACATACATCTCTTTCATTATTAAAAGAAATGTGCCACTTACTGATCGCTTAGTATATATAAATGCAACCTAAGCAAGCACACCTGTGTCCCCGAATACCCCCCCCTTACTAACTATGATTATAGAAACAAGCTGAAGGAGTTTCTGTCATTGCTAGAGTGACTTAAATGTTTAACTGTTGTCTTATTTAAAACTATCCTGGGAAAAAGGAAATTTGTTTATTTTTATCCTTAAGAAAAATGACTAAAGATATTTACCTAAACCAAAAGGGTTGCTAGTGGCAGAACCAGATGTGGAGTTACTACTAGGAGCAGATGATGTGGTAGCACTGGTTCCACTGGCATTTGTTTGTTGAGCTGAATGATCCTGAGGCCTAGGAAAAATAATTTACACCATAATATAAACACTGGAGCGAATTATTTTCAAAAGGAGCTCTGAAATTCCAATAGGTACAAATAAAGTTTTTAAACCAACTCAAATTATCGTAAAGTAAATATGCTGAGATAATTAAGCACAAGGAACAGGAACATAAACAAATATAGCAACATCCCATGAAATCCAAACTATACTTCAATTGCCCCTCAAGTACTTGTCATAAATATTTCATAACATTTATAAACATAAAAAAGTTATAAACATTTCAATTATATTGACTGATGGTGTAAGAGAGGGAGATAGATCACCTCACAGAAAAGAATTAATGATTGATCACAATCACAAAGCCTGACTACATAAGCAATTTTTAATCTATCTCCTAAGTTCTTAAGGACTGGGGAGCAGTTTTACTCAGAACGAAAAATGTTGAAAGTAAAAAAAGAGACTTGACCAAAGAATGCTGCAAAATCAATACAAATAATAACTAATTATTACTTAGTATTAAAAAAAAATAAGGAGAGTTTATTAGAAACCCTTTCCATCTGATACCAGTTAAGAGTTCTGAATCTCACTTAATCTGAATGATGATAAAATACCATATCCAAATAAGTCTAAGGAAGCTCTAGGAGCTCTTTCACTAAGTAGAAAATAATTCTAAATGAAAATATACCAATTTAATGGGTGATATTTTTTCTTATTGGTACACAAATAAAAGTATTTCTTAAGAACTGAATAGTGCCTTAGATTTAATGAAATATGGTTACTAATTTGTGGTTTGCAAAGAAAATGAGTCACACTTCTAATCTTTGTCCAAAAATCTGAAACAAAAAAAACACAGCTCAAAACATTAATTTGCTTGTTCTGTAATTCAAGTAATATAATAATGATGATGAACATTTTAAAATATCAAATGTGTAAGCATTAGCATTACTGAATCATATTGGCTTTCTTTAAAACATCTGGTTATCAACAGCAGCAAATAAATGAATTTTAATCTACTTACACATTAATGACAGCAAATCATTTAAAGCCAAGACTGGTTATTTTTAAAAGGGTAATATAAACATTTATTCATGGTGTACAGCTAAAATGTTTCTAAAAACTTACCTGTTTTGTGTTTTGATGACAAGGTGAACAGTAAGTCCATCGTGAATTCCATGCTGACTCAAAGTATCTTGATCTTTTAAAATTTTTCCAGCAAATATCAACACAAGTTGGTCAGTATGTGATTTGAAACGTTTAGAGATTTCTTCCTTGAACTAAGCAAGAACAAAATAAATATATATTACAGATGTTTACATAGCATCATCTAGTCTAGTTTCTAGAAGAATTACTTCAAAAATCCCCCAATACAGATACTACAATAACTCAAACAATATGAAGACATATCCTTTCTGTGTCCATTATCTTGATCTTAGTGGGAAATGAGTATTACCATTTCACTCATCTCTAATGCAAATGTTTTATTACAGATGCATAAATCCTATATTCAAGGCCTAATAATCCACTTCTCCGTCATAGCCTTGTTCAATTTTACATCAATGGTATTAAATGTAGTTCAAGTTACACATAGCTCTTACCAAGTTTACAATATTCCTTTCCTCGGATTTCCATCTCAAATTCTGCTCCTTTCTAGTTCAATATAGAGAAAGCCAACCTCTTATTATTGGCCTGATTATTGGCCTATTATACTGACTTTATGCCCCACCTCTTTCATTCAACATCTATTAACAAACAGTATCATGCAGATACAGGCTTGCCCTGTAGCTCAGTGGTAAAAAGTACACCTGCCAATGCAGGAGATGTGGGTTCGGGTCCCCTGGAGAAGAAAATGGCAACCCACTCCAGTATTCTTGCTGGAAATCGCATCGACAGAAGAGCCTGGCAGGCTACAATCAACAGGGTCACAAAGAGTCAGACACGACTGAGCAACTGAACACAAGAACACACACATCATGCAGAAACAGAAAGTAAAAATTCCTCCCTGAAGGCGAGCAGTCAAGTAAACCACAAAGTACAGAGGAAGTACTAAGGATAGAGAAAGTTTTCGTAAAATATAATTAGGAAGAAGCCAAGAAAACCTCAAGAAAGGCTTCCCAGGGAGGAGAATAAAATGCAGAAACATACAACAGAAGAGTGTGTCATACTATTGGACTACCCAAAAAGTTCATTTGAGTTTTTCCATAGTATCTTGCGGAAAAGCCAGAACAAACTTTCTGGCCAAACCAAGATAAGAAAAGTTTACTTATTCTATGCTAGATAAGCTTCTCACACTTTCATTAAAATCACCTATACATTTAGGTTTTACTCCACTGTTGAAGTCAGAAAATCTCAGGGTGGGTAAAGAAATTAAAAGAATCCCATCATACCACAATGCCCTATAGAAATGGGTCTCAAGAGATAATTAACATTATCATCAAGGCAATATTTTGGAAATATAAGGGGTTAAGTTCTGGTTGTCACAGTAAGTAGAAAGACACATTAAATAATATCTAACATTTTCTTACAGGGGTAGGAGGGGAGATGTGGAGGAATACAAACATAAAGCAAGACAGATCGTATGTCAATCATGGTCAAAGAGAGGTGAACAAAAATTCATCACATTCTACCTTTGTGTATAAATGAAATTTTCCATAATCAAGTTACAACACTCAATGTAACTTTTACTTAAAAATCATAAATGTGAAATTATACTACAGTAAATATTTCAGGCCTTTATCATCTGAACTTTCCTTCCTTTGAAAACATGATATATAACTCTTTTATATAAAATAAGCAATTTTCAACTAGAAAAATCTTTGCTAACGCACCAGTAGCACAATATTCTATATAAAAAGATTAAGTCCAATCATGAATTAACCGTTCTCATATTATTAAGCATGAATTAAGAAATGAATTTTTCTCTTTGGCTGCGGTTAGAAATAGTAAGGGAATGTGCATAACATAATTTCACAAGAATGGAATGAGAACGGATGTGAAACTCAAGCACCAAGTACAGAAGGTGGTTTAATGAACAGCAGCTACGAGAAGGCCAGCTCTTTAAACCTCAGTAACTGAAGATGACTCTTAATCCTATTTCAGATACAGAAACAGATGGGTTCAATATACTCCTCTCACAGTGACACAGCTAATCAACTGACTGGTTAAGCCTGAAACTGGAGCCCCTGGTGGCTCAGTAAAGAGTCTGCCTGCAGTGAGGAGATCCGGGTTCAATCCCTGGGTCGGGAAGATTCCCCTGGAGAAGGAAATGACACCCCACTCCAGTATTCTTGCCTGGAGAATCCCATGGATGGAGGAGCCTAGCAGGCTACAGTCCATGGGATCGCAAAGAGTTGGACACGACTGAGCAACTTCACTTTCACTTTTCTTTTTCAAGCTTGAAATCTAGGTCTGACTTTAAGAACCAATCTACTCAGATTAAAAGCAAAGGGGAAAAGGAAAGATATACACATTTGAATGCAGAGTTTCAAAGAATAGCAAGGAGAGATAAAAGAAGGCCTTCCTCAGTGATCACTGCAAAACAGAGGAAAACAACAGAATGGGAAAGTCTAGAGATCTCTTCAAGAAAGTTAGATACCAAGGGAATATTTTATGCAAATATGGGCTCAATAAAGGACAGAAATGATATGGACTTAACAGATGCAGAAGATATTAAAAAGAGGTGGCAAGAATCCACAGAAGAACTGTACAAAAAAGATCTTCACGACCCAGATAATCACGATAGTGTGATCACTCACCTAGAGCCAGACATCCTGGAATGTGAAGTCAAGTGGGCCTTAGGAATCATCACTATGAACAAAGCTAGCAGAGGTGATGGAATTCCAGTTGAGTTATTTCAAATCCTGAAAGATGCTGCTGTGAAAGTGCTGCACTCAATATGCCAGCAAATTTGGAAAACTCAGCAGTGGCCACAGGACTGGAAAAGGTCCGTATTCACTCTAATCCCCAAGAAAGGCAATCCCAAAGAATGCTCAAACTACCACACAATTGCACTCATCTCACACGCTAGTCAACTGATGCTTAAAATTCTCCAAGCCAGGCTTCAGCAATACAAGAACTGTGAACTTCCAGATGTTCAAGCTGGTTTTAGAAAAGGCAGAGGAACCAGAGATCAAATTGCCAACATCGAAAAAGAACAGAGTTCCAGAAAAACATCTATTTCAGCTTTATTGACTATGCCAAAGTCTTTGACTGTGTGGATCACAATAAACTGTGGAAAATTCTGAAAGAGACAGGAGTACCAGACCACCTGACCTGTCTCTTGAGAAACCTGTATCAGGTCAGGAAACAACAGTTAGAACTGGACATAGAACAACAGACTAGTTCCAAATCAGGAAAGGAGTACGTCAAGGCTGTATATTGTCACCCTGCTTATTTAACTTATATGCAGAGTACATCATGAGAAACACTGGGCTGGAAGAAGTACAAGCTGGAATCAAGACTGCCGGGAGAAATCTGCCAGGAAAAATATCAATAACCTCAGATATGTAGATGACACCACCCTTATGGCAGAAAGTGAAGAAAAACTAAAGAGCCTCTTGATGAAAGTGAAAGAGGAGAGTGAAAATGTTGGCTTAAAGCTCAACATTCAGAAAACCAAGATCATGGCATATGGTCCCATCACTTCATGGAAAATAGATGGGGAAACAGTGGCAGACTTTATTTTTCTGGGCTCCAAAATCTCTGCAGATGGTGATTGCAGCCATGAAATTCAAAGACGCTTACTCCTTGGAAGGAAAGTTATGACCAACCTAGACAGCATATTAAAAAGCAGAGACATTACTTTGCCAACAAAGGTGCATCTAGTCAAGGCTATGGTTTTATCCAGTAGTCATGTATGGATGTGAGAGTTGGACAATAAAGAAAGCTGAGCACTGAAGAACTGATGCTTTTGAACTGTGGTGTTGGAGAAGACTCTTGAGAGTCCCTTGGACTGCAAGGAGATCCAACCAGTCCATTCTGAAGGAGATCAGTCCTGCGTGTTCATTAAAAGGAGTGATGTTGAAGCTGAAACTCTAATACTTTCGCCACCTGATGCGAAGAGCTGACTCATTTGAAAAGACCCTGATGCTGGGAAAGATTGAGGGCAGGAGGAGAAGGGGACAACAGAGGATGAAATGGTTGGATGGCATCACCGACTCAATGGACTTGGGTTTGGGTGGACTCCAGGAGTTGGTGATGGATAGGGAGGCCTGGCGTGCTGTGGTTCATGGGGTTGCAAAGAGTTGGACACAACTGAGCAACTGAACTGAACTGAACTGAACTCAGATTAACTATGCCCTGTGCTAAGTCACTTCAGTCACCCATTTTTGGCATACAATGGCTTTTTAGTATATTCACAGATTTCATTCAACCATCACCATGGTCAATTTTTACATTTTCATGTTCTCAAAAAGAAACCAGTACCTTTTAGTTATGACCTCCCTATCCCCCCATCACTCCAAACCGTAAGAAACCAGTAATCGGGGAGCTCCCTGGCAGTCCTGTGGTTATCACTTGGCAATTGCACTTAACATGTATGAAAGGTGCATTCATGTTGTGGTATGTGTCAACAGTTCATCACTTTTTATGGCCAAACCTTCTATTGTATGAATATACAACATTTTGTTTATCCATCAATTGATGGGCACTTGCACTGTTTCCACCTTTTCGCTGTTATGAATAATGTTGCTATAAACTGAGTGGGGAAGATCCCCTGGAAAAGGAAAACAGCAATCCACTCCAATATTCTTGCCTGGGAAATCTCATGGACAGAAGAGGCTGGTAGCATACAGTCCATGGGGTCCTGAAAGAGTGAGACATGGCGTAGCAACTAAACAACAAGCATTTATGTACAAGTTTTTCTGTGGACATATGATTGCATTTCTCTTGGGTACATACTCAGATGCAGAATTAAATGACTCTTAATTCTTAATCACGTAAGGAACTGCCAGAGTGTTATCGTAAGTATTTAATGGCTATTACTATTGTACAATCCTACCAGCAGTGTATAAGGTTCTAATCTCTCCACATCATCACCAATATTTATCGCCTAATTTGTTTTTAACAGCCACCCTAGTAGATATGCTGTAGTTTTCATTTCCATCTCCCTGACAACTAATGACATTGAGCATCTTTTCGTGTGCTTCTATTTATATCTTTGGAGAACTTTATTCACAGCCTTTGCCCATTTTTTAATTGGGTTATTTGCCTTCCTATTACTGGGCTATAAAAATTCTTTATATATTCTAGATATGTCCGTTAATCAGAATACGATCTGGAGGAAGAAACATTTTAAGGCAGAAACTCATAAAATAGAAGAAATTGAGACCTTTTGGTTTTAACTAGAACAAAGTTTTGATTCTAAACATCCAATGGACCCAGGAGAATTGAATCCTCAACTGGCAATACAGAAAACCAAGCTAATACAATCCACCACCACCACCACCCCCCCCCACAATCTACAGAATTCCTAGAAGACTCACTATGGTACCACCAGGGGCTGAGAACAGGGTATAAGGTGACAGATGCTGAAGGACTGACTAAAATAGGGGATTTGAAAATCAAAGCAGACACATCTTCACTGCATGCTAAGCAAGCAATCGTCCCTCCCCAAACCCAACAAAAAGGAGGGAGAATTTTCTTTCCTCTGGAAGGGGAACAGGGTCTCTGGACTAAAGAACATACTAGGCACACCGAGAACAGGAGTACAACACTAAAAGAAGAAGATTAAGTCAACAGAGACATACGAGATGCTCAGCCTTTCCCCATTCCCCTCACAGCTATCAAATGGAATGCTGGCATCTGGACTTTCAACATCCAAGCAAAAAGATAATAATATACAATGTCTCCAAGGAAAATCTAACTAGGCTAAAATAAAAGAACTTAGAGATAAAGACTTAAGGGTTTTCACTAGATAGTTATCCAAGGCAGTGGTTCCTGAAGTGAGTGGAGGCCTCTATCTGCCCTGGGGAGCATCTGGCAATATTTGAGGACATTTTTCATTGTCACAACATAGATTAAGTAGCACTAGTGGGTAGAGACGGAAGACACTAAATAACCTATTAACACACAGCTCAGCCTCAACAACAAAGGATTTTAAAACCCCAAATGTCAACAATAACAAGGTTGAGAAACTGTTTCAGAGCTGTACTTCTCAAACTGCTGTCCCCCAGATGAGCAACTTTCACCATTACCAGGTTAATTTGATAGAAATGCAAATTCTCAGTTCAGTTCAGTCACTCAGTCATGTCCAACTCTTTGCAACCCCATGAATCGTAGCACGCCAGGCCTCCCTGTCCATCACCAACTCCCGGAGTTTACTCAAACTCATGCCCATCATGGCCCATGTCGGTGATGCCATCCAGCCATCTCATCCTGTTGTCCCCTTCTCCTCCTGCCCCCAATCCCTCCCAGCATCAGGGTCTTTTCCAATGAGTCAACTCTTCACATGAGGTGGCCAAAGTATTGGAGTTTCAGCTTCAGCATCAGTCCTTCCAGTGAACACCTAGGACTGATCTCCTTTAGGATGGACTGGTTGGATCTCCTTGCAGTCCAAGGGCCTCTCAAGAGTCTTTTCCAACACCACAGTTCAAAAGCATCAATTCTTCGGTGCTCAGCTTTCTTCACAGTCCAACTCTCACATCCATACATGACCACTGGAAAAACAATAGCCTTGACTAGATGGACCTTTGTTGGCAAATTCTCAGGACCCAGTCAAATCAGAAACTCTGGGGATGAGGCCCAGCAAGCTATGGTTTTTTTTTTTTTTTTGGTTTTTTTTTTTTTTTTTTTTAATCTATGGTTTAACAAACTTCCCAGGTGATCGGATGGTTCTGATGGACAGTGCTCTAATAAATTTCCCCCAAATTTGCAGGTGATTAATGAACATAGTAAGTGACATTAAAAGGAAACAGTCACTAAACTCAACAACAAAAAAGGTGTCCTTAACAAATAACTTGCTAACAGGAAAAAGCAGAGAGGAACCTACAGAAGAAAATGAAACTTTTAAGTAAACATGGGACACTCAACCAAGATAAAATCATAAACTGGATCTTAAAACAAACTTTGGAAATGTTAATAATTGTAAGTTTGAAACCATGTAAGTATACTCTCTGACACTAATGGAGTAATAGTAGAAATCGATAACAGAGAGATACCTGAAACTTTTCCAAATTAAACAAAACACTTCCAAATAAGTCATGGGTCAAAAAGAAAGTCTTAAAGAACAATTAAAAAAATATTTTCAACTGAACAAAAATGAAGCTACAATGTCAAAATTTGTAAGATACAGCTACAGCAATACCTAGAAAAATTTAAACCGTTAAAGACATAAATTTAAGAAAGGTCACAAATCAGCAGCCTACAGTTTCAACCTTTAGAAAACAGAAAAATAAGAAAAACATCTCTCAAAATATCAGTAAAATTGATTAGAATCTAGATACAAAGGCCAAAAAAAAGCCAGAAGATATAAATTAGCAATATCAGGAACAAGAAAAGAAAATGACTACAGACCTCACAATTAAAAGGATAATGAGGAAAATTCCTTATTCCTTACTGTTGTTGTTTAGCTGCTAAATCGTGTCCAACTCTCTTGCGATCCCATGAACCATTTCCTTCTCCGAGGGATCTACCCGATCCAGGGATGGAACTCAAGTCTCCTGCATAGGCAGGCAGATTTTTTATGACTGAGCCACCAGAAAAGCGCAAGAAAAACTCTGCATGCAAGGTGTTTGATAACTTGGATGAAATGGACCGATATCTTGAAAGATTCAAGCTACCAGAACTCACACACTCTCTTCTGAAAATAAAAAAGGAAACACTTTCAATTAATTTCATGAGGGCAATATTATTACCCTGATACCAAAACTAGAAAAGAAAAACTACAGACCAATATCCCTCATGAACACAGACAGAAATGCTTCATAAAATACCACCAAGTTAAATCCAGTAATATAGAACAAGAATAATTCTTAATGACCAAGTGAGGTTTACCCTAGAAATGTCAACATTTGAAAAACCAATATAATTCACCATAATGACAAAAGGAAAAGAAAATCCACACCATCTTATCAATCAGTAACAAAAAAGCATTAGAAAGCATTCATTTCTAAGAAAATTTCCAGGAAATCAGGAATAAAAGGAAACTACTTAGACCTGATAAAGTACATCTACAAAATATCTACTGTTTGGAGTAATAATAGTGACCAATTGAATGTTTTCCCTCTAAGACCAGTAACAAAGCAAGGCTGTCTGCTCTCCAAATACTATTTGATTCCACTTA
Organism: Odocoileus virginianus; assembly: GCF_023699985.2. NCBI lineage: Eukaryota > Metazoa > Chordata > Mammalia > Artiodactyla > Cervidae > Odocoileus > Odocoileus virginianus. The sequence continues at coordinate 33,821,258 of NC_069704.1, read as the reverse complement.
TACAAGATACCTAGAACAGACAAATTATCAGAGTCAGAAAATACATTGCTAGATGCCAGGGGCCAGGAAGCAAGGAGGGGCAATGGGGAGTCAGAGCTTAATGGGGACAGAACTTCAGCTTAGGAAGGTGAAGAGGAGAGGGATGATGGTGACAGCTGTGCAACAATGTGAATGTACTCAGTGCCACTGAACTGTACAGTTAAACATGGTTAAAATGCTGTGTTTTACATCATGTGACTTTTACCACAATAAAAACAAACTTTAAAGGAAAAAAAGGGGGGGTGTCTGCTCTCTATTCACTCTATTCAACACCATATTGAAAACTCCAGCTAATACAACAAGGCAGGAAAAACAAATGCATAATTAGTACAAAAGAGGAAAAAATAGGGAACTTATCAGTTCCTTGCAACATATGAGCTTTATCTGCATCTCATTTGCAACAGAAATGTTTTGCAAGAGAATGGGAAAAGCCAGACTGGGAGAAAACTCTTGAAATGATCATCTGATAAAGGACTGTTATTTAAAGTAATTCTCTGGTGATCCAATGGTTTAGAGTCTGCCTGTCAACGCAGGGTTCACAGGTTTGATCCCTGATCTGGGAGGATCCCACATGCCAAGGGGCAGCTGGGCTCATGTGCCACAACTACTGAGACCACACTTTAGAGCCTATGGGCCACAACTACTGAGGCTAGGCACCACAACGACTGAAGCCCTTGCACCTAGAGCCTGTTCCCGCAACAAGCCTGTGCACCACAACTGACAAGTAGCCCAAGCTCAACTCACCGAGAGAAAGCCCATGCACAGCAACAAAGGCCCAGTGCAGACAAAAATAAATCAAGTTTTAGAAAGAAAAACTGAATGCAACTACAAAACAGGCAAAAATTTTAACAGATATCTCACCAAAGAAGAAACACAGATGGCAAAGAAGCATATTTGCATCATAGGCCATTAGGGAATTGCCAGTTAAAACAAGAAGAGACCACTATATAACTATTAGGATGACCAAACTAAAACAGAAACATCATCAAATACTGGCAAGGATATGAAACAGAACTCTCATTCCTTGCTGATGGGAATACAAAATGGTATAGCCACTTTGGAAGAGTTTAGCAATTTCTTACAAAACTAAACATAGTCTTACCATCTGGTCCAGCAAGGACCCTCTCCCTGGTATTTGGTATTTACCCAGAGGAGTTGAAAACTTATGGACAAACAAAACCTCCTCACAGGTGTATATGACAGCTTTATTCATTAATGTCAAAGCTTGCAAGCAACCAAGAAATTGTTCCACAGGTGAATAAATAAACCATGGTACACCCAGACAAAGGGATATTATTTAGCAATAGAAAGAAATAAGCCAAAAGGAAACAAAGAAAAGAAAAACGGAAAAAAAAAAAAAAAAAGAAAGAAGCCATAAAACCATCAAAAGAACCATGCAGGAACCTTAAATGCATACTAAGTCAAATAAGCCAATCTAAAAGGCTACATACTAAAAGGCTACTATAATTCCAACTAGACAACATTCTGGAAAGGACAAAACTATGGAGACAGTAAATGGATCAGTGGTTGCCAGGAGTTAGGGTAGAGGCAGAGCATATACACTATACACTTGTCAAAACACCAAGAGTGAGTCTTAAACTATGAATTTTGAATGATAAAGATGTGTCAATATAGGTCCATCAATTGTAACAAATGTGCCGTCCCCAGAGTGGGATGTTAATGGAGAGATTTAAGTGGGGGGGGGGGGGGGGGGGGGCCGGCAAGGAGTATGGGAACTCTATTTCCTGCTCAAGTTGCTATAAACCTAAAACTGCTCTAAAAAGTCTTTTTTTAAAAAGGCAAAAATATATAGTAAATTCATGCTAACATTAACACTTAAAAAGTCATTTTGAGACAAAGGGGAAATTCTGGATTGGTGAAATTTAGACAGTATTAATTGGTAAGGCAGGATAATGTACTGTTTTTTTTAAGAGGATCCTTATCTTTTAGAGATACGTGCCAAAATATTAAAGGATGAAGAGACATAATCCATGAGAGATGAGTCAGATAATGGAACTGAGAGGAGCCTTAAGGGTAAGTACACTTAAAACAAGGCTGGCTCTAAGATAAACTGTCAACGCTGGGTGAAGGATTCATGGGGAGTCAACTTACTATTACCTCTACTTCTTTAAATATTTAAAATTACCCATGATTTTTTTTTCATTTATTTTTAAGTGAAGGATAAAATTACCCATGATTTTAAAATTAAGAAAAATTTTAAAGGGGGAAGAGTAACTGGCAAACTAAAATTTCATATCCAGTGCAAATCCCCCCAAAATGAAATCAAAATAGACATTTTCTGACACACAAAAACAGAGAATTTGTTACCCAGCATACACAGGGCATGTTAATGAATTCCTCAGACAGAAGAAAATGATCCTCTCCTAGGTGAAGGAATAAAACAACGGAAAGAATAAATAAAAACACATGAAAAGATGCTCAACATCACTCATTATCAGAGAAATGCAAATCAAAACCACAATGAGGTACCATTACACGCCAGTCAGGATGGCTGCTATCCAAAAGTCTACAAGCAATAAATGCTGGAGAGGGTGTGGAGAAAAGGGAACCCTCTTACACTGTTGGTGGGAATGCAAACTAGTACAGCCACTATGGAAAACAGTGTGGAGATTTCTTAAAAAGCTGGAAATAGAACTGCCATATGACCCAGCAATCCCACTTCTGGGGCCTACACACCGAGGAAACCAGATCTGAAAGAGACATGTGCACCCCAATGTTCATCGCAGCACTGTTTATAATAGCCAGGACATGGAAGCAACCCAGATGCCCATCAGCAGACAAATGGATGAGGAAGCTGTGGTACATATACACCGTGGAATATTACTCAGCCATTAAAAAGAACTCATTTGAATCAGTTCTAATGAGATGGATGAAACTGGAGCCCATTATACAGAGTGAAGTAAGCCAGAAAGATAAAGACCATTACAGTATACTAACACATATATATGGAATTTAGAAAGATGGTAACGATAACCCTATATGCAAAACAGAAGAAGAGACTCAGATGTATAGAACAGACTTGTGGACTCTGTAGGAGAAGGCAAAGGTGGGATGTTTCAAGAGAACAGCGTCGAAACATGTATATTATCTAGGGTGAAACAGATCACCAGCCCAGGTTGGATGCATGAGACAAGTGCTCGGGCCTGGTGCACTGGGAAGACCCAGAGGGATCGGGTGGAGAGGGAGGTGGGAGGGGGGACCGGGATGGGAAATACATGTAAATCCATGGCTAATTCATTTCAATGTTTGACAAAAACCAAAATAAATAAATAAATAAATAAAGGAAGGAGCCCTACTTTGATAAGGGTGGCAAGTGAAAAAAAAAAAGAATAAATAAAAACAAAAACTGACTTTATAAAGTATTAATAACAATGTCTTATGTTGGAAGAAGGAAAAGAGAACAAAGGAGGAAGGAAGGAGGGGGGTTCAAGTATAGACTGCAGGCAGGTATAAACAGTGCTCAATTGTTACAAGGTTCTTGTAATAACAGCAAAGAAGTACAAGTAGTTATTGATTTAGACATTGTATAAGATGCATATGGTATTCTCTGGGGCAACTATTAAACAATATAAACAGCATACATCTACCAACCTAATAAAAGGTGCAACTGGAAAAGGTGGGGGGGGATAGCTGGAATAATACAAAACAAGAGAAAAAAGCAACATAGAAGAGACAGGAAAGACAGAAATCAGTGGTAAAATTGGGAACTGTAAACCAAATGTATCAATAATTACATAACAGACTACATGTTACAAAGACAAAATTGCCAGACTGGGTCTAAAAACCCAATTTCATATTGCTTAAAAAAAGATACACATAAATTACTAAGGGAAGAAGAAAAAAGAATGGGTAAAGATAGACCAGGCAAAAACTAACCAAATAAAGTTAGTGAGGCTACTCACAATTTTTTTTTCTTTACAGTTGAAGTGTAGTTGATTTACTCTGTTAATTAGTTTGTTCAGCAAAGAGACTCAATTATACACATTATATGTAAATATATAAATATATACACATTCTTTTTCATATTCTTTTCTATTATGATCTATCACAGGATACTGAATAGTTCCCAGAACAAAGCAAACTTTAATACAATACAAAAGCAACTAGGACATTTCAACACTAGGAAGTGTTCAATTCACAAGAAAACTTTAAATGTACATGTATATCATAATACAGTTTCCAAAATACATAAACCAAAAATAAAATAGAACTACAGAGAAAAATAGACTAATCCAAAAGTACAGTAACATTTTATAGCACATTTACCTCAGTAACTGATAAAATAAAACAGGCAAAAAGGAAAAAAAACATTTGAACAACATAATTAACTGATGACTCAACTGGCATGTATAAAACACTGTCTCCAACAACCACAGAATAAATGTCATTTTCTGGTACATTCACAAACTTACATACTGGCCTCCCTGGTGGCTCAGAGGTAAAGAAAAGAATCCCCTGTCAATACAGGAGACATGAGCTCAATCCCTAGGTCAGGAAGATTCCCTGGAGAAGGAAATGGCCACTCACTCCAGTATTCTTGCCGGGGAAATCCTATGGACGGAGGAACCTAGTAGGCTACAATTTTTGGGGTCACAAAAAAAGAGTAGGACACAACTCAGCAACTAAACAACAACAATACTGGGCCATAAAGCATGTCAACATATTTCAAGAAGTTTAAATCTTTTAAAGCATGCTCTCCACACACAGAGCAAACAGAACCATGCAATTGTTGTTGTTGAGTCACTAAGTCATGCCCAACTCTTTTGCGACTCCAAGGACTGCCGCCACCAGGGTCCTCTGTCCATAGAATTTTCCAAGCAAGAATACTGGAGTGGGTTGCCATACCCTTCTTCAGGGGAAGATCCTGAAACAGACTGAATCCCTATCTCCTGTTGGGCAGGCAGATTCTATACCACTGAGCCACAAAGGAACCCCTACCATGCAATTAAACAGTATCAAAAGGGTAAATGAGTAAAATACTAGTTCAACTGGAAAAGATTTCCCAGATAGGACACAAAAAAATTTAGTCATAAAAAATCCACAATAAATTAAACTATCATTAACAGAGTAAAATGTTAAGCAAGAGAGTGAAAATATCTCAATACCAAAAACCAACAGAGACCCTGAAACCCAGATTTTATACAGAAAGCCAACAGATCAGTAAAATACAAGCCAACTGAAAACTAGCCAATAGACTGAAATAAGAACTTCACAAAAATGAAATCTAAATGGCCAATAAACAAAGGAAGGGGACTAATCCTAAAATAAAAATCGGGTAACTTTAAAACCTCTGACACGGGACTTCTCTGGTGGTCCAGTGGTTAAGAATCCATCTTCCAATGCAGGGGATGAAGGTTCAATCCCTGGTCGGGGAACTAAAATCCCACATGCCACAGGGCAACCAAGCCTGCACACTGCAAATAAAGAAGTCTGTGTGCTGCAGTCAGTGAACACGCACACTCTTACAGAGTCCATGATTCTTCCCCAAACCTCCATCCCCATTAGTCAGCTATACCCCAATACAAAATGGCTTTAAAAAATAAACAAGAAGGAAAAAACAAAGTAAAACTAGTGACATACCCACTGAATAGTCCAATATAAAAACTGTTACAGGGCTTCCCTGTTGACTTAGTGGTAAAGAATCCACCTGCCAATGCAGAAGACACAGGTTCAATCCCTGGTCCAAGAAGATCTCACATGCCGTGGAGCAACTCAGCCTATGTCACAAGTACTGAGCCTGTGCTCCAGAGCCCAGGAACTGCCAACTACTGAAGCCTGCACACCCTAGGGCCCACAAGTCACAACCACTAAGCCTATATGGCCCAACTACTGAAGCCACCACAATGAGAAGCCCACACATCATAACTGGAGACAGGCCCCCACTGGCTGCAACTAGAGAAAAAAGCCTGCACAGCAATAAAGACTCAGCACAACTAAAAATAAATAAATAGAATTATTGAAGTAAAACTCTACTGAGCAACACAGGGAACTCTACTCAATACTCTGTGATGACCTACATGGACCAAAAAAAACAAAAAAAAAGAGCGGAGATATGTACATGTATAGCTCATTCACTCTGCTGTACACCGGAAACTAACACATTATAAATCACCTATACTTCAGTAAAAATCTTAAAAACAAAAGTTTGTCTAAAAATTCTAGTTTTAGGTAGCAGACCAGAGTGGCTATGAGACACAGAAATCACAACACAGATGATCACCCAAGAATAAGAGTCAGTTATCCATGAGCATAATTAAGCAGAGACAGTTAAGACCTGATATCCAAAACAGCCACAACCTCAAAAGCTTCTATTGTAGAATGGCAGTGAATGCTTTAGTTGAGCCCTTAGTAATATTTAAGGGCTAGAATCCTACTAACCATGAATTGTCGATGTTGGGAAGGATAGTTTGGCTTTCTGGTCATACTAGGGGCTTCTCTGATATCCTAGATGCAAAGGGGTAAGATCTTAGTGGCACACAGTTCAAAATGCACTTATACTCATCATTATTTTACCTAGCAGCTACATCATGCCTCGAACCACATCCCCACATCATCTCATTCAATCTTCACAAAAATCTCAAGAAACCAAAGTCCTTACAGACTCATAAGAAATCACCTTCTCCTAAAGAATTACAGCATTGTTGAAAATTAACATCACTGATACTAGAATCCTCTAGCTTCATGAAACTTTTGGTTCTGAGGGGCACCTAAGGCAATTCAAAATAAGAATTTATAGCACTTCATGTTGAAGATCAGAAAGCATTATGACAGAGATAGAGTACAAAGAGAAACTGTGTAATGTGACTACCTATTATCCAATTCTTATAAAAATAAATTTTAAATTTCAGATGTATAGAACAGACTTGTGGACTCTGGGAGAAGGCGAGGGTGGGATGTTTCAAGAGAACAGCATTGAAACATGTATATTATCTAGGGTGAAACAGATCACCAGCCCAGCTTGGGTGCATGAGACAAGTGCTCGGGCCTGCTGCACTGGGAAGACCCAGAGGGATCGGGTGGAGAGGGAGGTGGGAGGGGGGACCGGGATGGGGAATACATGTAAATCCATGGCTAATTCATTTCAATGTATGACAAAAACTACTGTAATGATGTAAAGTAATTAGCCTCCAACTAATAAAAATAAATGGAAAAAAAATAAATAAATAAATTTTAAATTTCAAATAACTGATGTCAAACAATTTAGGTAATTAGAACTACTCCCAAACAGACTAATATTGGTTTACTCTGAGTAGATTATTCAAAGCTTGTAACAAACTTTACAAAAACAAAGAATAACAATAACTCTCAGCAGCCTGCCAGTCCACTGAAAACAAAAAAGAATAAATCTTAATTTTAATTATACCAAATCAGATATGCTCTAGTTTCCCAAATAAGCTACCTTTTGGAAAATTTTAATCCAAATATGATGTTATATTTTTACAGAAGAGCCAAAAATCCTGCATGTACTTCATACATCCTTTAACTTCTATTCTGCACTCTACAAAAGGCAGAGGAAATAGTTTACAATGGCTTCAAATTTTCCAAAATTTGATCTCTAACATTTGAACTTCTGTTTGTTTTATCCATTATTATTTATTATTATATCTATTATTATTATATCTATTCTTATTATTTATCTATCATCTATTATTGAACACAAGAAAAAAAATCAGAAACTAAGTACTACTGACTTAGGAAAAAAAAATTAGCAACTTTTAGAATAATGCAATCCTGTGTTTACTGACATGGAATGCTCAAAATTTTGCATTAACTGAAAAATTCAACTTTAAATCAAGAGCATCACGTTGGATTTAATTTATTTTTTAATTGGAAGAAAACCGCCTTACTCTGTTGTGTTTTCTGCGGTACAACAGCGAAAATCAGTCATAATTATACATTGGCTTCCCAAGCGGCTCTAGGGGTAAAGAACCCACCTGCCAATGTAGGAGACATAAATAGATGCAGATTTCATCACTGGATCAGGAAGATACCCTGGCGGAGAGCACGGCAACCCACTCCAGTAGTCTTTTCCCTGGTGAATCCCAGGGACAGAGGAGCCTGGCAGGCTATGGTCCACAGGGTTGCACAGAGTCAAATACAACAGAAGCAACTTAGCGTCTGTTGAGCATGTGTAAGCCTCCCTCCCCTCTCCCCATCCTACCCTTCTACATCATCACAGAATGCCAGGCTGGGCTCCTGTCGTTATACAGCAACTTCCCATCAGCTACTAGGCTTCCCTGTAGCTCAGACGGTAAAGAACCTGTCTGCAACGCAGGAGACCCGGGTTCAATCCCTGGGTCAGGAAAATCCCCTGGAGAAGGAAATGGCAACCCACTCCAGTATTCTTGCCTGGAGAATCCCACGGATAGAGGAGCCTGGCCGGCTACAGTCCATGGGGTCACAAAGAGTCGGACACAACTAAAACACACACACTTCCATTAGCTATCATTCTGACACACAATACTGTATATATGTCAAAGCTACCTTCTCCATTCTTTCCACCCTCTCCTTCCTCTGCTATGTCCACAAGTCCATTCTCTACATCTATGTCTCCATCCTTTCCCTGCAAATAGGTTCATCAGTACTATTTTCCTAAATTCCATATATGTATGTTAATATATGATATTTTTCTCTGACAATTTCACTCTGTAAGGTGTTCATCCACCTCATTACCACTGACTCAAATTTGTTTCTTTTTATGACTGAGTAATAGTCCATTGTATGTATGTACCTCAACTTTTTATCCATTCATCTGTCTATGGACATCTAGGTTGTATCCATGTCCTGGCTATTGTAAATATTGTTGCAATGAACATTGGGGTACATGTGTCTTATACAACTGTGGTTTTCTCAGGGTGTATGCCCAGTAGTGGGATTACTGGGTCATATGGTAGATCTATTCCTAGTTTTTAAAGGAATCTCCACATTGTTCTCCACAATGGCTGTATCAGTTTACATTCCCACCAACAGCACATCCTCTCCAGCATTTACTGTTTACTAGATCTTATGATGATGGCCATTCTGATTGGTGCAAGGTGATGCCTCATAGTAGTTTCAATTTGCAATTCTCTAGTAATTAGCAATGTGGAACATCTTTTCACGTGTTTATTGGCCATCTGTATGTCTTCTTTAGAGAAATGTCCGGTTAGACGTGTCCTGCCCATTTTTTGACTGGGCTGTTTTTCTGATATTGAGCTGTATGAGCTGCTTAAATATCTTTGGAGACTAATCCTTTGATTAGCATTCTTAAAAATTCTCAAAGCAGCTTTAGACAGGAGGCAGCCCCGACAATATTCTTCTGTAGAAACATAAAATTTATTGCAACAAATTATATAAAATGCTTCCATATACCTAGGGAGGAATCCTAACCAAAAAGGATTTTCATAATTTCCTTTAGTTATTTCTATACTACCTTAATAGATATGCTTATTTTTGTCCTTCAGCTCATGTGGCCACCACCAGTTCAAAATGAAAATACATCCTGGAATGAGTCTCAGGATACACATTTCTTATAAATGTAGGTTTCCTACTCTGGTCTTGCTCTTGACAACCTTCAGAAATTCCCAACAGGCTAGAAAGGTTGAAAAGTGAAAACTACTATACACGTTCTCAAGAATCTCAAGAATCAAAATTTCAACATACCTCAAAGTAAGTTATTTAATGATCTGAAATCAACTCAGCATCTACAAAACATTCAGCAGCCTTCTCATTTTCTCAACATCATCAGAAGTAAGGTGTTCCCATCAGTGGATTATACAGCTAATATAAGTTCACGCCTGTGTGAAAACCAAAACTGCTTTCCATTCTACCAAATACAATTTAACTTTCTGACAATGCTGAGTTAGTTACTGGTACAGTTATCAGCTGCTGTGCTACAATACAGAAATACTATTCCAGACTCTCAAACTGTCTTATATTTGCTTTTAATCTTCCAGTGCATTCTTTTCTTAACAGCATACCCTCTTCCCCCTAAATTTGCTATTTTTAATATGAAGAGGAAGAGGCAAATAATCAAGAAATAGAAGGCCACATAAAGTAGAACACTATATGAAATGAAAAAATCTAAGATTTAATACAGTATCAACTTTCATGACACCAATCTCATCTGTTCAGGGTCTACTTCATTTATTCCCTGTTCCTGATTTGTTCAGGGGAAGAAAAGGAGAGACACACGCACGGTGGGGCAGGGCGGAGACCAAGCGTCACCACATTAGGGAAGAATGTTTATGAGACATGTTACACCTGAATCCAAATCTTATTTTTGCCACTTACTAGTTGTATGACCTGTAAGATGTCACCTGTCTCTGAGCCTCAGTTTTCTATCAGTAAAACGGAGAGTATAATTATTCTGCAGGACTAATGGGACAATTAAGTGATGAATGTAAAATATCTGGGCATAAAATAAATAAATAAATAAAAAATAAAAATAAATAAAATAAAATATCTGGGCATAGTACACTCAGGCAAACAAATATTTCTAACCTAATTGTGTGAGGATAAACTCTGAACTATAAGCACTTTAAAATATTGAGTTAATATGCTTTTATGAAACAGTCATCCCTTACCAATATCCCACAATCCAAATTTACCTTTGACTAGCCAGTCTCTACTCATTAAATATCCTTACGAAAAAAAAACAGAAAAATCTTGTAAGCTCAAAAAAACCCCAAAAACTAAAGATTAAAACACTTTAATTTCATTTCCTGCAGAACCACATATTAATAGCATTTAACAAAAATTTTCTAAATAGTTGTGTGAATAACATACTGCATTTAAACATTTGCTATTTCAGTATTTTTAAGTCACAGGTCCTTTGAGGGTCTCTACTTTTTAATCAGTTTTTTATTCAGTACTGCTTATATCTCTCAAAAAAAAAAAACAAAAAATGTAAAAAATACATTTAAGGTTACTCAAACCTCAGGCATTATTCTCCAAATGCCTGAGGTCTGAGTAACCCTAAAGTACCCTCATTAAAAAACAGTGCACACATCTTATATTAAGATGTTGGGCACAAGATAAACAACAGAAACATAAGCAGCTATATGAGAAAGGGGCACCTTCTCATATATAAATCTGAACAGTTGAAAATGTTACAGTGCATTATCAGTGGATAATGCATCATACAGTTTTTAAGAATTTCCGTGACCTAAACTTTACAAATAACTACAAACTAAATGTTGCACTTTCACATGCTAGCAAACTAAGCTTTCTTCTACTACAAAAAAATAAGACTCAATTTCCTGGCAAACAAAAAGATATGAAAGGAAAGAAGCCAATTCAAGTGAAGTATTTAAACTCTGAGTTAGGTACTTTTACATATTATCTCATGAACTCTTTCAAATAATCTAGTAAAGCAGGTATTTCATCACATGTTAAGAATATGGCCAGTGAGGCTCAGAGGCATAAAGCCGTTATCTTTCAACTTCCAAGGTTAATGCTCTCTCCAAGATGCAGACCACTATATTCGTAATGACAACACCCTTTCCCTTTCTTCAAAAATATTAATATTATGCATTAGGCTGGTGCAAAAATAATTGTGGCTTTCCATCAAACTTTGCCACTTGATACTGGAATACATTTTAAATGTGGTTATGTTATACATCATGTAAATGTGCATTTCTTGCTTTGTTTTTTGCTAGCCACATTACTTGCTGTGTACTTTATTTTAGACTATGGAAATGGCATTTTAGACAAAAAGCAAACCCAAGCAATTTTATGAGTTCAAAATGAATTGCAAAGCAGCAGAGACAACTCACAACTACAACGCATTTGGCCCAGGAACTGCTAACGAATGTACAGTGCAGTGGTGATTCAAGAAGATAACAGCCTTGAAGATGAGGAGTGGAGTGGCCAGCCATCAGTTGTCTCAGTTGACTACGACCAATTGAGAGCAATCATCAAAGCTGGTCCTCTAACAACTACGTGAGAAACTGTCGAAGAACTCAACTTCAACAATTCCATGGTCTTGGGCATTTGAAGCAAATTGGAAAGGTGAAAAATCTTAGTAAGCGGGTGCCTCATGAGTTGACTGAAAATCAAAAAAATCGTCATTTTGAAGTGTCATCACCTTTTATTGTATGCAGCAATGAAGAGCAATTTCTCAATCAGATTGTGACATGTGACAAAAAGTGGATTTTATACAACAACCAGCAATGACCAGCTCAGAGCTTGGACCGAGAAGCAGCTCCAAAGCACTTCCAAAGCCAAACTTGCATCAAAACAAGGTCATGGTCACTGTTTGGTGGTCTGTTGCTGGCCTGATCCACTACAGTTTTAAGAATCCCAGCAAAACCAATACATCTGAGAAGTATGCATGCTCAGCAAATTAATGCAATGCACTGAAAACTGCAATGCCTGCAGCCAGCACTGATCAACAGAAAGGACCCAATTCTTCTCCACGACAAAGCCTGACAGCCTACTGCACAATCAATGCTTCAAAAGTTGAACAAATTGGGCTATAAAGTTTTGCTTCACTATACATATTTACCTGACCTCTTGCTAACTGACTGCCACTTCTTCAAGTATCGACAATTTTTTGCAGGCAAAATGCTTCCACAACCAGCAGGGGGCAGAAAATGCTTTTCAAAAGTTCATCAAATCCTAAAGCACAGATTTTTACATTACAGGAATAAACAAGCTTACTTCTCGTTGGCAAAAAATGTGTTGATTGTAATGTTCCAATTTTAACTAATAAAGATGTGCTTGAACCTAATTATAATGATTTAAAATTAATGGTCCAAAACCACAATTACATTTGTATCAACCTAATAAATACAAGCAAGAGTTTCAGAAAAACATCTATTTCTGCTTTACTGACTATGCCAGTCTTCGACTGTGGATCACAATAAACTGTGGAAAATTCTGAAAGAGATGGGAATACCAGACCACCTGACCTTGCCTCTTGAGAAACCTGTATGCAGGTCAGGAAGCAACAGTTAGAACTGGACATGGAACAAGTGACTGGTTCCAAATAGGAAAAGGAGTACGTCAAGGCTGTATATTGTCACCCTGCTTATTTAACTTATATGCAGAGTACATCATGAGAAACACTGGGCTGGAAGAAGCACAAGCTGGAATCAAGATTGCTGGGAGAAATATCAATAACCTCAGATATGCAGATGATACCACCCTTATGGCAGAAAGTGAAGAGGAACTAAAGAGCCTCTTGATGAAAGTGAAAGAGGAGAGTGAAAAAATTGGCTTAAAGCTCAACATTCAGAAAACTAAGATCATGGCATCTGGTCCCATCACTTCATGGCAAACAGATGGGGAAACAGTGGAAACAGTGGCAGACTTTATTTTCCTGGGCTCCAAAAATCACTGCTAATGGTGATTGCAGCCATGAAATTAAAAGACGCTTACTCCTTGGAAGGAAAGTCATGATCAACCTAGATAGCATATTGAAAAGCAGAGACATTACTTTGCCACCAAAGGTCCGTCTGGTCAAGGCTGTGGTTTTTCCAGGGGTCATTTATGGATTTGAGAGTTGGACTGTGAGGAAAGCTGAGCACCAAAAAATTGATGCTTTTGAACTATGGTGTTGGAGAAGACTCTTGAGAGTCCCTTGGACTGCAAGGAGATCCAACCAGTGCATCCTAAAGGAGATCAGTCCTGGGTGTTCATTGGAAGGACTGATGCTGAAGCTGAAACTCCAGTACTTTGGCCATCTGATGCGAAGAGCTGACTCACTGGAAAAGACCCGGATGCTGGGAGGGATTGGGGGCAGGAGAAGGGGATGACAGAGGATAGGATGGCTGGATGGCATCACCGCCTCGATGGGCATGAGTCTGAGTAAACTCCAGGAGTTGGTGACAGACAGGGAGGTCTGGCGTGCTGTGATTCATGGGGTCACAAAGAGTCGGACACAACTGAGTGACTGAACTGAACTGAATACAAATAATCAATAAATAACAGTGGAATGAGTTAGCTCTTCATATGCCAATGTAGAAAGACAATGAAGATACAAATAAAGAGTAAGGTTAAAGTGTGGGTAATGATCCATCTGCTTAACAGGAATAAGTAGAAAATTACATATGGGTAAATATATGAATATTTTTCTGAAAAGAATTAGATAGATACACACTTAAGAGTGGGTTTCCCTTTTTAAAAATTTTTTTTGAGTTCTGTATTACGGTATAGCCAATTAACAATTTTGTGACTGTTTCAGATGAACATCGAAGGGACTCAGCCATACACATACATTTTATTTCACATTTTTCTCATTGGAAATTTCCTAAACAGAATGCAAGATATATTTCATTTTCTTTGCAGTTGGTATTTTTAAAACTAATAAAGCCATACTCTTTATAAAAACTGGAGTCTTAAAGGCTATAAAAAAAAATCTAACAAAAGACCTCATAATCAGTCTAGAAATCTACACATTAGCTGCTTAATAAATCAAGCAGTCTATGTAGTCATATCTACAGGACATCAAACTCACTCAGAACGGCATAAATTTACCTAGAATAAACCAGAGTTCATATCTTCTGATAATGAAAATTATTTGCAAAATAGATTCACATATATATATTTTTTGTTTATACCTATAATAAATGGAATCTGATATGCTAACTCAGTAAGTTTTGCATCAAGTAGATTTGGAGATAGCAACATTAGTCTCTTGAAAAACCTCCCAATTCTAATTTTAATGGGATTTTCTTTTTTTTTACAGTGAAGTTGCTCAGATAGAGAAATAACTAAAATAATGCCATTGGGGACTTCACTGGTGATACAATGGCTAAGAATCCACTTGCCAATGCAGGCAACATGTTCGAGTCCTGGTCCAGGAAGACTCCACATGCTGTGAAGCATCTAAGCCCGTGCATCACAACTAGAGCCCAAATGCTGGAACTCCTGAAGCGCATAAGCCTCAAACCTGTGCTCCACAAGAAAAGCCACGCACACCACAACTAGAGAGCAGCCCCCGCTCTCTGCAACTGGAGAAAGCCCAGTGCACCACTGAAGACCAAGCACAACCAAAAAATAAGATAAATAATTCTTAAAATAAATAATGCCATTGGACACTTGATTAAAGTAAGACTAAAGTCACATTTTTCTAAGCAAATCACACTGTTAAAATATTCCCAACTAAGCACAAAACACTGCAAAAAAAAAAAAAATCTTTAACACACTATTTGCTCATTCACTCTATAAATATTTGCATTACTCAATGTGTGCGAAGTACAATACTAGGCAGGTACCATGGGATTAAGAGGTAAGCAAAACAGTCCCTATCTTTGTAAATTCTTACAGTATGGGGAGGGGAGGATAAAGTCCACTTAATCACAAAATGGTATCAGAGATTATAGTCACTGATCTAATTTAGAGTGGCAAGTCCAAGCAAACTTCAATGAACTAATACTTAAATAAACCTACAGGCTGAAAAGCCAAACAGAGAAAAGTCAAGGTGTCTTGAAGCAGTGATTAGGTGTGGACTCCAGAGTTATTCTGGAGTTACTCACTCCAGAGTTATTCACTATATAACAAGTGTATAAATTGAACCACTTTTCTAACCTGAGTCTTGGTTTCTTCATTTTTAAATAACAGGTAACAATAGTACTTTCATCATAAAGTTGTGAAACTTTAAAAAGTATTAATGCAATATGCCTTAGTATAATAAGCCTGTAGTTAAGTATCATGTTACTGCCATTAGCAGCATTGGCAAAAGCTCAAAAGGACAAAGAGCTACTGATAGTTGGAGGAAAAGACTTAAAATCAGCTGAAATGCAGTGAATGACCAGGGACAGGTAAGTAAGGAAACAAAGCAAGAAGACCTTATCAGCTATGCTATCTAATTCTGAAGTCTCTAACCAAAAGTGGCTACTGAACACTTGAAATGTGGCTAGTCCAAATTAAGATATGCTGTGCGTGTAAAATACACACACAGATCTTGAACACCTAGTATGAAAAAGAAAAGTATCTTAATTTTAAAAATATCAATTACATGTTGAAATGATACTTAAGATATACTAGGTTAAAAAATATATATTACAATTGCAAACCCAAAAGACAGAATCAACCCAAGTGACACTGAGAGTTGAACGGATAGACAAAATGGGATATATACACACCACAGTATACACATGCCATGGGGTATCCTTCAGCCTTAAAGAAGGAAATTCTGTCACACGCTGAAACATGGATGAAACTTGAGGACACTATGCTAAGTGAAATAAGGCAGCCACAAAAGGACCAATATTATGATTCCACTCTTATGAGAAACTTAAGTAGTCAAATTCATAGAGACAAAAAGCAGAACGGTTCTTGCCAGAGGCTGGCAGGATGGGATAATGGGGAACTATTGCTTATAGGTACAGGGTTTTGGTTTAAGATGAAAAGAATTCTAGAGATGGATGGTGGTGATGGTTGCACAACAATATGAATGTATTTAATGTCACTGAACTAACTGTACACTCAAAAATGGTTAGGATGGTAAACTTTATGTTCTAAGTATTCTAATAAAAAATTAATTTTTTAAGTGGCTATGAGAAAAATTATATATGCAGTTTGCATTGTATCTCTACTGGTCACACTGTTAAAACTTAAGTCATGGCAAAATTCTTCAATGAGAAAGGTTTTGAGGAACCGTGTGACAAGATCTGGATCTAGCGAGACCTAATGCCCTATAGCAGGAATCAGCAAATTTCCGGTAAAGGGATAGACAATAAATATTTTCAGCTCCATGGGCTGTTCTGAAAGTACAGATAATATAGAGGTGAATGAGCATGGTGAATTTGGCTCACTCTAGTTGGCTGACACCTGCCTTAAGACATTCACTGTAAGCAACAGCTCCTACCAGCTCAGTCTTAATTTTCATATATCGTATAAGCCAGTTTCATAGTCATAGCCTAAAATCTTCCATAGGGAGAGGTATTTACTACCATGGCAATCAGCAAACACTACAAATTAGTGCTGTTTTCCCCCAAAGAACTAGCTGATAAACATCTACTAGCACACCACTTAGCTTAGGTAAAGAATTAACTTCTCTCCTATGCATTAAAAGTATATTGGCTGGAAAAACAGACAGTCATTCAAAACTTTCTTCTTTTTTTTTTTGTCAGCAAAGAGTCGGACACAACTGAGTGAACTGAACTGATTCAAATCTTTCTGGGTCCTATGGTTAAGATGAAGCTTCTCAGTTAAGAAAGGTTGTTCTAAAAAAAAAAAAGAAAGGCTCTTCTAGAAAAATTGTTTCAGTAACTACAAGCGAGAATGAACATCCTGTAGCAGTCAAGAGTGTTGAGCTGAAGGGAGAGCAGTTTCAGATGAAGCCGTGAGAGGAGGGCAGAAGACAATCAGATTAAATATAGCCAGCTGTCCAAACCCACAAACACAAACGGAGACTTTGGGACTTGAGCATTCACAGATTTTGGTATCCACAGTGGGTCCTGGAACCAATCCCTGGCGACACCGAGGGGCAACTGTACTGCACTCAGTAAACACTAAGTAACTGGTGGTGGGTCAGTCACGAGGTCATGTCTGACTGTTGCAGCCCCATGGACTGTAGCCCCACAAGCTCCTCTGTTCGTGGGATTTTCCAGGCAAGAATACTAGAGTGGGTTGTCATTTCCTTTCCAGCAGATCTTCCTGGTTCAGGGACCAAACTCGTGTCCCCCACTTGGCTGGCGGATTCCTTACAGCTGAGCCACCAGGGAAGCACATCTTCCCAAGCCAGGGATGGAAGGAACCCAGGTCTCCCTCACTGCCGGCGGACCCTTTACCCCCTGAGCCACCAGCGAAGCTCAGGAACACTGGAGTGGGTGGCCTGTCCCTTCCCCAGGGGATCTCCCCAACCCAGGAACCGAACCAGAGTTTCCCACATCGCAGGCCGATTCCTTACCAGCTGAGCTACCAGGGAAGTCCTAAGTAATTGGTACTGATCATTAACTACCCATTATCATGCATATGGTCTAGATTCAGTTATAAACAAATATTTTCTTAGCCCACACTATGTGCTAGGCTTTGGTAACACTATTGGGAACAACCACGGATCTTCTCCAGCACACACAAAAAATAAATTAATCAAATAATCACATGAATACAGGCTTTAAGTTGTAATAAACTATGACCAAAACCAGGATACTGTAAAAGTACAATGGGGAATCTCAACCTACTCTGGAAAACCAGGGATATTCTTTGGGAAAGTGACCTTGCACTGCGTGGGAAGGGCCACCGAGAGAGGCAATCTGGGTAACAGCAAGAACAAACGGCACAGAACTCGTCAGGCAGGGAAACAAAGCGATTAACAGGCCAAGGAACGAAAAAGTCAGTAAGGCAAGAGGCAAGTGACCAAGGAGGAAAGATGGCATCAGACTGGAGAGGCAGGAAGCAACCTTGTCACACAAGGCCTCATGACTCCATTATGTTAAGTCCAAGATCAATGGGGAGTTGTTAGTTTGTGTAGAGGGTAACATGATCTGATTAATATTTTTCAGAGACTGCTCTAGGAGTTAATGGGGGGTGCAGGGAGGGAACTGACCAGCAGGCTACCATAGTTTTGGGGTGAGAAATAATGGCAACTTAGTGAAGTCAATCCTCAACCTTAAAACTCCCTATGTAATCTATTAAATATCCCATTGTAGCAAAACCCACATCTTACAGATTCTGAAAAAGTACGTTGTTTGTTTTTGAGAAAATCAGAGTGAAAAACAAAAATATCTCGGAAAATTATGAAAGTAGCATTGACCTTATGATCCTCCTAGAAGGGCTATGGGGACCCCCAGACTATATTAAGAACGGCTGCTTGAGTAATAGAAAGCAAAGTAATCACAACAAAACGCTTCACAGCAGTAAAGTTATAAAGACAAACAGTAACAAGTATTACAGACAATGGAAAGTAACTGGAATCCTCATGTATTGTTGGCAGGAATAAAAACTGGTACAACCACTTTGGAAAACAGTTTGGCAGTCCCAAGAGCAGGTCAACAGACAGCTATCACATGACCCAATAATTCAACTCAAAAGGCATATGCTCAAGAATATGTCCACAAAAAACTTGTGTAAGTATTCACCTTGGCATTATTCATAGTAGTCAAAAAGTAGAGACACTCCAAATGTCCATCAATTGATGAATGAATCAACTGGAGAAATAAACTGTGGCATATGCTGGAATAGTGTTCAGCAGTAAAAGACATGCTACAACACAGATAAATCTTGGAAACACTGTGCTTCTTAAGAAACCAGCCACAAGTTTTCAAAATCTGGTGTGTATTTTACCCCTTCAGCACATTTCAAATCAGTCACATTCTACGGGCTCAACAGTCAGACATGGCTTGAGGCACGCCTGTGGACAGAAGTTCTAGATCTACACTATAAAGTCTTTGTTTTAAATGATGTTTGTGATAATGACCCTGAGTCAATGTAATTTCCCCTACCAAGGAAAAATTCAATTCAATTCAGTACTATACATTATATCTAAGTATGTTATTCAGTACAATATATACATTATATCTAAGTACGTTAGTAACATGTACATTATGTTAATATCTTTCTTGAAGATTCAAGTGATGAAGACATTTCCCAAAACTAGAATACACTGCTTGATTACTTCAGTTGACTGTATTTCGAAATCTTAAGACTATACTCTAGAGAACTATAAAAACCCCAAAACAACCTAGTCAGGAGCTAGTATATAGAAGTCCCGTCTTTTCTCTGCACTAATTTTAACCACAACACTCTTCTGGACTTCATCTTGCCTGCTGACACTTAGAAATCCTCACATTGTTTCCAATAGCATATAATGAATAAGTAAGAGAAAACATAATCTCATACGCAGGGACTTTGCCATTACACATTTTAAAAAACCTATTAACTTATATCATGAAAACCCTTACTAATGAAACCACCTTGGAAAGACACAGTAAAAGTCTATATTCCAACCACCTTTAGGTAGAAATTTAAACTTTACCCCACTGAGCACGCAATGAAAAAATAAATTTCACTTTAATTTCAAAAAGTATAAGCTTTATCATCAACCTTGAATGAGTTAAAATTGAATACAAACTGTATTAAAGTATCCTGTTTCTCCCTGTTACAAATAGAAACAGAGGGAAAAATAAGAAACTTAATAACCACCTTACAACTTGTTTATACCTTATCTAAGAAATTTAATATAATTTCACCCAATCGATTAGAACACATTCATATACATACTCCAGAATACTAGAGTGGGTAGTCTTTCCCTTCTCCAGCAGATCTTCCACACCCAGGAATTAAACCAGGGTCTCCTGCAATGCAGGAGGGTTCTTTATCAATGAGCTATCACATCTGAGCTATCACAGAAGCCCAGATACTTTTCAGCACAGTACAGTAAAAGAATTTACATTACACAGAAAACAAATTTTCAACATGGGATGTGTCTAATAGAAAGCCTAAGCCTTCAATATTATTTTTTGTAGGTCTTCTGCTTATCCTTTTTACCTCTAAGATTACATAAGAACTTTCAGGACCAAATACTTCCCAATTTTTTACAAAACACTTTCAGTGAAATCTCAACATCATTAAGTTTATTTTATTGACTAATTTTAATCTGTAGTAAATAGTTTAAATCTGTGAAACCCTTAGAGAAAAACTTAAAATTGTAGATGACTGAACTTTTCCTGTGCTTCAAGAAGAAATTTTCAAACCATGTGAAAACTACTTTTCTTATTCTTGTACATTTTTCCAAACGTACTTAACCTAACAGAGCCCACAGGTAGTTCAATTTGTCTTCAGGTTCTTGATGCAACGAATGATAAGCTTAAATTTTTATCACATTTTCTACTTCAAAAGAAAGTATTTATCAAAATAAAAATTCAACTATCGTGAGTCGAAGTTGCTGCAGAAAGACTTTATCTGTTTAAAATTTTACTTTGGTTATAGAAGAGTTCAACTAAAACTTCCACAGAATTTGAAATTCTAGTTTCCCCATCATAAAAAGTTAAAAAATACTCACAGATAATACTATAATAAACTGATCTAAATGAATTTTTCCATTTACAAAATACTGACTTTCTAATCTTTTACAGTAAAATGCTTAAAGCAGCCAGAATAATGGAGACCTGAACTTCAAATCCTAGAAAGAACAACTATGGGCTTCAAAAGTTAACATGGCTACACATTCATTAGAGTAACAAAAATAAAAAAGACTGATATTATCAAATGTTTGTAGGACTATGGAGCAACAGGAATTCCCACGCACTGTCAGTGGGATTGTAAAGTACAAGCACTTAAAAAAAAAACCACAGTTCTTTATGAAACTAAACATTCAGCTTCCCTGTTACACACACTCATTCCACTTCGAAGCATTAACAAGAGAGATTAAAGCATTCATCCAACAAAAAGATTTGCATAGAAGTGTTCAGAGCAACTAACTGGAAAGAGTCCAGGTGACTTTCAATATGAAAACATAATTACGGTGGTATATTCATACAATGGAAGGCAAAAAGCAATAAAAAGGAAAGAATTACTGATGATACATAATAGCAAGTCTCAAGACCCTAAGCTGAATGAAAAAGCCTTACCGAACAGAGTGTATACTATATATCATATGAAACTCTACAATAAGCAAAACGAATCCATAGAGAAAAACAGTGGTTGAATCGGGCAGAGTGACTGAACTGACTGGGAAAGGGCCAGAGGGAACTTTCCAGTTAATTATAAAGCTCTACAACTCCAGAAGGCTTCGAATTACACACGTGTATGTATTTGTGTAAACTCGTAGAATGGCAACCGACTGTATTTCACTGTAAGTCAAATTTACCTTCAAAAATTTTAAGTTGAAAACCTGAACTCAGGTTAATGATATGCAATGCACATTGCTGAAGTGCTTTTTAAGGGTACAGTTCAGTTCAGTCGCTCAGCTGTATTTGACTCTTTGCGATCCCACGGACTGCAGCACACCTGGCTTCCCTGTCCATCACCAACTCCAAGAGCTTACTCAAACATGTCCATTGAGTCAGTGATGCCATCCAACCATCTCATCCTCTGTCGTCCCCTTCTCCTCCCGCCCTCAATCTTTCCCAGCATCAGGGTCTTTTCCAATGAGTCAGCTCTCCGCATCAGGTGGCCAAAGTATTGGAGTTTCAGCTTCAGCATCAGTCCTTCCAATCAGGACTGATTTCCTTTAGGATGGACTGGTTGGATCTCCTTGCTGTCCAAGAGACTCTCAAGAGTCTTCTCCAACACCACAGTTCAAAAGCATAACATGTACTAATACTTGCAACTTGCTTTGAATTGCGTCCAAAAAATAAAACTGACCAACAAATGATTGTGTGAGATGCTAACTGTAGGTGATGGACACATGACAGTTCATTGCACTTCCAACTTTCCTGTATGCTGGAAAATACTTTAAAAATTAAGGGAAAATTTTATAGGAAAATTGAGAGACCAAAAAAATAGGGATTCAAAAGGTGGTCAAAGTTTCTCACGATGCTACACATTCTTACTACTTGACAGAACACACCACCTTTCATAATCATATAAACAAATAGTGCAATTGTTTATTGTTCCTTAAGGGAAACTTACAGGTACGTTTCATTTTTGCTTCTTCATAAACTGTTCACACTGTCTTGATATCTGCTGATCAACTGTCTGAGATCAATTCAGTAATTACGGAAATATTCTGGGACGTATATTTAACAAAAACTAAAATGATTTGTTAAATTCCTCAAGATCATTAATTAACTGCAATAACTGTATTCCTGAATAGATTTTAAGCGGTAAATTACTTTTAAATTTCCTCCATTAACTCCAGGTTCGTGCTCTTTCATCTGACTGCAATTGCTAACATGTGACTAACGTAGCTATTCCTCTAAAATCAAACAAAAACCTCCCTAACGATTGGCATCTAAAGAATGACAAACACACTTAAAAAAAAAAAAAACAGAACCAGAAAGTCGTCAGTGAAAGTCATCCACCTTTCTCCTTAAGCCTAGTTCTATTAAGATTTGGCTGAAAGCAATTTCTACGTCACAGCTCATTTTTTTCTTTAAAAATTGGAAGGTGGGAAAGATTTCAGCAGTCAAAACGCAGAACTAAATGGACACGTGCTCCTCACCCCCAAAATCTACCTTAACCCCCAGGCAGGTAAAACAATGAGCACCCCCTCTTTTTTTTTCCTTCAAGAGACAAAACCGCAGACCAGGCTAAGTCAAACCCTCGCCCAGCCTCCACCCCGCCCGAGCCAGGCGGCGGGTCTCTTTCCTTTGTGCGGAGTCAGAGGGAGGCGGCTGGAGGCGGGGAGCTGGGGGAGGAGGCTGGGGTCGGCGGACGCCGGAGCAGGAGGAAGGCGCTGAGGAGAGCGGCATCAGCGCGTCCCACAAACAGGCCAAGAGGCCCCGCCACAAACCTCTGCGGTGTCCCCAGGAGCAAATCCACAAACCTGGGTGTGATCTAATTTGGGATCAGACCCAGGAGAAAGGCCGAGGGCACCTCCAGAGACAACCCCTTCCTCCCAAGCCCTTGCAAAACAGTCTCCTCCTGTCGCTGGCGGAGGTCCTGCCGCCATCCCCACCCCGCCCCAAGCCTAGCGCGGCCCTCACCTGCTGGACGGAGCTGTTCTCGGGCACTGCGAACTCCTCCTTCTCCTTCGGGGTCTTCACGGTGACTTTCATGATCTTGGGTTCCGTGGAGGCGGTGGCGGCCGGTGCGCCGGCACCTTCGGCCGCGGCGGCGTTGTCCTGGGAACTCGGAGGGCCGCCGCTTTCACCATTCTCGGCCATGGCGGCGGCGGTGACTCAGGCGCAAAGGAGGGAGCGGGTGAGCGAGCGGGAGCCAGGCAACGCCAGAGCCCGCCTGGCCTGACAGCGGAGAATGTGAGGCACGCTGCCTCAGTGACAACTGGCTCAGGGCCGCCCTGGCGGGCGAGGAGCCGCGGAGCTTGGCGTGGGCTCCGGCGCAGGCCCGGGTCGGGCGCTCGGCAGCCGCCGTGTGTTCAGACGCCGATCAGTCGCAGCGACATCCGCAGCAGCCGCCGCCGCCGCTTCCTCCTCCCCGCCCCTCCCCCTACGCCGCTCTGCCCGCGCCGCGCGGGGCACGCCGGGTAACGCGGCTGGCGACGTCGCCGAGTCATGCCTGGCCGGCGCCGTTTGGATCTCCGAGTGCTTTTCTTTCCCTCTCCCGCTCCATTGCCCAAAGCGTAGGCGCGTCCAGAGTCAAGGACTAAAAACAGAGTGGGGTGGAAGAGGTCAGTTCATTCCTTCTTACCCCTTTCACAAAAATATAAATTTGGGGGTTCTGGGAGGCACCGTAAGGGCGCACGAGGATGACGTCACGGCTAGCGAAATTACTGGAAAGGGAGCTAGACCACTGGGCGCTGCGGCCTGAAATGCGCCTGCGCGATGGCAGGCCAGGTAGTTCTCCCCCACCCTCTCACCTCACTCCGGCGGTTACGGTGCGCATCCCATAGGAGCCTGAGCTTGTTTCACGGTGTACCCCACTGGGAGGAGGGTCTAGAACAAATGCCCGCGAGGGTTTTTTGTAGTTGATATTGAAATGTACTTAAATGTGGCGTACTTACGTTTGCTTTTACTACACGGTGTGCTAGAATTGAAAGATAAGTTAATGGACGAAAAAAATCCTCATCATAAAGAAAGGAAAATGGAGGACGCCCCTGTCGCCACCCTGCTCTGTTCCGAGCGGTCAGTGCTCCGAGGCCAGAGCTTCCCACCCTGGTCAGCAAGGTTTGGTCAGGGGATCAGGCCTCTTATGTTGGCAGTGGCGCTGAAAGCCCTGCTAGCCCCCGGGTGAATTCTCTGTCAATACTGTCCCGTAAGATGTTTGGGGCAGAAATATAGTATCCAAGGCGTGCTCTCCCGGCTGAGCCAGCACAATGTAGCCGAGGTGTTCATTTTATACTCTACCAAATTAACTTATTGCCCTGTTTCAGACTTTAGGTGACATCAAAGGTAGTCATTCAAAAATTATTTTCAGTGTAATACATGTGTAAATAAGAAACAGGAAGTTAATTTTTCCCTAGAGAATATTAAATTTGAAATGACCTCATCACTTGCCTTTAAAGATGACTTGCAAGGAATGTACAACACTGGACATAAACTGTATAAACCAGTATTGCGCAAATGTAAACTTTGACACCACACCATGACCCAGGTGTGGAAAGATAGACTTTGTATTTCTGTTCTTAAACCGTCCAGCTCTGTTCTGGCTCTTTTCAGTACTCTTGCATGAAGTCCGCTTCTTAGCAGAGCCACTCTGAAATCTGAGTCTAAGAACTTCTGAACGTGTAAATTGCTATAGCGACGTCATTTCATATCAGCGAAGTTTCTGGCAGCATTTTTCAACAACATGAAAGTACACAGAGGTTTCTGCTAAAGAATGGCTGTTTACATATGTTTAGATGTGAAGTAATCATTACTCCTCAAGGTAGAAAACCGTTTATATCTAATTCTGCACTTATGAAATTGCTCTGTGATTATGTGTGTGTTACATTAATTTCTAAAAAGTTTTGATTGTGCACGATTTATGAAGTAATATAATTTATCTGTACGTATATACAGTATAATAATTCATTATGGACCTTTTTAGAAACAGCCCTACCCTCTTAAGAAACCACTGAGGTGTGTGTTTAGATCAGGGATTGGCAAACTTTCAGAGACTAGATCCTAGGTATGTTGGGCTATGTGGGCCGTGCGTTCTCTGTCTCAAATACTCAGCTCTGCCGTAATATCACAAAGCAACCATAGACAATACACACAAGACTAAGCCTGATTATGTCCTGGTAAAACTACTTACCAAAAAAAAAAAAAAAAAAAAATTGGCCCAAGAGCTCTAAATGTCTATTTGAGGCATTTTCTTTTTAATATCTTTTGTTTATTAATGTGAAGCGAAGTCGCTTAGCCATGTCGGACTCTTTGCGACCCCATGGACTATAGCCTACCATGCTCCTCCATCCATGGGATTTTCCAGGCAAGAGTATACTGGAGTGGGTTGCCATTTCCTTCTTCTTATTAATAGTCTAGAAAAAATTACAAAAGCATACTTCATTCATCTATAAACATTGATTGAGTACATTAATGTTGAAGATACGGAGGAATAAGATTCAGTCTGCCCTCAAAGAACTTAGAAGCAAGTTGGATGAGGGGTAAGAAGTGGAAGGAGGGGGAGATAAGTGGTGCCATGCTGATATGGGTTTAATAACCAACTCTCCAGAAAATAAGCTTTGATTTTTTTTTTTTTTTTAGCATTTCTCAATCCCCTTGATGTAAATATTTGCAAAATGGCCAATCTCAAGCTACCAACTTCAGGTCCTTGCTCACAGAATTCCAGACATTTTATCATTAAGTTTTCATAAGTGAATATGAGTCAGCTGTAAGTGGATAGATCGCATTTTTTAAGTCTCAATATTCAAAATTCAACTATAATAATAAGAGGCTGTTATTCACATGGTAGAAGAATTCTTCCTTGACAAAATGAGTCAACAGATTCAATCAATCAACAAGAATTTATTGAGCAAATTAATCCCGTGTCCAGGAACTTACATAGTAACACAAGATGGTACATATATCCAAAACTGGTATAAATAACAGGCGTTGATCATGCTTCCATTTTCTCAAAAATGAAGCCCAAGCTTCTTAACTAGGTACAAGGCCCTCCACAACTAACTCCTAGTCTCTCAAGCTTCACTCCCATTACTGTATAGAAACGATCTGCTGCAGTCAAACAGGTTTATTCTCATCTCTAGAAATACTTGTACATTGTATTTTTCTCACCCAGGATCACTCCTTCAAGTCAATACCCCCTCCACACATGTCCATTATTACTGCTGCTTCCCTAATAGAAAACACCCAAGCAGAATCATTTTTTTCTCTGACCTCCACCATAATTATTTGTACACATCACCTGACAATTCATCACTTGTAACATACCTTCTATTATCTAAAGCTATTTCTCCTGTTACCAGTCCAGTTCACACCCTCATTAATTCTGGCCTAGATTGCAACAATAACCTCCTCCAGATTCCCTTGCTTCCAGTCTGAAGTCACCATCCTCAAAACTATTTATCATTGGTGCCATATGCCATCCCTGTAGAACTAAACTTTCATTATGACACCCAGATAATTGTCATTAGCTCTCAAAATAATATCTTATTCCTATCTTAACCCAAAATCAAGTGAGTCCACTAAGCATTCCAAGCTTGTCTTGTGCTTTCCTGCCTCTAGGCTTCAACACATTTTCACTGCAAATTGAAATTCTTATCTCTCATTTTGACTTCATTGTTTTACCCATCTTTCAAGACTTAGCTGAAATGAGACTTTCCCTAACAGTTTTTCCCTGATAATGTTTCTTTGATCAGACGTATTTTCTAAATACTCTATATTCCCATATGACACCCTTCTGGTGTCACTTACCCATCTGGCCTTGTGTCATTCTCATTTTGTTTTATTAGACAAGGTCCTTGAAAACAGGGTCAAGTCTTGATCATCATATGTACCACACAGTGCCTAAGCTGATTTCTTGGCATGATAGCATTTTCTGCTAAAGTTAATGAATTATTGAACTGTCCGTTTTACCACTAGAGAAGAAATTCATTTAAATCAGTAAATCATATTTTATACTCCTTTGTCTCCTGCAAGGTTTATGTCGCAGTGATAGATAGATATCAATACATACATACAATACTTAACTTGAACCTTATTTGCTTTGCAGTAGTTTCAGAGAAAGGACATATTATTTCACCTCCTGCTTGATGAAGGGGAAGGAAGGAAAGTCAGAGAAGGATTTTAAAGTGAAGTGAAAGGAATTTGAGTTGCATGTAAAGGAATGGATGTGATTTGGTTAAGTGTGTTGAAAGGGGCAACTTCATGAGAAAGAGGCAGTGATGAGAAATAGAAACGCTGTTAGGGCACTGATCTTAAACTGTGGTCCACAATCTAGGAACAGTCCATTAGTATCTCTTGGGCTACTTGCAAATCAAAGGGAAAAGGGTGAAATGTTCAATAAGTTTCTGAGCCTTAACCCTGGAGAAGTGTTTATGGTGAGGAGGATTGTTTATTAATTTGTCAACTAAAACTCTAGACCACTGGGTAGGATTTACAAATAAATCTACAGCCACTACACACTTTGAATACAAGCTGCTCAGTCGGTTCCCACAGCTGAGCCAGCCAGTGGATAGCAAACGAAGCAACACGAGGGCCAGCAGTGGCCCGAGGGAAGAAGTTATAGCAAGCCTCTCTGAAGAGAACACCTGTGGTTCTTACTGTGTTCCAGTCTCACCTTTTTTTTTTTTTTTTTAGTTTTTATTTTGAAATAATTATAGACTCACATAGAAGCAGGAAAAACAGTACTCCAAAGAGTCCTGTGTACCCTTCACCTGATTTCCCTCTATGGTGACATCTTACATTTTGGCTGCATAATATTAAACTAGGAAATTGACATGTTAACTGGGCTATAAGCCTCATTCAGTTTTTACCATATTTTTAAATCTTCATTGATTTGTGCATGTGTGTGTATCTGTCCAATTTTATCCTGTGTATAAATTCATGTAACCATAACTAGATGCCAGGGTACAGAACTATTCCATCATCAGTCTCACCATTTTTTGTCATTCCTATACAGCAGGGGTTCTCAATATTGACGCTACTGACAGTTGAGACCACAGCATTCTTTGTTTAAAGCAATGGGGAGGTGCTGTGCATTATAGGATTTTTAGCAGCATCCCTGACCTCTGCTTAGCAGATGCAGGCAGTACAGAGAACAACCAGTGGAAATACTGGTGGTGGTTTAGTAGCTAAGTCATGTCCAACTCTTGTGACCCCATAGACTATAGCCCGCCAGTTTCCTCTGTCCTTGGGATTTCCTAGGCAAGAACACTGGAGTGGGTTCTTATTTCCGTCTCCAGGGGAGCTGCCCAACCCAGGGCTTGAACCCGAGTCTCCTGCATTGCAGGCAGATCCTTTCCCATCTGAACCACCAGGGAAGCTGACCTCTCCTCAGTAGATGCAGATAGTACTACCACCCCACCACTGTTAACGCAATCACAACTGTTTGTCAAAATTGCCAAATGTCCCTTGGGAAACAAGCTATACAGAGAGCAGATGGGGTCATCCCTACCACCTACATTTTTCCTCTTTCTCTATCGCAAATTGGAATAGCAAGTGTTATCAGTTATCAAAGAATCACATTTTACTGCCAAGTTTATTTAATTCTGAATTGATTATATTACTCATGATGAAACTTACTGTGGATTTTCTCCAGAATAGGTAAGTATTGCCAGGATTCCATTATAAACTTGCTTTTAGTCTGTTATTACATTTCATCTGCTCATCTCTTATCAGGAGTCTGAATTTATTCAGGCCTTAAGAGAATGCCTAAAAATATTCATAGGCTATACTCTTTTGACCTCTCCTATGAACAGGTTACTACAGATAACATGAGATACAGCCCCTAGGGCAAGCACTGAATATCTTACATGTAAGTGGTAAGACTGGTTCTCCTGGAAACATACAGTTGCAAGGATAAATATTTTTATAATTAGACCCAAGCTTGGTTTTATTCTGTGTAAAACTCCAAGCCTTACGATTTCTTTTCAGAGGAGAAATTTATTCAGAACACTTATATTTGGAATGTGTTTCCTGACCTTAGAAGAGGTTAGCTTGTGTGAAGAGTCTGCCATCTTGTATAAACTAACCAAATGAGTCATGGGGAAATTTTAGGTGTTCCTGAAGGCAGAGAGAAGGAAGTTAAATCGTACAAAATCTATAAAGCAAGTCATCTAGGAATTTCAGAGAATAATAATGCTTCTGGGAGGGAAAATTGTTTCCGGCTGCTGGGGAATTTTGTAACACACAAAAAGTCAATTTAAAGGGATTTCCCTGGCAGTCTGTGATTAGGACTCTGCTTTCACTGCCAAGGGCCATGTTTCAATCCCTGGTTAGGGAACTAAGATCCCACAAGAAGCACAGCACAGTCCAAAAAAAAAAAGGGGGGGGGTGCAATTTATTGATGTATTTTACAAAGGAAGCTGAGAAATGTTAAAGAAAAATCAGTCATCTAGTCCTTTTGTTTCATCCAAATAATTCTTAAAACTTTCATTCTCAAATGACTTGAAAGGTAGATGATAACATGATAGCTTATCTGAGTTCTATAATCTAATGAGAACTGTGAAAGGTTTGAGATTTTCCCCTATTTACAAGCTAAGAGTTTTGTGGAATACTGGCTGAAGACACATGACTTTTAAGACTTTGTTACAGCAGTAGCAGTGGCCAGTGTATTAACAGTTTCTTGCACTTGTGCATGCAGTGGGTTGCATTATAAGAGTAATCTCAACTGTGGGGAGCCCAGATCTTTTAAATGTGAGGTAAACTTGTAGCCCTTTGCTCTGGAAGGAGATACTATGTTTTCAAAAACCACTATGCAAATATCCTTGAAAAAATAGCTTAGAACAAAGACATTGTATAAATTTCCTATTGCTGCCATAACAACCATACTTCAGTCGCTTAAAGCAACACATATTTTTCTTGCAACTCTGGAGGTCAGAAGTCCAAAATTGATCTTAGAGGGTTAAGCATGAAAGGCTATGTTCCTCTGGAGACTCTAGGAGAGAATTCATTTCTTGCTTTTCCCAGCTTTTAAAGACTGCTGGTGAGATAGTGGAGGTGGGAGTCTGGTATGCTATAGTCTGTGGGATCACAAAGATTTGGATACAACTTAGCAACTGAATAACAGCAGACTGCCCACATTCCTTGGCTTGTGGCCAAATCACTTGACCATCTGCTTCCATTGTCAATTTCCTGTGACTTTCCTGCCTTCCTCTTTCCCTTATAAAGATTTTATAAAGATGATGTTGGGCCCTCCCAGATAGTAGGATCCTTAATCACATCTACAGAGTCCCTGTGGCATGTAAAGTGACAGATAGGTTCTGGGAATTAAGATATGGACACCTTTGGGAAGCCATGATTTTGCACATCAGAGGCAGTCAGTGCCCGTATTTATAAGATATGCAGAATTTTGAGAGACCATAAAATAATTTTCTCCCAATAATATCCACTCCTTGTTTCTACAGTTGTTTGTCATTCTGATGATTAATCTGGCCACCAGAGGCTGGGACCAAATCCATAAAAAATTTGTTTCATATAACATTTAATAAACCACTATCAATAGACTCAAAGAAGCAGAATGAGGCCAACTTGCAGTATTACTAACCATGCTCCCCAGGGGTTCAGACCCAATCAGCTGAACAAATCCCATAAACCGTCAGAATCTACTCTGGCTGCTTCCTAGATATTGCTTCTGTATTGACTTTTCCCCTTGGCCCAAGGCATTTATCTAGTTACAGCAGGATGTCTTAGCAGTTGCACATATTTTGCCATGGACTGCAAGGGAGAAATCCAGGGCAATTATTACTGATCATAACAACCCTGAGCAGTGAGCTGAAACTGGCTTGAATGCCTTCCAGGCTGATGTAATTGTCATCGATCTTCAGCTGAAGTCTGGACGGAATTTTGTCCTACCTCTTCTAATTCAGTGGTTCTCACTGTAAGAATTAACTGCCCACAGGTTGCATACAGATAGCAAACAAGTAAGTAAGCCCACTGAGAAACCCCTGCGAATAATCAAGGGCAGCTGCATTCTAGATAGTTCTCCCAGTAATCTGAGGGCTGTGTGATCTACAGACGGTGTTTCTTAAAGGTCCCTTATGACCTCCCTTAAGGTGCAAGCTGCTGTGATTTCAAGAGAAGGCAAGCTAATGCCTAACTTCCACAAAAGAAGGACAGTCCTGGGAGTGCACATGGTGTACCTGGAAAGAAAATTTTGTTGATAATTATTGAAACCCCTTAAATATGATTGGCAGCTGGTTGGTAGACCTTAGGGTTCCTGGTTCAGTTCGAATAATTGAGTCTAGTCCTTGTTAATGGAGGGACTGCCTAGAGGCCAGCAGTCCAAACTGTCCTGTTTATCTATGCCACCTGCTGGTGACTAGTAAGGGCTACAAGGATGGCAATGGGAAAGATATCCAGAGGTATTGACACATGTTTTACATGGGAGGTGCAGAGACCCAGTCATTCCCTGTCATTTTCAATTGGCTTCTTATTAAAGTTAAGGAGAATGGCAGTTGTGATCAGAGTTATCCTGTGAGGTATGGCGGACCTAGCAGTGAGTTAAATTTAGTGTTTGCTAGTTCAGGAGAGCCTCACCCAAGTGTTTTTCTTCCTGAGTAAAGACCCAGGGATTTCTCTAAAAGACAGAAGATCACGAATGTCCCACCTCTTCCAGTGCTTCTCAAGGTCCAAGATGTTCCTTCTCCTAGTGCTAGGATTGTTCCCTACCCCCCACCAAAAATACCAGTGTATCCCATTCCAGAAACGGTAACTTCACCTTTTCCCCAGTCACCACCTACTCACACTAAGACTTCTTATCTAGAAGGGAAACAATTTATCTCAGATTGGGACTTGAACCTATGTGCTGGAACCTGAACCCATTCAAATCCATGCTTGGGACTTGAACTCATGTGGCTGGAACTCAAACCCAGCCAAAATCCCCGGTCTTTCAACTGAGATCACAGACCTGGTTTCAGGACCTAATGAAGGTTCTTGATGATTTTGCAGGAAGAATTCAGTGAGAGACAAAATGATAGGTAAGAAGTGGTTTTATTCAGAGAGAAACATACTCCACAGACAGAGTGTGAGCCATTGCAGAGGGCAAGTGCAGCTTCAAAATGTGGCACGGGTAGTTTTTATGGGCTGGGTAACCTCATAGGCTAATGAGTGGGAGGATTATTGCAACTGTTTTGGAGAAGAGGTGGAGATTTCCAAAAATTGAGCCACCGCTCACTTTTTGGTCTTTTGATAGTGCCTTGGAACTGTCATAGTGCCTCTGGGTGTGTCATTTAGTTTGCTGATTAAAGGTCAAGGTCTAGTCAAAGTTGACTTGTCTGCCATCTTGGAGCCATTTGATTCCAATTGATTTATGTTGTGTCCTCGGGCTATGTCATTCTTTCAAAGGTTGTGCCCTGCCCCCTTCCCTCCTGTTTCAGAAGGGTAGGTGCAAAAGGCACAGGAACATTTTTCTAAAACATATAGGCACTCATTATCTCTCCCATTTTGGCCCTTATGGAACATATTAGGGGACTCAGGGAGCAAGTATTCCACTATGTAATCATCATCCTTATGATCTAGGACCATATTCATCCAATAAGAGAATCCGAGTAGCTGAACCAGATTTAAATTCAAATTCCATAGGCTCCATTTGGCTGGGCTGCCACCAAGAGAGTGTACCAACCTGGTACCAATCCAGCCGGCCAGTAGTTGTCAGTAGGGGAAAGTAAGAAGTGTCATGCCCCTGGTAGACTTCCGAATTTTCAAAGTAGGTTTATAAACTCCTATCTCCTTTGTTCTTATCATTACCTAGGAAGTGGGCAAAAGGAGATGATTCCTTTCTGGGGACCATTCAGTGACCAAAATACCTACTTTAAAGCATGTGAACTAGGAGGAGGTGAGGGATATAGAAGAAGAGGTCTTTTTGAGTTGATCTTTGAGGTAACCGTTCCAACACTCAACAATTCCAGAGGTCTATGGATAACAGCATGGAAAAGTCCTCTAAGTACCTTAGCCAGTAGCCCAAGAGTGTACCTTTGTCAGACTGTAAATGGTCCAGAAAGCTAAAAACATGACACAGATTAGTTTTCAGGGGTCACAGTGGTGTGGTTAGAGTCAGTTGATTGGACCAGACCAATAACACCAAAGCTGAAAAAGCATCAGGAGCAGTGAGCCACTACCAACAGCCCTGAGACAGGGTCAGAAGTCCAGTGTAATCAAATTGCCAGGAGTAGGTGGGGACAACACTCACGCAATATATCCTCATTCCCTGTGAAATGAATGCGTCACCTTTTGTCAGCAGTCCAGGTCTGACATGCAGTGGTAGCCCTTGCATCAGAAACATAGACTCTTCTACTTTGCCCAGTTTATGAGGATGGGTGTGGGTCATGTCCAGTACAATGACGAACAATGGCAGGAAAGGCAATGCAATGCTCTGTCAGCAGCTTGACTCCAGTCAATCTCCTCAGGATGGCCCCTACCATAGATCTCTACATGAGAGACCCAAGTGGTTGGGTCAGCAGTGTGGTTTGCTTCCACAGTTCACATCCCCAGAGAAGAGTGTACTTAATCTACCAATCTGTAGTTTTCAAAGTACAGACCAAAGAGCTGGGCTGTTGGTAACAGCCCAACAGGTGGTGCAAATAAAATAACAAGGTTCATCAAGAGGACTGTTGGTAAGAGATAAGAGAGTGGCCTTGAATTCTGCCCACTGAGTGAAGTGACCTTGTGCACTTTTGGTTGTACATATTAACACTGGGATTGAACAGCTTTAACAGCTCCAAGAACTCCTGTCAGGTCTCAGGGTAGTCAAATCAGTAGTTTGTGAACCAGGCCCAGGCATTTAGAGGAAACTGAATTGAGGGTCCCTTTGAACCAGTGGCTTTGTTTAGAGCAGAAAAGCCTGAGAGAGAAGACAAAGAATAATTTTGCTCCTGGGAGATAGCTACTGCTTTCTCATATAATGCCAAAATGCCACTGGGGCCCAAACAGTGGTATGTGTGAACATACCATTTCCATTGATGAGCAAGACTTGTTGAGCTCTTCTCCTTGGTGTTCTTCAGCCCAAGTCAACCCACCCCAAGATGGGAGTATTAGGCTGAGTGGAAAGGCCTTTATCAGTCGGGCTTCTGGCTTCAACAAGAGCTTAGGGGTGTATGTGGCAGCCCTGTTAGGAAGCTATGAGTCAAAACCCCAAGGGGCACCTATAGATGGAAGTTGCCTCTCCTTGTCAGGGTCTCCAGTGGGCAAAATCATCAGCCCCATAGACTTGTAGCTGAAATTATGGAGCCTCAAGAGTGCTAATGCTTCTCTACATGCAGCTGTTCCCAATCAGGAGAATCTCTTCTGGTACGAAGAGGATGACAAAACACAAGTATGTAACACATTGATTCCTACTGTACATTTAGATAATAAAAGTAGCAGCAACTATACGTTGAGTTGGCTTGGAGAACCCAACCCACAAGGTCATGTCAGCTCTTCCCCAGGTGAGCCCTGCTTGAGCATCACTAGCTGAATCCAAGAGCCAGTTCCCATATGGGGCTGGTAGAATGGAGACTAGGATCCCTGTATCCAGCAGAGCCACACAAAGTTTGACTTCATCCCCTCCCCAAAGTTCCCCAGCATGCCAGCATAGAGCTCTGGTCCCCCTTGTTGAGGTAGAAACCTTGGCCCCTCCCCCAGCCATCTTTCCCTTAAAGTGGCTGTGATTGTTGTGAAGAGGAGGGAGGGAGCAAGAGACAAGGAAGGAGAGCATGACTGTGTGGAAAACAAGGTGGGCTGACTTTGTTTCAAGCAGTGCAGCGGCTGACCTCCGCTTTGCTTGGTTTGGTAACGAAACCAAATGTCAATGTTTCAGTCCACTCAAAACCCTGCACTAGATAGCAGTGTCAACATTTGCCCACACTGTTGCAGTCTTAGGCTCTTTGGCAGCCACAGTTATGTTTCCCAGCTTTGCCCAGAGTTTGTGTCCTTCAATTGACAACCTTTCTGGAGGAGTCCACCTTAATCTGAGCCATCTGTTGCCCCATTATCAAAATAATATCTCTAAAATTCAATATAAATACTAGTGGGAGTTCCATAATGTCAGGGATGATTGCAAGAAGTTATCTTTATTTCTTTGGGTCTGTTTCTCAACCTTCAGTGGGTTACTTCACCAGCATTGTAAACCCAATATGGGGCAGTAAGAGCCTTAATCTAAAGGGTTGGTTTGCAGCTTCCCTCAGGAATGAGTCTGCCTCAGGAAAATCTGAGGGGACCAAGTCTTATAGCAGTTTGGATATGTTTTAAAAAGAAAAACCTGTGAGACCTTTTACTGTCATCTCTGGTTAGATCTAAGATTAGAATGATAGTCTTGAAGGAAGGGCAGAAGTGAAGAACAGTGTAACCGTTGCCGTTTTTAACAAGCATTTTATCCCCAGCCAACCAGTCAGAGTTGTAAAAATTAGCTTGGATTCTGCCATAGCAGTTGCAAATTTCCCTCTCGTGTTCAATGTGGTACACATCTCTGTCACTGTTGTCAGAAATAGGGTAAAACTGAGTACTCGTTGTTACAATGGGATAAGCCTGAGGCTGAGCTAGTGTCGACTTTTACTTGCCCTACTTGCAAGCTGACGAGTTAGGCTGCCAGTTTTGTGGATGTGGACAGAAGATACAAGGCTCCAAAGTCATAGACAAAGGACTTTATTACTTGCATCCATAGCAGTAGGCAGAGTATCAGCATTGTCATGTACCATTTCCCCAGAGCGCAGTTCCCATAGGACAAGGCAAGGAGGACCAGTATCTTCTGTACTTGCTATGGGTTGTGTTACACAAGAGGATTCTTTGAGCTTGGAGAACCCAAATCTCTTGTAATAGGCAGTAAACCACCTTTCTCTGGAGGGGAACACTATGTTCCAGAACTGTAAACACACATGTCCTTTGCCCCAGAAGGAGCCAGACACTCTTATCTTCCAAGGCTGTTGTCCACTATATAAGCATTATTGAAGAAATGGTCTTTCTCAGGCGAGTGTGTGCTCCTCAGTTCTTGTCTCATCACAACAAAGATTTGGAGTGATGGACATTAAAGTCCCCTTCGGCGTGACACGGCTCTTGGGTCTTGGACAGACCGTGTTATAGCTCTCAGGTCTCGAACGGACCGTGTTACAGCTCTTAGAGAAACCAGTATTACAGCTCTATTTTATTTAGAAGATAGCAGGAAAATCCATCTTCAAGGCGTGAGGGCACGTCGATCCAAAGACACGAAGAGAAGAGTACCCCATCATGCAGGAGAGAGAGAGAGAATGAGTGCACACATGCGTGGGAGAAAGAGAGAGAGAGCCCTTTGGCTCCTCTTTTTATATGTTTTTTTCTTCCCCTGGGCCTGCCGTATGCAAGTTGGGCTTAGTCAGGAGTGCTGTTCTACCTGAAGTCCTCACTCCGGTCCTTGGACCTTCCTTTGTTCTATTTTTGTGGGTTTTTCCCTTCCTTGTCTTTTAGCCACCACCATTTTGGATTCCTTTTCCCTATTCTAACTACCTAACAGTCTTCAACAAAAGTGGTCAGTGCTTCTTCTCACCTGACATGCAGAAATTCAGGAGACCAATGGAGAATTGTCTTCCAACATAGTCTTATAACAGCTTATATTTGCCTGAAACTCTGTAGCATTAGAAAGTTATCGAGATTATTTTTATTCTAGTCCTCTCCATCCTTAAAGACATATCTAAGAAGAGACTGTCAGACAGATGTCAAAAAACTTTTTCTATAAAAGACTAGGTGGTAAAGATTATAAAGTGTGCATGCCATGCAATCTCTATTTCAACTACACTGCTGTTAAAGCATTTAGCAGCCATAGACAATAATAAATCAAGTGTTACAATACAACTTCATTTATAGATGTTGAAATTTAAATTTTATGTAATTTTATAGGTCATGAAATATATCCCCTTTTGATTTTTAACCTTTAAAAATGTAAAAACCGTTATTAATTCTTGGGCTATAGAAAAATAGGTAGAAAAATGAGCCGCAGGCCAGAATTGGTCCAGGATTCTTTAAAGAAAAAGATTCTTATAAATCGGCATGAATTCAGTTAGGAGATGGCAACATTTTTTTCATTTATTTCTTTCTGACTCTGTTCTCCAAGTCAGGAGAATTCACAGTTACAGAAAAATAAAACCACTTAAGTACCAAGGCTTATAAAACTGCTAATTGTAGGATGTGATGGTTAAATTTCTGTGTCAACTTGACTAGGACACATGGTGCCCAGATCAAACATCATTTCTGGGTGTATCTATGAGGATGTGCCTGGATGAGGTTAGCGTTTGAATTAGTAGGCTCAATAAAGTAGACAGTCTTCCCCAATGTGAGTGGGCATCATCCAGTCCTTTGAGGGTTTGGTTAGAATGAAAGGGCAGAGGAGGGTTGAATTCTCTCTCCCTGCCTGACTATTTAAACTGAGACATCAGCTCAAACAGCCACATATACTGCTCTCAACTGGGACTTACACCCCTGGCCCTACAGTTCTCAGAGCTCCACTGATGACTTTCCTGGATTCCCACCTGCAGATGATGGACTGTGGAACTTCTTAGCGTCTTTAATTGCATGAGCTGATTCTCTAGATATATTATACACACACACACACACACACACACACACACACTGATTGCTTCTGTGTCTCTGAAGAACCATAAAATATGATTATTTTAATTACTTAATGTTAACTGATTAGTTGTATAAGACCTTATATATTGTAATATATAGTACATAACATATATAGGCTGTATTAGTTATATTAACTAGTTATGTAAGACCTTCCTAATATTCTTCAATAAAGTTAAGGGGAAATGCTTTACAAGATAAAGTTTTAGCTTTTTAAGAAAATAAAGACTCAGTTTCAATTGTGGATAGCCAAGGTGTAATCCCTGAAGAGTATGATTGTATTAATATGCATGTCAGCAGATGGTATCATAGTTTGAGTTGGGTAGGGAGGGAGTTGTATGGAATTGGTGACCCAAATGTGGAAAACAAAACTTCATAGCTTTGAACAGCTAAGAAAGGATTTCTTTAAAAAACAAACACACACACACACACACACACACACACACACAAAAGCACAAATCATAAAGAAAGCACTGACATAGTTAATTATATTAAAATAAAAAATTTATGTTCATCAAAAACTTTTTCAAAACAGAATGAAAAGACAAGTTATCTGCTGAAAAATAAATATGGGAAAATTATAACCAATAAAGAAGTAGTATCCAGAAAATATTAAAATGCCAATATATGGATAAGAAACAGATACCTAAAAAGAATGGACATTTGACTCAAATGGAAATGCTAAACTCCATTAGTTTATATGGAAAATACAAATTTAATCTTAAAAACATCTTGAATTGATACATATATTTCTGGCTTTCTCATTTTACCTGCTGTGTAATAAAAACATTGACCAAAAACTGCAAGTTGCCCATCATGATCCATAGTTTATCATTTATGTCAAGTTTTAAACATTCAAAACAATGTTAAAATATAAAAGTGTGTGCAGAAACAACAACAAAAGCATCAGGGTAGTATTGACCTCAGGGTCGTAGGGAAAGGAATGGCCTTGGGGAAGGATGGGGGAAGGTGCTTCTTTTTATCTGTATCGTTTTATTCTTTAAGCACATTGATACACAGATGTTTGTTGCATCTTTCTCTGATCTTTTGTACCTCTGATATACCTCATTAACTTAGAGAGATGTTTTTAAACCCTTTAAAACAAAGTAGTCTCCTCCCTCCCTGTCTTCCTGAAAGAGTCCTAAGGTTACTAGGTGAGCACCTCCCACCTAGCCTGTTCTCCCTACTCACCTGGTTACGTTAGGACTCTTGCAGGAAGACAGCACACCAAGCACATAGATCTTGGCTTTCCCCTTCAGAAGGTACTGAGTCACCTTCCAGTTCCCTGGAAAATACCTGACTCAGAGGCTGTAGTAAGAAAAGTACATTTTTTTCTCCCAGAAAGCAATAAAAAAATACTGCTAAGAATGATCGGATGTGTCAAAAGTACACAAACAGATGCATACTCAAAGTACACAAAAGTCAGCTTGAAGAGGCTCCCTATAACTAAGTTGGGGACACTTTGAGAACAAAATAATGATTACAACTCACTGAATAGAATGCATGCATGCTAAGTCACTTCAGTTGTGCCTGACTCTTTGGGACCCTGTGGACTGTAGGCCACCAGGCTGTCTGTCCATGGGATTCTCCAGGCGAGAATAATGGAGTTGGTTGCCATTTCCTGCTCCAGGGAATCTTCCCGACCCAGGGCTCAAAACCGTGTCTCTTATGTCTCTTGCATGGCAGGTAGGTTCCTCACCACTAGTGCCACTTAGGAAACCACAAGTCTATAAGACGTAAGTGAATGAATAAATTGAAATTTTGATAAAGATTAGCACATTTACATAACTTAAAGTACCTCCCCCCAACAAATATAAATTATTAATTACAGAGGGGAGAAGAGTAACTTTACACTGGGTAAATCTAGAAGACCCTCTCAATTCAGCAATCAAAGGAAATGTCTTCAGAAATGGGACAAACCTGTATCATGCATCATTTGACAGGATACATTGAGAGGAATACAGCCCCACTTCTGTGATTTTCCAGTCTAAAATCATGAGGAAATATGCAAACCCAAATTGAGAGATATTTTATTAAATATCTAGCCTGTAATACTCAAAAAGTGTCAAAGTTATCAAAATCAAGCAGAGCTATGAAACTGTTCCACACTGGAGACGAGGAAGAAGACAGGCCAACAAAATGCAACCTATGGTTCCAAGCTGAGTGCTTCTGCTATAGATGATATTGTTTGGTCAGTTTCAGAAACCTGAACGGGGGCTAAGAATTGAATGGTAGTAATATAGCAGTGTTGATTTCATTATTTTGATGGTTGTATTGTGGTTATATAAGAGACTGTTCTTGTTTTTACAAAACAAATGATCATGGGCAAAGAAATTTTTTTGTATGTATAATTTATGTATTAGGTTGTAACTTTTCCCTCCAAAATTTTTTAACCATTAAAATTAGACAAAGTTAAATAGTGTGCAAGGGGCTCAGTGGTAAAGAATCCACCTGCAATGGAGGAGACACAGGAGACAGGTTTGATACCTGGGTTGGGAAGATCCCCTGGAGAAGGGGATGGCAACCCACTCCAGTATTCTTGCCTGGAGAATCCCATGGACAGAGGGGCGTGGTGGGCTACCTAGGGTCACAAAGAGTTGGACATGACTGGAACAACTGAGCAGGCATGCACTAGAAGACAAAACGAGTTTTGGTGAGAAGGCTGTGCCAGAGTAACTTTATTGATAGGTTTTGATAGCATTTCTCGGCTGATAATCAGGCATAATAACCCTAATTTCAGCAAGATATTTTGACAAAAACCTTAAACAACATCTCTGTAAATCAAATGGGGGAATGTGTGCTGGAAAATAGAAAAGTTAGGTGGCTTCAAAGCTTGTCTAATATTTACACCAAAAAAATGCCTTAAAAAAATGTCCACCTGAAAGAAAGTTTCTAGCAGCATGCCCCAGGACTGTGGCTCATGTTCTCAGTCATGTCTGACTCTGCAATTCCATGGACTGTAGTCCACAGGCTCCTCTGTCCATGGGATTTTCCAGGCAAGAATACTGGAGTGAGTTGCCATTTTCTACTCCAGGTGATCTTCCCAACCCAGGGATTGAACCTGTATCTCTTTTGTCTACTGCATTGGAGGTGGATTCTTTACCACTAAGC
The DNA here is from genome assembly GCF_023699985.2 of Odocoileus virginianus. Taxonomy (NCBI): domain Eukaryota; kingdom Metazoa; phylum Chordata; class Mammalia; order Artiodactyla; family Cervidae; genus Odocoileus; species Odocoileus virginianus. Next base: position 33,779,925 of record NC_069704.1, on the reverse strand, counting down.
CACCTGGGAAGTCCACAGGACTTTGTACTTTGTCCTATTCTGTTCAACATATTTGTCATCATGGGAGATAAGAGTCATCTTTAGTGAATGTACAGAAGATAATACTTAGGAGACTAGCAATATAATGAATGACAGAATCATTATAAATTTCTGCAATGACAGGTGAAGGAGAGTTTGAAAATATATAATAGATACATGTATAAAAACCTTGAAAACCCTGGGAAAGTTCTACTTGGGTGAGAAAAAAGTTTCAGTGTGAACATGGTAGTTGTTTTCAAATGGATGCTAAGTAGTCATGTGGTCTGTGCACAAAATTAAGACCAGTAAGGAGAAATGAAAAGGAGGCGGATTCAGTACATCCTAAAGGAAGAGTCTTTAATAATTAGAGGTGCTTAGAGTTGACCAAAGTTGACTTGTGAATGTTCATGTAGAGGGCAAGAGAAAACCTGGTATCACAGATGTTACAGAAGGATTCCTGCTTTGGCTGGGCTAGGTAACCAGCCAAAGTAATATACTTCTCACTTTAAAATTCAGTGGAGGAAAAAACAGCTAAGAATTTTCAGTACAAATATTGTTTTAAAACTTCCAAAGAGGCTAAGTTGTGCCCTAGTGTCTGTGTAGTATCTATTCCTAGTATCTGGAAGTTTTTGTGATTAAAAAAAAGAAAGTGTAAAAATATATCTAAAGGAACAACGTAATTAGATTTTTATTGTACATACAAGCTGAATTTGATAATTAAATGAAAACTTTACAGGATAGGTAGATTGAATCTACACCTATTTTTATAGGAGTTTAGAGTCTATAAAATATGTAATACCTGGCTGCTTTTGAGGATGCTATGTTTATTTTAAAATTTTATTTTATTGAAGTATAGCTGATTTACAATGTTGTGTTAATTTATGCTATACATCAAAGTGATTCAGTTATACATATATAATATATTCTTTTCCACATTCTTTTCCATTATGATTTATCACAGGATACTGAATATAGTTGCCTGTGCTATGCAGTAGGACCTTGTTGTTTGTCCATCATATATATAATAGTTTGCCTCTGTTAATCCCAAACTCCCAATCCTTCTCTCCTGCCCTTCCACTGGTAACCACAAGTCTGTTCTCTGTGAGTTTATTTCTGTTTTGTAGCTAAGGTCATCTGTGTTATATTTTAGATTCCACATATAAGTGATTCATGTGATATTTGTCTTTCTCTTTTTTACTTACTTCACTTGATATGATAATTTCTAGGTCCACCTATGTTGCTGCAAATGGCATTATTTCATTCTATTGTGTGTGTGTGTGTATATATATATATATATATATCACATTATATACAATGTATTCATATATGATTGTATACAATTTTACAGTTCATATACAGTTGTATACAATGTACAACGTATATGTATTCCATTGTATATATATATACCACATCTTTTTATCCATTCATTTATTGATGGACATTTAGTTTTTTTCCATGTCTTGGCTGTTGTGATTAGTGCTACTATGAATATAAGTGTACATGTATCTTTTCAAATTATAGTTTTGTCCAGATATATGCCCAGGAATGGGATTGCTGGATCATATGGCAACTCTATGTTTATTTTTTTGAGGAGCCTCCATACTGTTTTCCATAGTGGCTGCACCAATTAACTTTCCCACCAACAATGTAGGAGGGTTCCCTTTTCTCCACACACTGTCCAGCATTTGTTATTTGCAGATTTTTTAAAATGATGGCCTAGAACGCTATAACTTTAAAATCACCTTCACAAGCTAGTACTAGGAGGGAGAAAGCATTGGAGAGAGGGAGAGGAAGGGGAAGGAGAGGGAAAGAGGGAGTGGAGGGAGAGGGTACAGAAGGAGAGAGAGGGAGGAGGGAAGCATGCTTTGTAGGCTGCTGTGCAGCGCTGCGTTTAATCGCTCAATCGTGTCCAACTCTTTGCGACCCATGGACTGTAGCCCGCCAGGCTCTTCTGTCCATGGGGATTCTTCAGGCAGGAAGACTGTAGTGGGTTGCCATGCCCTCCTCCAGGGAATCTTCCCAACCCAGGGATCAAATCCAGGTCTCCCGCATTGCAGGCAGATTCCTTACCATCTGAGCCACCAGGGGAGCCCTTGTAAGCTGCTGGCTATGGTGGGAAACAACTTGTATTTCAAAAGGAGTAGCTTCTCTTCAAAGTAGAAACTGAATCTATTGGATCTAGTGTACTAATTGCACAAGAAAAGAAATGGGTTATAACTGCAGTAAAAAGGAAGAGAATATAGCCTTCACTGAAAACTAAAAGATATTCTTTTTGTTTATATTTGAACTATTACATCTGTTTTACCACTTTATTTTTCAACATTGCCTTTATTCCAGAATACTCCAAAGGATAAATTCCAACTCTTATGAATTATATGACCAATATTTAAAATCTAAGACTTAGAAAGGAGAGACTAAGGCAATGAACACCTAAACGATTATCATCAGCTAAATGGTCAACACAAAGTACAGAGTCTGGGTTTTCCTGGTTCTCATCACAGGTGCCTTCTTATTAAACACTTGCTTACTGAAGGGTGCTGCGTCTCACCAGCATCTACATCTCACCTTAGAAAAGTTACTGTTTTCCATCTAGTGGAAAGGCTGAATAAATGATACTTCTCACTCTCTGGTTAATACAAGAGCAATGAATTTTAGGGGGCTTTATTAAACAGTTTGAGGGTACCAGGACGAAGAGAAATGTCCAAATGCCAAAGCTTTGCGAGATAATGCTAAAATGTTTTCCAAAATGGTTGTAACAATTTATACCCCATCAGTTCTGTAAGAGAATTTTGATTAACACAAAATTTTACCAACTTTTGGTCTTATTAGATCTTTAAATTTTTGCTATTTTGGTTACAGGGATAAATAGTTTCTCATTGTGGTTTGAATTTAAATGAGACTGAACCCATTTTCATATTTTCATTGGCCATTTGGATTTCTCTTTTTGTAAAGAGCCTGATATGGGAGTTTCTGTCTGATTTTAACAGTCTGCTGGGTGTGTAATGGTATTTTGTTTTGGTTTCAATTTTTATTTCCTTTATTAACAAAGCTGATCACCTTTATTTATGTTTACCAGCCATTTGGATTTACTCCTTTGTAAAGTGTCTGTTCAAGTTTTTTGCCCATTTTTCAACTTTGTTCTTTTGTCAGCTATATATTCAAATAGCTTCCCCCCTCTGTTGCTTGCCTTTTTATTCTTTCATAGAATATGTTCATGAAAAGAGGTTCTTTCCGTTTTAATTTAAGATAGTTAATCTTTCCCTTTATAGTTAGTGCTTTTTCAGGAAGATATTCTCTTATGTTATTAGTTCCTAGAGCTGCCACAACAAATGACCACAGACCTCATGGCTTAAAACAACAGAACTGTATTCCGCTGCCACTCCTGGGGTCAGCAGTCTGAGATGGAGGTATCAGGAGCATCGCTGCCTTCCGGAGGCTCTGCCTCTGCTGCTGGGAACTCTGCTGGCTGCCAGCAGCTCTGGGCCTTCCTGGGCGGTAGGCTCAGGCTCGGCCTCTACTCACACGGCCTTCTCTCTTTTCTCCTGTGTGTCTTGTTCGTTGTTTTTTTCTGTTATGAAGACACTCATCACTGGATTTCAGACCCACCTAATCCAGGATAATCTCATCTCAAGAGCTTTATTTTAAAAACATCTACAAAGACTTTTTCAAAGTAAATTTACATTGTGGAGTTTCAGATGAATATATCTTTTGGAGGGCCACTATGCCACTCATGACCGTTATTTCCTAAAAACCTTAGGGTTTATTGTTCACAAATAGCTCTTCAGTCTATCTGTAATTAATTTTTTTGCATGGTATGAGGTAAACATTTTTTGTCCAATTGTACCAGGACAACATATTGAAAAGATAGTCCTTTCCCAACCGATCTGTAGTGCCACTCTTCTCCTAAGCTGGATATTGATACAAGTGTCCTCTACATAAACTTTTCATTCTATCAGTTCACTTGTCTACTTCTGAGGCAATGTCATAGTTATAGTTAATGTAATGTTGTAAGAGTTCTTGGTAGCTGGAAGAACAAATCTTCCAAAATAACTTTTCATCTTCAAGAGTGTCTTGGCTTTTCTTGGCCCTTTCCTTCAGCTGGTCAAGTACCACAGAACAAAGTAAATATTCTGTTGAGGATAACTGAGGTTGCTTTAAATCTATAAATCCATTTGAGAGAATTAAAATATTTAAAACATTAGACCTTCTACTCCAGGAACATTGCATATCTGTCTATTTAGATCATTACTGTCTCTCAGTAAACTTTCATACTTTTCTCGTTAACAATAATATTGCACACCTGTTTTGGGGTTAGTGCTATATTATCTTAAATGATATTTTTAAAGTTTTTATGTTATCTTATGTCCTATCTTTTAAATTTTAATTATTTGATGGGATATATAAAAATAAAATACAAATTGTTTTATGTTTGACTACAGATGACTTTTAGTTGTTTTCTTTGCTTGACTCAATCTTTTTTTAATATGTAATATGTATGGAAGGGCAATGTGTAAGAATGTTCAAACTACCATACAATTGCACTCATTTCACATGCTAGCAGGGTTATACTCCAAATCCTAGACTCCAGCAATACATGAACCAGATGCACAATCTGTGTTTAGAAAAGGCAGAGAAACCAGAGGTCAAATTGCCAAAATTGATTGGATGATGGAGAAAGAAAGGGAGTTCCAGAAAAATATCTATTTCTGCTTCATTGACTACACTAAAGCCTTTGACTGTGTGGATCACAATAAACTGGAAAATTCTTAAAGAGAAATAATACCAGACCACCCTATCTGTCTCCTCAGAAACTTGTATGTGGGTCAAGAAGCAACAATTAGAACTGGACACGGAGCAACTGATTGGTTCTAAATTGGGAAAGGAGTATGGCAAGGCTGTGTGTTGTCACACTGCTTATTTTTCTTTGCAGACTAGGTACATCATGCAAAATGCTGGGCTGGATAAATCACGAGCTGGAATCAAGATTTCCAAGAGAAATATCAACAACCTCAGATATGCAGCTGATACCACTCTAATGGCAGAAAATGAAGAGGAAGTAAAGAGCCTCCTGATGAGGGTCAAAAAGGAGAGTAAAAACTATGGTTTGAAATTCAACATGAAAAAAACTAAGATCATGGCATCCAGCCCATCACTTCATGGCAAATAGAAGGAGAAAAAGTGGAAGCAGTAACAGATTGTATTTTCTTGGGCTCCAAAATCACTGAGGATGGTGATTGTAGCTATGAAATTGAAAGATGCTTGCTCCTTGGAAGGAAAGCTATGACAAACCTAAACAGCATGTCAAAAAAGCAGAGACATCAGTTTGCTTACAAAAGTCCATGTAGTCAAAGCTATGGTTTTTCCAGTAGTCATGTACAGATGTGAGAGTTGGACCATAAAGAAGGCCGGGTGCTAAAGAACTGATACTTTCAAATTGTGATGCTGGAGAAGACTCTTGAGAGTCCCTTGGAATCAAGGAGGTCAAACCAGTCAATTCTAAAGGAAATCAACAGTGAGTATTCATTGGAAGGATTGATGCTGAAGCTGAAGCTCCAATTATTCGGCCATTTGATGTGAAGAGCCAACTCATTGGAAAAGATCCTGATGCTGGGAAAGATTGAAGGCAAAAGGAGAAGGGGGCAGCAGAGGATGAGATAGTTAGATAGCATCATTGACTCACTGGACATGAATTTGAGCAAACTCCAGTAATGGAGGACTGAGAGCCTGGCATGCTGCAGTCTACGGCATTGCAAAGAGTTGGACATGACTTACTGACTAAACAAAATATGTGGCAAGAATTTTCTAAATCCATATTTTGGAGATATAATTACACACTATAAAGCATACTCTATTTTAAGTGCGCAATTCCATGAACCTTAACAATGTATTCATCTATGTTACCACTACCACAATCAAGATATAGAGCATTCTGGCAGTCTGAAAATTCCCTTTTATCATTTTCCAGTCAATCCATACCTCCAACCATGGCCCCAGGAAAATACTGTCTTGATTGTCATTTAAGATTAATCTTTTCTAAAGTTTCATATAAATTGAATTAGTATGTATTCTTTTGTGTCTAGTTTGTTTTATTCAGGAAGATTATTTTATAGTTCTTCTGTATTGTGCATATTAGTGGTTTCTTTCAGTATTCCATCGTATGGATATACTCCAATTTGTGTTTCCATTCCACTCTTCATGGACTTTTATGTATGTAGCTTCCAGCCTGTGGCTATTCTGAATAAAGCTGCTATGAACTCATGTACATATCTTTGTGTTGGCATGTTTTTCTACCTAGGAGTAGATGGAATGAATATGACTGGATCATATATGTTGCTTTATTAGGTATTTAAGCTTTATTAGGATGATTGTTTACATGTTATATATTACTCTGTTCTTTTAGTTTACCTGTGTCTTTGAGAGTTCTTGTAGCTAGAATGTTTTTTTTAAAACATTGCTTTTTTCAGTCTAGTCTGATAATCTCTGCCTGTCATTTGGAATATTTGTTTAATATTTGCATTTAATGTAACTTATCAGTGTGTTTAGAGCTTTTGTGGTTGGTTTTTTTTTTTTTTTTTTTTGGTTGGTTGGTTGGTTTAGGTTTTAAATCTTCCATTTTATATTGTTTTCTGTTTGTTTCATCTATTCTTTGTTGCTTTTATCCTCTTTTCCTGCCTGCTTTTGGAGTATTTTTTAGTATCTATTTGATCTCCACCACTGGCTTCATATATGTATAATTTTCCCCTCTTTTTGTGGTTGCTCTAAGGCATTGTTTTTTCAACTCCAGGGGTGATTTTGCCCCTCAGGGGACATTTGGGCAATGTCCAAAGACATTTTTGGTTATTACAACTGGGGTATGGATAGGGGTAGGGCTGCTATTAGCAGCTAATAATTCGAGACCAAGGATGCTGCTGAAACTCCTACCATGCATGGGATAGTGCCCTCCTCCCCCAACAAGAAATGATTATACAGTCTCCAAAGTAAGTAGTGCCAAGATTAAGAAAGCCTGAATTTTACTTTATCACGGTTTAACTTCAAATAACATGCCACTTCATACAGGATGTAGGAATCTTGGGAGTGTTTACTTCATTCCCCTTTCCTGTCCTTTGTGCAAGGCAATGTTGTTCTATATTATATATATAATAAGCCCTACAATGCTTACTCCTTGGAAGGAAAGTTATGACCAACTTAGACAGCATATTAAAAAGCAGAGACATTACTTTGTCAACAAAGGTCCGTCTAGTCAAGGCTATGGTTTTTCCAGTGGTCATGGATGGATGAGAGATTTGGACTATAAAGAAAGCTGAGCAATGAAGAATTGATGCTTTTGAACTATGGTGTTGGAGAAGACTCTTGAGAGTCCCTTGGACTGCAAGAGATCCAACCAGTCCATCCTAAAGGAGATCAGTCCTGGGTGTTCACTGGAAGGACAGATGTTGAAGCTGAAACTCCAATACTTTGGTCACCTGATGCGAAGAGCTGACTCATTTGAAAAGACCCTGATGCTGGGAAAGATTGAGGGCAGGAGAAGGGGATGACAGAGGATGAGATGGTTGGATGGCATCGCTGACTCATTGGACATGGGTTTGGGTGGACTCCGGGAGTTGGTGATGGACAGGGAGGCCTGGCGTGCTGCGGTTCATGGGGTCGCAAAGAGTCGGACACGACTGAGCGACTAAACTGAACAATGCTTTATTAGATTTATACTTAGTCAGTTATCTTTATAAAAAATCAGAACATGAATAAAAATATTTTTTTATTTACCCAATATTTCCATTTTGGTGCTGCTCATCATTCCCTTGTGTAGCTCTAAGTTTCTATCTGGTACTATTTTCTTTCTGCAGAGGGGATTTCGTTCACATTACTTTGTAGTGGCACACCTGTTGGTGATGAATTACCTGAGCTTTTGTTCATGTATCTCAACTATTATTTCATTGGTTGTAGAATTCTGGATTGACAGTTTCTTTTCTCCTTTCACATTTCAAAGATATCATGCTATTGTCTTCTGGCTTGTATATTTCTGACAAGAAGTCTGTGTAAATTCTTAACTTAACTCAGCTGTTAAGTAATTTCTTTTACCCTGTAACTATTAAGATGTTTCTCTTTTATCTTATTTATCATAGCTCTTTTAACATCCTTGTTGCCATTAACTCTGCAATTCTGAATCTGCTTCTGTTGACTGATTTTCCACTTAATTATGGGTAACATTTTGCTGCTTCCTAAGCATGACTAGTGATTTTTTATTGGATGTTGGATGTTTTTAATGCTGATTAGTTCACATGAATTTTGAATTCCAAATGTTACTTAGAAGTGAGAAGAAAAAATTTTCATGATCTAATATATATTTATCATTAAATAAACTGACAGGTTTGTAGGACATTTAAAAGAACTGACAGATTATATCCAGCTGTGTTCTCCTTACTGTAGGAGGTTAAACTTGCTTGAGAATTAGTACAAATACTCCTGCACTTGAATTTCATTTTGCTCTGTTTATCTAGACAAACCACACTTTTCTGTTCTGAGTTGCCTTGACTGCTGGGAATTCAGTACCCGATGTTCTCTCAGATAATCTTGGTGACATTAGTAAAGTGCTTTGTTTTTATGTGATAAATATCACTTTTAAGAAGTCAGACTAGAGCTACTTGACACTTTTTCCCCACAAGGTACAACAGGTCAGTTTCTGAAAGCAAAAAAAAAAAAAAAAAAAAGGCAGTTATTACAAGACAGTATTTGTGATAACTTATTTTTGAAATATTTCCTTTATATAATTTTAAATCTTTCTTCTCCTTTGTATATTAGGAATGTTGTTCTTCAGTTGGAGTTCATCTTATTCACGTTGCCCCATTGACAGCAGTTCTAGCTCAAATAAGACTCCTTTAAAATAGGTTCTACATGAAGTTCATTACTTCAGAGGTGTTACAACAAATGGTACTATTTGAGACAGTAGTTTACTTCATCCAAAGGAGTGTTATATGAAGCTGATACATCTGTAGACAGCTGGTAATCTTTGTAAATAGTTTACTCTTTAAACTGTGACATGACTTTCAATCATGTGATAGTGGTAATTTCCAATCATTTAATATAAGTAAATCTTGATAGTCACAGTTTGAGTACTAAATGTGCATTCTGTAGTTTTAAGAGTTCTGGGAAGAACAACATTTAACTTTAGAACTTAAAACATTATCTAATAAAACTGTTAATTTAAAGATAAAGAAACCAAGGTGAATTTTACAGGGGAAATTGTTTTGTGAACTTAATGATACTTGAGAAGTACTTTGAAAACTGCCAATGGAAATGATTATTTTAATGTAGATATCATAAAAAACAGTAGTAGGGTAGTGATTATCACATTTTAACATGCATACACATTTCTCAAGGAAGTTTTAAAATTTTTAGATACCCAGACATGGAAGTGTTGGTTCATCATGGTTGGAGTAAAGATCAAGATGACATGTTTTATAAGTACCACCGATTAAGTTAACGCAGTTGATCTGCAAACCAGTTTGAGAAAGATATAATGGAATGGAACTGCATTCAGAATTCTAGTACCTAGCTCCAGTATTTGGTCACTGAAAGATCTTCTGTAAGTTACGGTTTATTCTAATTAAAAACTAATAATATTGTGGTTCCACAGGTGAGAGCAGATCCTTTTCATTCTTCTAGTGAGTCACTTCATAGAGAATATAAACTTATCCATAAGCAACAAACTTGTATTCTGTCTTCTCAGTGGGGAGTAAAGCTGAAGGTCCCTAGCCCACAGTAAAGGGAAGGAAAGCTCTCCCTACTCTAGGCAGATATGGTACACTCTGATGGTGGGGTATGCTGGAGGAAAGGTAATATTCCAGTAACCTAGGGGTAAGGAAGGAGCATCTGAGGAAGTCAGGGAGCGACAGTTTAATCACTGAGTTAGAGCATATTTAATACGTACCAAACTATGTGACTTTGTTAATTCAAGTTGCCCAGAAGAGGACCATAGACTCCTCTATTTCAGGCTAACTGGATGTACTGTATTAGGAACTCATAGTGAGAACTACTATATTCATGGGCTTGACTGTGTCTGTGTAGTTGGCCATTCAAACTTTTATGTACCTAAGACAGCATTCAAACCACTTTTAATTTGAGCATTTAGCATTTTCTTGCTTATTAAATTATTAAAGCATATAGCATTTTGGGGGCTAACATAGTGAGCAAAGCAACAAATTGTTGTTTTTTGGTCACTAAGTCATGTCTAACTCTTCTGCAACCCCATAGACTGTAGCCTACCATGTTCCTCTGTCCATGGGATTCTTCCAGGAAAGCATACTGGAGTGGGTTGCCATTTCCTTCTCCAGGGGATCTTCCTGACCCAGGATGGAACCTACATCTCCTGCATTGGCAGACAGGTTCTTTATCACTGAGTTACCAGGTAAGCCCAAAGGGACAGATAGTCTTCGTTAAAAGTGGCATTTGTTTGCACAGAAAGAGGTCCTCCAAAGGGGGAATATTCCAGATATTTGTATCAATACACATGGTATAACTTTGGGTCTCAATTTCCTCAGCTGTAAATTGAGTAGATTGCATATAATCTTAAGATTTATTCACCCTTTAATATTCTCTGATTCTACTGGATGCTAGACTATGAACACTTGGCTATGATGGTTTCTTTTTTAAATGACAAAGATTTTAAATTAGCCTCAAAGTTTACTCATTTCTCACTGTGAGAATCTAGAACGTTTCATGACCTAAAGATTTGCTGGATTCACTCATCATTTATTAAGATATTTCCATTAAGAATCCACAACATGCCACACGCAAAGTACTGTGGATACAGCATTACCAAAAGACATGATCTTAGCTCTCATAGAACTTACATTATAGTAACACAATTAAGAACCTACAAAAATAAGGTAATTTTAGATAAATGACAAAATTTCTTTAGTGTTAAGATGTAGTAGAGAGTAACTAGTAAGTTACTTAAAACAAAATAGTGAAGAAAAGCCCCCTTGAAGGAGATGACATTTGAACTGAGACCTGAATTATGAGGAGTTATCTATTAAGAACTGAGGAAAGAGTATTGTAAGGAGAGAAAGCATCAAATGTGTCTTAGTCTATTTGGGCTGTTACGAGAAAAAATATCATAGATTGGGTGACTTAAACAACAGAAATTTATTTCTTATAGTACTAGAGACTAAGAAGTCCAAGATTAATGTGCTGGTAGATTCAGCATCTGGTGAAGACTTTCTGGTTCACAGACAGGCCTCTCACTGTGTCCTACGTGGCAGCACAGAGGGGAAGCAAACTCTCCTGTGACTCTTTTAAGGGCACTAATCCTATTCATGAGGGCTCCAACCTTATGACCTAATCACTACCCAAAGGTCCCACCCCCAAATACCATCACACTGCAGATTATGTTTACAAAATATAAATCTGGCAGGATGGGAGAGACACAAACTTTCAGTCCAAGGCAAAGTGCAAAGGCCTGCCTGAAGTACGGAAGAGCTCAGTGTGTTCAGGCATCAAAAAAAAAAAGCCAGTGTAGCTGGAGCATTATAGTCCAAGAAGATGGGAGAAGTAGACAGAGGGCAACCCACACATACAGGATCTTATATGCCAGAGGTAGGTTTGAATTTTATTCTCTAGTCAATGCACAATGAATGACTTTATGCAGAGTGACGTCTGATTTATATTCTTTTAAAAATTTGCCCTGGTTGTATGTAAATAAACAGTGTGGGTACATGAGCAAAAGCAAGAAGACCAATTAGAAGAAGAGCACTAGTTCAACATAGAGATAAAAATGCCTTGGAACAGGATGTTGGCAGTGGAGCTGGAGAGAGACGAGCAAATCTGAGATATATTTGGAGGAAAACCTGAGAGGACTTCCTAAGTGATGGAATGACAGAGAGGGAAAGATCAATGATGATAGATTTTTTACTTAAGCAGCTGCATGGGGATATTAGTATCATTTATTGAGAGAGGAAAAGTTGGGAGGGGAGGGAATAAAATGAGTTTAAGATGTCTCTTAAATATCCAAGTGAGGATAAAGCAGTTGGATATGTAATCTATATCCAACCTGGGGGAAATCGGGTTTAGAAATATAAATTTGAGAGATTATCAACATATTGCTAGTATTCAAAGCATGGTAATAGATTAACTTGGGGCTCCCCAGGTGACTCAGTGGTAAAGAATCCACCTGCCAATGCAGGAGACATGGGTTCAATCCCTGGGTCAGGAAGATCCCCTGGAGAAGGAAATGGCAACCCACTCCAGTATTCTTGCCTGGAATATCCCATGGACAGAGGCGCTTGGCAGGCGACAATCCATGGGGGTCACAAAAGAGTTGGACACAACTTAATGACTAAACAACAACAGTGGATGAACTCACCTAGGGTGATAATGCAGAGTGAGAGTGGTAGACAGCCAGAACCAAGTCACGGAGCACTACAATATTTACAGGTCAGAGAGGAAGATCCTACAAAGGAGACCACAGGAGTAGCAAGTAAAGTAGGAAGAAAATTAGGAAAGTTTGATGATGTAGAAGCTGATGGATTAATTTCCTAAGGCTGTCATAACAAGTTGCTACAAATTGGTGGCTTAAAGTAACATACATGTATTCTCTCACAGTTCTGGACACTAGAAGTCTGAAATCAAAGTATTGGTGGAGTTATGCTTCCATGGAGGCTCTTGGGAAGAATCCTTTGCCTCTTCCAGGTTCTGGTTTTCTCCTGGCAATCCTTGGTGTTCCTTGGCTTATACCTGGCATCATCCCAATCTCTTGTCTCTATTGCCATGTGGCCTTCTTCCCTATATGTTCATTTCCCTCTGTTTTCTCTCATAAAGGTATCAGTCATTGGATTTAGGGCTCACTCTAATCTAGTATAAGTCATCTTAATTTGATTACATCTGCAAAGATCCTTACTCCAAATAAGGCCACATTCCCAAGTATTGGGGGTTAGGACTTGAAAATGTCTTTAGGAAGGACACAAGTCAACCTGCTACAGCATATTGTCAGTTTGTGACCAGCATCTTTTCTCAAGCCCTTCTATGCTCAAATATGTTACTCAGAAGATGTAAACTAGAGATCATGTATTCAAGAGGCCCTTTTTACAAGGTTCTGGGTATAATTTAGGTTCCTCCATTGTGAGACTCAGAAGTCTTGCATGGAGGCTTGAAAGGCACAGGCTATGTTTCCTACAATTGTGTTTGTTACTGTATGATTCACTTTTGGGCTATGAAACAGATGTAACTTTGGTAGGGATTTCCTGTAGCTTTGTGAGACCTGGGGTAGTAGCTTTCAGAACCGAAGGTATAGCATTAGCTCCCTGAAGTCCACTCTTTAATCATTCCAATGATTTTGTAAGTACCCAATTCCTGTATCTCTATTTGAGATCCTAGAATGGTTTCAGTTTTCTCTGTTATTTCTGATAAGTAGAAAGTGTTTCAAAAAGAAAGGTTATCTGTACTAAAAAGCCACTAAGCAGGTAATAAAAGGTAGAGTTAAAATCCCCATGGAGTTTATATTGTTTAATTTCCATTTGTTCACTGCTAGTACAAAGTAGTACAATTTCTCTTCGTATCTTTAAAGTACATTTCTTATAGGAAGCATATAGCTGGATTTTGCCTTTTGAAAGGATTAAATATGATCCATCTTTCATTGTGGTATTTAGGTCATTTGCATGTGATTGCCTATATTGTTAGGTTTAAGTCTGCCATTTTTTCTATTTTTTAAAAAAATGTGTGCTATCTGTCCTTTGTTTCTTTTATTTTGGATTAACTGAGTATTTTTAGGATTTTATCTCTTGTGTTGATTGCATTAGCCACATCTTGTTTTGTTATTTTATTAGTTGATTTGGGGTCATAGTACTTATCACAGTTTATCCTCAAATGATTTCATATAAATTAATAAAGTATAAGAAACTTTTAAAAGTGTATTTCCATTTATCCATTGCTAACTTTTGTTGTCATACTTTTTAATAATATAAGCTCCACAAATTACTTACCAATGAAATGTCATTTATAGAGATTTATATAAAAAAGAAAAAAATCAGATATATTTACCCATGGAGTTTATTACCCTATCTATGCTTTTAATTCCTTTATATATCTATATCTATATTTCCATTGGCTATTATTTTCTTTCTGCATAAAAAAATTTCCTTCAGCATTTCTTGTAGTCTATGTTGTCTAGTGATGAATTGTTTCACCCTTTTCTCTCTGAAATGTCTTTTTTCTTTGGTTTTAAGAGGAATTTTTGCTAAGTATAGAATTCTAGATTGACAATTTTGTTCTTTCAGTTAAGATGTAGCTCTACTGTCTACTTACCTCTTTTGTTTATAATGAGACATCTGCTTTCAACCTCATCCTATTTCCTCTGTAAGCAATGTGTCTTTTTTTTTTTTTTCTGGCTGCTTATAAAATTTTCTCTTTTTCACTAGATTAGAGTAACTTGAGTATGATGTGCCTTGGTGTAATTTTCTTCATTTTCTTGGGCTTGAGGTTTATTGAGCTCTTAGATAAGTGAGTTTTAATTTTTTTAACTTTTGGAAAAATTATGCTTATGGTATAAACTTCAAAAGAGCTTTGGCTTACAAAGGTTAGAAAAAAATTGCTTGGGCAGCAAAGAATAAGAAAGTCACCTCCAAATTCTGAGATCCATGGAATGTGTCAGACGAAATATCTGCCATTCAACAAGATGTCAGGGGTTATCTGTGTTCTTGGGATATCCAGGCTTCAAGTAAGATAAGAAGTTTGTGGGAGAGTGCAGCTTATGTATACTAAACTTATATCACAGTAAGTACTATAGTGGAAAAATGGGCTTGCACCAGCATTTGAAAGATAAAAACAATATTATGCCATAAATCTTCTTGCCCAATGTAGAAGTAGCCCTCTTTTTCAATGTTTCATTTATAACTGTCATGAATGCCATTCATGTAGAAATAAAGTGAAAGGTCATATAGTCCAAAGAATTAACAATTCAAAAAATTCTAAACAACAAAAACCCAGATATAAACTATCTGAATTCATGAATCTTGCAATTTAACATCATCCTAAATTATGGAAATGTTTTTTCCATATAGCACAGGTTAAGAAAGTGGTTTAAAAAGTACTATAGCCTTAGTGTTACTGCAATTTCAAGACATTCATTGATTCTTTATGTCAGCAGTTGATGCCAAAATGCAAAGTAGGGCTAAAGCACTTTTGAGTATTGGAATATTGTTTCTTTTTGAACTGTGGTGCTGGAGAAGACTCATGAGAGTCCCTTGATAGCAAGATCAAACCAGTCAATCCTAAAGGAGATCAACCCTGAATGTTCATTGGAAGGACTGATGCTGAAGCTGAAACTCCAATACTTTGGCCACCTGATGCAAAGGGCTGACCCATTGGAAAAGACCCTGATGCTAGAAAAGATTGAGGGCAGGAGAAGAGGGTGACAGAGGATGAGATGGTTGGATAGCATCATCAACTCTAAGAATTTGAGTAAACTCCAGGAGATAGTGAAGGACAGGGAAGCCTGAGGTACTGTAGTCCATGGGGCCACAAAGAGTAAGATTCAACTGAGAGACTGAACAATAACAGGTCCATCCATGTTACTATAAATAGCATTACTTCATTCTTTTTTTATGGCAGAGTAATAGTTCATGTTGTATATGTGTGTGTGTGTGTGTGTGTGTGTGTGTGTGTACACCACACATCTTTAGCCACTCTTGTGTTGAATGACACTTAAAGTTGCTTCCATGTCCTGACTATTATAAATAGTGCTGCTATGAATACCAGGGTGCATGTTCCATTTCATGTTAGAGTTGTCACCTTTTCTGGGTATGTGTCTAAGATTGAGATTGTTGGTCTATATAGTAGCTCTATTTTTAGTTTTCTTGCGAAATCTCCATACTGTGCTCCATAATGGCTACACCAACTTACATTCCCACCAACAGTGTAAGAGGTTTCCCTTTTCTCCATACCTTCTCCAGTATTTATTATTTGTAGACTTTTTTTATGATGGCCCTTTGTCACGGGTGTGAGGTAATACCTCAATGTAGTTTTGATTTTCAATTCTCTAACAATTAGTGATGTTGAACATCTTTTCATGTGCCTGGTGGCCATCTGTATGTCTTCTTTGGGAAAATGTATTTAGGTCTTCTGCCCATTTTTGTTTGAGCTAGATGTCCTTTTCATTATAGGGGACTGGAATGCAAAAGTAGGAAGTTAAGAGATACCTGGAGTTACAGGCAAATTTGGCCTTGTAATACAAAACAAAGCAGGTCAAAGGCTAAGAGTTTTGCCAAGAGAACGCACTGGTCATAACAAACACCCTCTTCCAACAACACAAGAGAAGACTCTACACATGGACATCACCAGATGGTCAATACCAAAATCAGAGTGATTATATTCTTTGCAGCCAAAGATGGAGAAGCTCTATACAGTCAGCAAAAACAAGACTAGGAGCTGACTGTGGCTCATATCATGAACACCTTAGTGCCAAATTCAGACTTAAATTGAAGAAAATAGGGAAAACCACTAGACCATTCAGATGTGACCTAAATCAAATTCCTTACGATTATACAGTGGAAGTGACAAATAGATTCAAGGGATTAGATCTGATAGAGTACCTGAAGGACTATGGACAGAAGTTTGTGACATTGTATAGGAGACCATTTATCAAGGAGAACATCCATCAAGACCATCCCCAAGAAAAAGAAATAGAAAAGGGCAAGATGGCTGTTTGAAGAGGCCTTACAAATACCTAAGAAAAGAAAAGATGCAAAAGGCAAAGGAGAAAAGGAAAGATATACCCATTTGAACGCAGACTTCCAAAGAACAGCAAGGAGAGATAAGAAAGCCTTCCTCAGTGATCAATGCAAAGAAATAGAAAACAACAGAATGGGAAAGACTAGAGAGCTCCTCAAGAAAATTAGAAATACCAAGGGAAAATTTCATGCAAAGATGGGCACAATAAAGGATAGAAATGGTATGGACCTAACAGATGCAAGAGATATTAAGAAGTGGTGGCAAGAATACACAGAACAACTATACAAAAAAGATCTTCATGACCCAGATAATCACAACAGTGTGATCACTCACCTAGAGCCAGACATCCTGGAATGTGAAGTCAAGTGGGCCTTATGAAGCATCACTACAAACAAAGCTAGTGGAGGTGATGGAATTCCAGTTGAACTATTTCAAATCCTAAAAGATGATGGTGTGAAACTGCTGAACTCAATATGCCAGCAAATTTGAAAAACTCAGCAGTGGCCACGGGACTGGAAAAGGTCAGTGTTCATTCCAATCCCAAAGAAAGACAATGCCAAAGAACGTTTAAACTACTACACAATTGCACTCATCTCACATGCTAGTAAAGTAATGCTCAAATTCTCCAAGCCAGGCTTCAAAAGTACATGAACCGTGAGCTTCCAGATGTTCAAGCTGGGTTTAGAAAAGCAGAGGAACCAGCAATCAAACTGCCAACATCTGTTGGATCATCAAAAAAGCAAGAGAGTTCCAGAAAAACATCTACTACTACTTTAGTGACTATGTCAAAGCCTTTGACTGTGTGGATCACAACACACTGTGGGAAATTCTTAGAGATGCGAATACCAGACCACCTGACCTGCCTCCGGAGAAATCTGTACACAGGTCAAGAAGCAACAATTAGAACTGGACATGGAACAGCAGACTGGTTCCAAATAGGAAAAGGAGTATGTCGAGACTGTATATTGTCACCCTCCTTATTTAATATATGCAGAGTACATCATGAGAAACGCTGGACTGGATGAAGCACAAGCTGGAATCAAGATTGCCGGGAGAAATATCAATAACCTCAGAAATGCAGATGACACCACCATTATGGCAGAAAGTGAAGAAGAACTAAAAAGCCTCTTGATGAAAGTGAAAGAGAGTGGAAAAGTTGGCTTAAAGCTCAACATTCAGAAAACTAAGATCATGGCATCCGGTCCCATTACTTCATGGCAAATAGATGGGGAAACAATGGAAACAGTGACAGGCTTTATTTTGGGGGGCTCCAAAATCACTGCAGATGGTGACTGCAGCCATGAAATTAAAAGATGCTTGCTCCTTGGAAGAAAAGATATGACCAACCTAGACAGCATATTAAAAAGCAGAGACATTACTTTGCCAACAAAGGTCCATCTAATCAAAGCTATGGTTTTTCCAGTCATGTATGGATGTGAGAGTTGGACTATAAAGAACGCTGAGCACTGAAGAATTGATGCTTTTGAACTGTGGTGTTGGAGAAGACTCTTGAAAGAGTCCCTTGGACTGCAAGGAGATCCAGCCAGTCCATCCTAAAGGAAATCAGTCCTAAATATTCATTGGAAGGACTGATGTTGAAGCTGAAACTCCAATACTTTGGCCATCTGATGTGAAGAACTGACTCATTGGAAAAGACCCTGATGCTGGGAAAGATTGACGGCGGGAGAAGGGGACTATAAAGGATGAGATGGTTGGATGGCATCACCAACTCAATGGACATGAGTTTGAGTAAGCTTTGGGAGTTGGTGATGGACAGGTAAGCCTGGCGTGCTGCAGTCCATGGGGTTGCAAAGAGTCAGATACGACTGAGCGACTGAACTTATATGAGCTGTCCGTATGTTGAAATTAATCCCTTGTTGGCTGCATCATTCACAAATATTTTCTCCCAGTTCATAGGTTATCTTTTAATTTTACTTATGGGTTTTTTTTGGTGTGTGTGTTCTGTGTAAAATCTTATGTTTGATTAGGTCTCATTTTTAATTTTTACTTCTATTTCTTTTGACTTGGGAGACTGTAGATGCAACTTCTTGATAGAATATAGAGCACAGACTTCATGGGCAAATTAGGGAAAGGGGCTGTTAAGAGTATTTGTGTGTGATAATTACACACACATATACACACACACTCTTCCCCTAAGTCTGTTTTTGTTTTGCTTTTTAGCCTAATAGTGAACATGACTTGCTGCAGTTTTCAAGTCATTGGAGAACTGACTCACCATAATATCCCATGATAATATTGTTTGTTATCATATAGGCATAAAAGACTGATACTATAACATTTAGAAATAAGCAGGAAAAAAGCCTGCTATTCTGACCAAAAAATATTAACAAAAATCCCTTTACTCTTGCATAAGTCTAGATGTTAAACAGTATGAGTAGCACAGTTCTTCATAGAAACCAAAAAAGGTGTCTCAATATCAGGCAACTAGACAACATTATGTTTGGTAACATTAGATTATGTTTGGTAACATTAGAATCACTGGCTCAAAATGAACCACACTGTTAAAGAAGAGTAACCTCAACTCTATTTGTTGGCTATCTTTTTCTCCAGCAATACCTGCTTTAAATATTTAAAAATGTCAACTCACATACAGGTGGTCAATAAACACATGAGGAGATGCTTAACACTGTTCATTATTAGAGAAATGCAAATCAAAACTACAGTGAGGCATGATCTCACACCAATCAGAATGGCCATATAAAAAAATATACAAACAGTAAATGCTGGAGAGGATGTAGAGAAAAGAGAAACCTCCTGCACTGTTAGTGGGAATGTAAACTGATATAGCCATTATGGAAAACAGTATGGAGATTCCTTTAAAAACTAGGAATAAACCTACCAGATGACCCAGCAATCCCACTACTCAGCACATACACTGAGAAAAACCACAATTCTGAAAGACACATGTACCCCAATGTTCACTGCAGCAATATTTACAATAGCCAGGACATGGAAGCAACCTAGATGCCATCAACAGATGAATGGATAAAGAAGCTGTGGTACATTTATACAATGGAATATTACTCAGCCATAAAAAGGAATGAATGAGTCAGTGGTAGTGAGGTAGATGAACCTAGAGCCTCTTAAACAGTGAAGTCAGTCAGTAAGAGAAAACAAGTATCGTGTATTAAGCCATATATACATGGAATCAAGAAAAATGGTACTGATGAACCTAGTAGAGAACGGACTTGTGAACACAGCGTGGGAAGCTGAGGATGGAACAAATTGAGAAAGTAGCAATGACACATATACACTTATCATGTGTAATAGCTACTGAGAAGTTGCTAAATAACACAGGGAGCCCAGCCTGGTGCTCTGTGATGACCTAGAGGGATGGGATAGGGGGAGTGGAGGAGGCTCTGGAGGTAAGGGATATATATAATTATGACTGATTAGTGTTGTAGAGCAGTGTGCATGCTCAGTCCTGTCTGATTCCTTGCAACAACATGGACTATAGCCCACCAGGCTCATCTGTCCATGGGCTATTCCAGGCAAGAAGACTGGAGTGGGTTGCCATTTCCTTCTCCAGGGGGTCTTCCTGACCCAGGGATTGAACCCACACTTCCCTAATAGCTCAGCTGCTAAAGAATCCACCTGCAATGCAAGAGACCCTGGTTTGATTCCTGGGTCAGAAAGATCACCTGGAGAAGGGATAGGCTACCCCCTCCAGTATTCTTGTGCTTCCCTTGTGGCTCAGCTGGTAAAGAATCTGCCTGCAATGGGGGAGTTCAGTTCAGTTCAGTTCAGGTGCTCAGTCGTGTCTGACTCTGCGACCCCATGAACCGCAGCACGCCAGCCCTCCCTGTCCATCACCAACTCCCAGAGTCCAATCCACCCAAACTCATGTCCATTGAGTTGGTGATGCCATCCAACCATCTCATCCTCTGTGATCCCCTTCTCCTCCTGCCCTCAATCTTTCCCAGCATCAGGGTCTTTTCCAATGAGTCAGTTCTTTGCCTCAGGTAGCCAAAGTATTGGAGTTTCAGCTTCAGTATCAGTCCTTCCAATGAACACCCAGGACTGATCTGCTTTAGGATATACTGGCTGGATCTCCTTGCAGTTCAAGGGACTCTGGAGAGCCTTCTCCAACACCACAGTTCAAAAGCAATAGGGGAGACCTGGGTTCAGTCCCTGAGTTGGGTAGATCCCCTGGAGAAGGGAAAGGCTATCCACTCCACTATTCTGACCTGGAGTATTCCATGGAGTCCATGGGGCGGGCAAAGTCAGACACAACTTAGCAACTTTCACACTTCACACTCCTGCATTAGCAAGTGGATACTGAGCAATCAGGGCAGCCCCACTGTACAGCAGAAACCAACACAAAATTGGAAAGAAATTTTTCGCCAATTAAAAAAAAAATTTTTTAAAGAACAAAATTTACTAACAAATTGGAAAAAGAAAATTTTTAAAATGTCAACTCTGTATCTGAAATCAACTTTTTGTACTCTAAATGGTAATTATAAGTCCATTAAAAGAAATAGAAAAAATAGAATTTTTATTTTTCCTTTTCTAGAGATATGACAAACCAGCTTATTTAGATAAACTTTTCTGTTTGAAAAACTAAAATGTTGATGGACTTCTTAAAAGCACTGAAGGCTGAACAAAGGAAGAGGTCAGGAAGTCAGTCACTCAAAGAAAATGAGAAAAATAATCCGAAATTAAGTTTGTCAGACTGGGATTTTTAAAAACAGCATACTATGCTGTTTAGAAAAACATCTATTTAAAAACTAATGTGGATATAATATTGGATGAAAAACTTTTAAGGCAAAAAAACATATTAGTGACAGTCACTTTGTAAAAATAAGACCACCAAGAATAGAAAGCAATTTTAAATTTGTATGTACCTCAAAAGTAGAACTGACAAACATTTTTAAAAAGTAGACAAATCCACAATCACTGTCAGATTTGAACATATGTCTCTCAATAACATAGAAAAAAGCACAGAGAATAATTAAGGCTATATAGTAGATTTGAAGAAACTCAATCTAATTGTACATTGTAGAATACTGCACCCAACAACTGCATAATACATATTGAGCCCACACATAACATATACTAGTTAGATGATATATTGGTGCATGAAGCATATCTTAACAAATTTCAAAGTACTAAAATCAGATTATGTTTACTTATTCCATATATCATGTGCAGTTGTATGCTAATTGTATCTCAATAAAGTTATAAAAATTAATTTTATATAAAATGGTATAATAACTACATATTATGTACAGTGAGGTATCAAGAAGAAAATTACATCTTCCTTAACCAGTTCAGAGTAGGGAGCATATCATAATTTATACAATAAAATAATTCAAATTTTAGTTTGTAATATGCATATCAAAATAATTTTTGAATAGATGTCAATAATAAAACTTCTAAAGTTCTGAAATTTTTTGAATGAGAAGTATAACAAGGGAAACATCAAGCTAGAAAAATCATCAAAAGGAAAGGGAATCATCAAGCAGGGAAAAATCGTCAAAATTGATTACAATTTTACAAGTTTTCTTGCAGCCTCATAGTCATTTTGATTCATAAAGCCGCCTTCCCTGGTTCAGTTCTATTAAAGTGTAAGAGTCCTAGATTAAAAAACAAAACCTTCATGTCCAGGAGATGTTGTATATTAACACAATTCAGTTGAACGTGTCAAAAAAATAAGTTACTACAACCTACTTCCATAACAGGAAATTACTTAACACATATCCAAGCAGTAGTATTTTTTCCTTTTTTTAATTACAAAAAAATGGTATGTTCAATAAAATTTAGGGGGAAAACCCATCCATACTTTTCCATATTCCCCCATCCCAACACAAGCAACTTTTTTGGGAATTACTACTTTCCAATTTATCCATATTCATATATATATTTTCACATTAGCTATAATGAGTGTACAAATTTTTGTCTTTGTATTTAAACTTTGTTCAAGATATTCAATGTTTTTACAGTTATTCGAATTATACCTTTTTAAAAGGCTACACAGTAATCTCATTGATGTGTTATCATTTGAGTTGGGTATTTATATTAGACACTCTAACTATACATCTGGGTTATTCCATGGTTCCCTGTTATACTGTTATACTTGTATAGATCTTTTAAAGTTTATTCTTCTCTCAAACTGTTTTCTTAGGATAAATTATCCAATATTGGGAATCAGTGGGTATAAACATTTTTCTGGTTCCTGAAACGTATTACTATAGTGCTTTTCCAAAAGGCAGAAATCTAAGTACAAGGTTGCTAATAGTACATATGGGTATCTACTTCATAACAACCATACTAGAAGTGAGTATTAACTTTAAGTAAATAACATTTTAAATTCAATTAAAAATTTACCCCAGGACAATCCCTCAGTAATTTACAGACTTTGGAGGCTCGTCCACTTTCTGTCTGTTGCTTAAGGAATTATTTCTTCATTGAAGTTTACTAATGTCTGATCACAAAATCATTTTATATTTCTTTTTTAAGTCCTTGAGTTCTGCTTAAACATTCTTAAACTGTTATATGGAAAAGGCAATAACTCCATTAATAGAAAGCAGTTTAATTTAGAATTAAACTATGAATCAAACATTGTTGATAAGGAAACCAAATTACACAATGGCAAGTAAATACCTAGGGCTTCCCAAGTGGATTAGTGGTAAAGAATCTGCCTGCAATGCAAATTTATCTTATAAAATGTAATTATTGAATGTTTTTATCTTTTATTAAAAGTTACAAAAATAATACATGTTTAATGTAAAATAGTACAGAAGTATACACTATCACTTGTGATAAATTTAATGATGGAAACACTCCATAACTGATAGTAATCCTGCAAAAATTTTGGTAGAATGTTAATTCTTAAGACAAATTGCCATGTACCTTATAAAATACCCACTCAAAACAACCAAAATGCATTTGTTTGACATATGTATTGAATTTATCTGTTCAAGTGGTAGTTAGTATCCAAGTTGGATGCTACACAATTAGCATCACCTTGGAAGTTTAAGAAATATTTATTTCTGGGCCCCACTTTTCACCGATTCTGATGAATTAGTAGTGGATGAGGCACAGGTGTTGGTACTTTTATAAATCTCCCAGGTGATATTAGGGCTTCTCTGGTGGCTCAGTGGTAAAGAATCCACCAGCAATGCAGGAGATGTGGGTTGTATCCTTCGGTTGGAAAGATCCCCTGGAGAAGGAGATGGCAACCCACTCCAGTATTCTTTCCTGGGAAATCTCATGGATAGAGGAGCCTGGTAGGCTACAGGGTATGGGGATGCAAAAGAGTCAGACACGATTTAGCGACTAACAACAGCAAAGTAAATACTTAATTGATGAGCCTCTGAAGCAAGCCCACCATTCCCCTAGTCTCATTCTTTCCTTAACTGGCTCCTTTTGGTTCATGAATATATTGTCGTAAAAGTCTACTCAGTCTTAAACTGACCAACCCTCACTCAATTCTGTAGTCCCTTCAAAGCACCTTGGAGCCCCTGTCTTGTAACTGCCAAAAAGTGTTAAGAGTTTTTTCCCTCAATGCCTTGATCTGTGCCATTGAAAAAGCTATTCATATTCTTTAGTTGTTAAATTGAATAGTTATCCTCAGTTCAGATCCTCTTTACCTCCTGTTTCTACTATTATAAAAGCTTCCTTTATATTTTCAAATTTATTCTTCAATAATTCCTATTACATCATTGCCTTCCAATCTTTTTAAAGGACAACTTTGGTTACATCACTTCTCTGTATATAAACTTTTAATGGCTTCCACATGCCTACCAAATTATGCATAGATTTCTTAATTTAAAATTTCAGATGAAGGGTAGCTATCCCCAAACAACCTTTCTGGCTATCTCATTACTTTCTATGCTCCAGGAAAAATAAAGACACTCAATTTTCTCAACACATGCCTTGCTATCTTTCTATTCCCTGAACACATACATTGCTTTTCCTTTACCCCACTTTTTAAATTTTCCTTTCTCATCAAACAACCTTCTGCCCTTTAAAACTCTTTGGGAAAGCTACCTATTAACCAATTAAAACATTATTGTTTTAATAAGAATATAGAATACACTGAACAAATATACTCTTACTTCCATATAATTCTTATGGAATCTACTGTATTCTATTTTGAATTTTAGTTACTTAAGTGCTATGCTTTTATTCATATTAGACTGAAAATAATTTGAATGTAAGAATGACATCTTACACAGTTTTTTACCCAATACTTTCACTAGCTGTTCTCATTTGATACCAAATTTCATGCTGCAATTTCATGCATATTTAGCATGAGCCAAGGCCATACAGCTATACTAGAACTGGGACTTGAACATAGCTGTAGTTCATAAGTGTTGGCTATTACTAACACACTATAGAAAATGTAAAAAATCCCACAGAAGGTATATAAAATATTTAAAATAATAACATGTATTTTCTTCTGTACCCCAATAGCAATTTGAATATATAATTATTTACTGGAATATTTTATGAATATTTCTCTATATTTCTATTTTCTTCCAATTGATTGTGGACATATTTACATCTCTAGTACTTGGCACAGTGCCTAGTACATAATAAGCTATCAATAATTTCACTGAACATTCAGGAAACAGAAAAGAATCTGAGGAATGGTATTTAATAACATAGAATGCCTGACAAATCAAACAGAAGAATTCATTAACCGATCACTGACTGTCTTTTCTTACTAAAGCCTTCTCTGTTGAGACATTGGCCTGGAAATAATAAGATTATCCATAGGAGTGGATACACAAATCAAGGGAAAAAAATTCAGGGGGAAAAACAAAGTCATGAATGCAGTACTCCTAAGAATATTCAAGGCAAAAAGAGAATAATCAATGAAATTTTCTATGTGCCCAGGTAATTTTAAACTATATACACACTAGCTCTCGTCATTTAGTCACCAAGTCATATCCGGCTCTTTGCAAACCCATGGATGGTAGCCAGGCTCCTCTGACCATGGAATCTTCCAGGTAAGAATACTGGAGTGGGTTGCCATTTCTTTCTCCAGGGCACCTTCCCAACCCAGGGACTGAACCCACATCTCTTGTGTTGCAGGAGGATTCTTTACTGTTGAGCGACCAGTGAAGCCTGATATTTACACTAGTAGAAAACGGCATATTTATTGAAATATTTGCCAAGCACTGTGCTAGATGTTAGATAATGTACCAAATGGATAGTGTACAGGTAGCTAATCAAAAGCAGATGATAATATGATGGGCGCTGGTAATTCAATTATAATGGAAACTATACAAGTTCTATTGAATAGCTTGTTTATATAAGTCAACATGAGAAATTTGATTTTGTTCATCACTGGGTAGAAAAATATGGCATCATGAATTACCAAATATAATTAATTAATTAGGTTCTGAGGGTACCTACTCTTAATCAAAGGTAAATTAGAGGGAAATTATCTTAAAAATCTTTACTACTTTACCAATTAATTAAACAAATAATTATTTAACATCTACTTTGAGATCCACATAGAGAACTAAACATTGAGAACAGTAAGTCACAGTTATGGAAGAAGCCAGACATATAAGTAATGATGACATAAAGTATTTTTTCTGAAGACTGTCATGAAGTGGAGTCTTTCTTATAATGCTGGTTTTGGAGGCCAGTACCAGTATTTATGTGTTTATCTTTGTTATAAAACAAAAAAACTTTTGTATTTTAATGAATCATATTTGTATTTCACTGACTACACTAAAAAAAATTCCATCCCGTAAACTACTAACTGATTATACCAATGACAAGCCTATCTTCACCCCCCCAATCAACACCCTTCCTATTCTCAGTGTCACATTTTGATCCTCAAGTCAGACTATGCTTTACATAAATATTTCTGCCCAGGTTTTGCTTCTTCTTCTTCTGCCTGGGATGCTTCTCAAAAAATTTACAGAAAAGGTATCCACCCTCCAAGAACCATCTCATGCAAGTTTTCTAATTTCCAAACAATGTGAAATCACACTCTTAATATGTATGTTAATTATTTTTGGTAATCATTCCTACCCCCATCTTCTGTTTTGCCTGAACATAGGCCATTTGGCGATATATTGTATGTCCTATAAGGTTCAGGATGGACAAAGTGCTAGGTAAATATTCAGTGAGCTGAAATCCAAGAAACTGATTGCGCTATGAACAAAAGCCACACTTTCACATTGTTTCTGAAATTTAAAAAACCAAACATATTAATGGAAGAGTAAATTAATTTTATTGACTGATGAAAAACTAAAGTGATAAGAAGTATGAATAGTATACAATAATCAGTGAGTTCTGCTGGAATTCTATTTTTCTTCTTTTCACTTTAAGCCAAAAGGACATAAAATTATACACTGTTAGTGAGCTAATCATTTTAAATTTCTTCAACAAAAACTGCATAGTTCAGCAGTTGCACAGCATTAAATATATACATTTTTGCAAAACCCTGAAAGTTTTCCTTTTGTGTTGACCTCAAAGGCTAATGGAATCACCTACACTGGTCGGATTCAGAGTTTCTTTTCCCTTTTCTGCCACCCTGCAAAGAGAAATAGGGTAAATTATTTAGAAAGTAACATTTTGGAGGGAAGTTTCCTTTTAAGAATAAATGAGATCAAAGGCATTTTTGACTATGAAAAGGAAGAAACTTCTTTTTGAGTTTGTTGCAAATTTGAATTAACATACAACTAAATTATTTTTACATGGCTTTTATCAATGGTTAAAGTAGGTTGTAGAAAACAGTCATCTATTTGAATTAGTCTGGACTTACTATGATTACCCGTATCTTATTTTTCAGAGCTCATCTGCACTGTCCCAGATCTTTTTAAAAAATAAAAATTTTGATCAATGCTAAAATAAACTTGCTCCATATGATCAGCAAATTTGGGGAATTGCTTTGTTACCCCTTTGGGTAATTCGATTTCCAATTCAAGTGTTGTATAGTTCTGTTCATGTAAGAAAGCATTAGAAATCTGATTTTGTTCATCAATGGGTTGAAAAGAATATTATACTTTTCATATTGCTCAGTGACATATAAAAATCTATATTTAATTTGCCCCAAATGAAACTCTATCAATGGTATTTAACTTGAGCCAAAGAAAGAGAAAAGTAGCTTAAAAGACAGAAAATAATTTTTCATTAATTACTTTTAAAGTAACATTTTCTGCCTTACTCTGATTCAAAAAGCAAATATTTTAAAAATATGAAAAGCACAAAGGTACAAAAAAGAAAATTTAATCATCCATAACTATTCTACCCTCCATTTTAACTATAAATAATGGTTTGATGGGGGCTTCCCTGGTGGGTCAGTCGGTAAAGAATCTGCCTGAATGTGGGAGATCTGGGTTTGATCCCTGGGTTGGGAAGACCCCCTAGTGAAGGGAATGGCTGCCTACTCTAGTATTCTTGCCTGGAGAATTCCATGGACAGAGGAGCCTGGCAGGCTACAGTCCATGGGCTCAGACATGACTAATTGATTAACACTAATGGTATAAGGTATTTATAATAATTTAATAATTTTTCATTTTTATAAACTATGGCAAAGATACCTAAACTTAATCACTAGAATCACCTAAGTAGTAATATTTTTAAAATTCTGAGGCCCAGACTTTGTCCCAATCTATTTATTTATGATAATTAGGAGTGGGCTAAACAATCTGTAATTCAAAAAGTTCCCAAGAGATTCTGATAGCCAAATTTGGGAATGACTTGCCTGTGAAAGTACATTTCTCAGAGTGGTGGTTATATGAGGGGCACAAGGAACCCAGACCCATTTAATAATGTTGGCAGCTTCTCTTTGTTCCATCCTTTTTCTGCCTATAACTTGCCTCTCAGAGTTAAAAAACATACCTATAACAACCTTCTTAAAAAAAAATCAAATAAAGAATGCTATTATTCACTCCTGAACAAATAAAAGCTTTGAAAAGATTTATCCAGAGGGAAAAAATCTGAAGAGGTTATGTAAAACTTGAGATGTATAATGACAGGTATTAAAAATAAGATTAATTTCCTGACAGAGGGAAATAAAAAATAAAGTTACTAAAAAACTTTCTACAAGGTAGATACTCACTATACATATCTACCAATGTTATACAGCTTAAAACTCTTACTTTGCTTCTAAACAAGAGTTTTTTAAAAAATAATAATAATCCAACAATCCTTTTCAAAGCTTCCCAAAGGGAATCTTCCTTCCTGGACTGATGATGTCAAAAGCTGGAGCTAAAGAATTTTTATGTTCTCTAGTGCACCAGTGGTGGCTTTCAAACTTTTCTGACTATGACTCCACACTAATTAACTCATTTTACATCATGACATAGACACATATACATATGTATACACAAATATATATGTGTTTGTAGATATTCACACATGTACACATATACTGAAAGAAAGCCATGACATTATTTATGGCTTCATCCAGAAAAAAGTACTCAATGCCAGCTTATAAATGCAGAAGAAATGATAGAATTAGAAAAATCACTCTTTTGCAACTACCAAAATAATAACTGTTACAAATATCACCAATGGATGCTAAAACCATTGAGTAAAAAGAATATTCACACAATCTCAAACTATAATGTCACATATTATTTATTTATTACAAAGGGGGAAGATACCTTTACCATCAGATATCTAAGAGATATTGCTGTACCCAAGTGATCAAACTCACAATGTAATGGGATGAACCTCATTATGGACCTTCCCTCAATAGGATGCACTGGCACATATGCCACATCATCTATGTAGCACCAAAGACCATGTTGAATTACTTTAGTTATTGCTGTATACACCAATATCTAGAGTAAAAATTTTCTAATATGTAAACTATATAACCAATAATAACAAATTTGGTGAATAAACTGTGGCCTAAGAATAAAATAGTACATTTATCCTCACATGTATATATCTATTCTAAATGTATTATTTGTGATGAAAACACTTATAAAAGCATACCTGATATTTGGCTAATTCTGCTTGTAACACTTTCACTTTAGATCTTTCTTGTTCTAATGCAGCATGAAGTGAAGTTACCTATAACCAAATATTCAATTAAAAGAGACTTTTTTGATCAATACTCTATTTCTTAACACTTATTTGCAATGATGATTTTTCACTACTAGATTAATGAGCATCAGAAAAGAACCTCTCTCCCCACATACAATTTCAATTAGGCATTTTGCTCAGCTGTATATTATAAAGATAGGCAGGACAAGTTCACTGTTCTAAGACAAGATCACAGGATAAGGATGGGAAGGGGAGAAAATCAAGTACGTGAACACGGGAAATTCTATCTGCCCTTTCTAACCCTATATTCATAGTCCACATCAACTAAAATACAACCTCATCTTCCCCTATTCTTTAGGACATACACACCTCTCTTAGCACAGTAAACAGAATCTTCATTCATTTGCTACAGCATGGCACAATTATAATGAAGTATGGTTTAAAACATTTTTTTTGCAGTACTGAAGGGCTGTCTTTCTGTTTAGTCAAGTTTCCTAATTCAGGACAAAAGAATAAATAGTTTTCCTTACCTGTATTGTTAGCTCATTCTTGATACTTTGTGATTCATCAACTTGCAGAAGTATTTCTGCTTTATCTTTCACTGACAAAAAAGGAAAAATAGCAGTATAATCTTTTCAATCACTCAGATACTTCAATAATACTTTTGGTGAACCAAGACAGCAGTGCAGTCAGGCAAAGATTAAATTGTCCTCATACTTAATGACTGTATTCCTGAACCTATATATACTTCTTTATTTCCACTGGTAAATTCTGATCATTATTATCACCACAGCAGTTTTCATCAGAAAATTAACATTTTCCATGGCAGTAAAATATTAATTGTACAGATATGATAAAAGATTAATTTTTTCCATCTATACTAAAAAGGATAAGGACAGAGTAAATAAAACATTTCACATAGGGAAAAAAACTTTAACTATCTAGACTAGTCAAAGCAAGATTTTAAAAACAACGCAGCGTGGTTTTTTTGTTGTTAAAATTGTCAATTGTGCATTAAGGCCCACAAAAATTATTTTCATCTGACTTTTCATACCATTAAAGCACTATCAAATAAATGTAGCTCATATGAGCACAGTTAATCATGTAACATCTATAGTTTCAGAACTATTCACTTATCTAAAGGCTTTTCCCTCTTTAGGAAAGCAAGAAATCTCTATCACCACAGTTCTTCCAATATAACACTGTCATTCAAATTTTTCCCAGTTTGATATGAACTAAGGTGAGATGCTGTGTCAAGAAACATATCACAGTCTCTCAAGACTCAAACTGGGAACTTTTACAAATTATACTTTCTACTCCTTCATCCTTAGAATTAAGCACACTCATTGAGAAACAAGTGATTTTTAACAATTATGCCATATTTTAACTACAGTTTTTCTGTAATGCTGTTTTGTGTTTCAGAGACTGATACATCAGAGAACAACTTGAACATAACATGAATTATATACTTGTTTTAAGCACAATTTCGTGAATACAGAAAACTGCAGCCATGCACACACCTGAAATTACCTACCAGCTATTTCAGTTCACTGTCAAGAACCACACCTACTGTCCATCCTTCCTTCACTTAATAGTAACAACACAAGCTGCAACCCTTCTAAAACCAACTTCTACAGCAAACTTTAGGTTGTCTTCAAAGTAAAGTGCCATATTTATTATAGTACTTATGTGTTTAACCATTTTAACATGAAAAAACTGTTACCTTTTTAATTAAGTTCCCATTTTTTTTCATGTCACCGATGAAACCTTTAAATGTTGTATGCTAATTCCATTTTCTCTATAAATTTTGTGGTCTTTATATGATTTTGTAAAGGTTAGTGATTTTTAGGAACACATATTGTATTATAATAGAACTGACTATATTTACATTTATATTTATATTATAAATGCTAACATCTGTATACTCTAATGTACCATATTTTTCATGTAATAGTTCTATATAAAATTATTCTACTTGGACGACTTATAGTATAGAGTATGGACACTGATATTACTTACGGTAGCCATATTAGTCTATTTTTGAGAATAAGTTTTTATCAGTTAACTTTCTCAATTTTCACAACTGTTTCCCTAAGGAATATTACTTTATTTTTAAATATTTAAAAATCATACATCCAGTATTCAATGATACCCTTAATTTCTTCAATTAGAAATGTATCTTGTAAACATTTTATTTTCATAATGTTATTCATGAAATGATCCACATGGAGCTCAGTGACATGCATATATCTAAATTCATCTCAGGATGCTGATGTCTAACCTCAAATAATGTCAATCCCATTATTATTTAACTTCTATTTTATCATAGTTAAGCTGTGTAACAGTTAAGTTACATTATAAAAATAGTAAAATTATAAAAAATGTTTGACTCTACTTGAAGACTATTCTATTCAATTGGACAGGATTTCTGGTTTTTATTCATATTGTTTTAATAACTGCTATTTAATATAGTTTAAATTTTGGTTGGACAATTCCACTCCTACTATCTTCATATCTGAAACAATTTTAGGTATCTTGTTTACTTATCTTTTAAGGTGTGGTTCATAAATTCTTAATTTCTTAAGTGCTATACAGTACTCACAGGAGCTATATTTGGGATTTCATTATCATTTGTTAACAAGGGAGATTGTCTGTTACACTTAATTTCATCTATATAAAAGATTTTCTCATCTATTCATGTCTTTATGTCTTATATGGTTCATTATTTTCTTTTACAAATTTAATACACACTTGTTCTTAATGTAAATTTTTCACAGAGCTTTCAAGACCAATGCCACTTGGTATACATATTCAGAAATGCAGCTGATTTGGGGAGTTTCATATAACATCAACTTTACTAACGTTATTATCTCTGCTGCTGCTGCTGCTGCTGCTAAGTTGCTTCAGTCGTGGCCGACTCTGTGCAACCCCACAGACAGCAGCCCTCCAGGCTCCGCCATCCCTGGGATTCTCCAGGCAAGAACACTGAGTGGGTTGCCATTTCCTTCTCCAGTATTATCTCTAGTCATTTTTGATTGAGCTCCTTGGCTTCCTACTGGTATCTATAGCCAAAAGTTTAGACTGGCCACAAAAGTATGAAGAGTGGGGACAGGGAGACAGGGGAGAAGGAAAAGCTGAAATGATGATAGGCCTTCTCCTCTATTAATAAATAGAATCTTAAGAAAATGTTATTCCTGTTTTCCCTCTAAATGTGGTCCAATAATTCATAAGAATTGAAATTTCAAGAGTTTCTTACTTCAATAATTGTAAACTTGTGTAACACTAAGGTGCTGTAAGAGAGACTTGCAATCATAAAATTATCAAAAACAATCCAATTCTACCATTTTGGGAAACCTTTTATTTTGTTGAGTTAATAAATCATACATCTTGGAAAGTTATCTTCAAATATTTTTAAGATTAATTCTAAAAACAGAAATCACTTACTTTCACCTTCCTGAAGCATTTTCAATAACTGTGCATTTCTTGCCTTTACTTCTTTATACTTTGCCTAATAATCAAATAAAAAGATTTAATTTTTTAAAAAGTATATGATGTGATAAATGCCTTACTACCAACTTATGGAACTATGAATTCTAGACTTGCTCAAAGACATAAATTACTTCTGAAAGAAACAAGATGAAGGAAAATGTATTCAGAAATATTATTTAACTCCCAAGTATAATAATATATATCAACATTACAGGTGACTGAATAAATAGAGTAGAATAAAAGTGGAGAAAAGAGAATAAAACTAAATTTTTCTGAAGAGTCACTTTTCCTCCTTGAATAAAATCCTTATACAATTCAAAATAACTACATGAAAACAAAAAGAAAAATGCTGCACAGTTCTATACAGTACTATACTAGAACTCTCTGTATCTTTTCTATAATTGCCACTGTTCATTATGTGACTACTAACTACTAGAAACATAGCCAGTGTTACTGAGAAAATGACTTTTAATTGTATTTAGTTTTATTAAATTAAAATTTTAATTTATTTAACCTTTACTTTTACAAATTAAAAAATTTATTTTTATTTAAAATTCATGTAGCATATTAATTTTATACCACGTGTAGTGATTACTATACAGTACAGTTCTATATTTGCTCAGTTAGGGCTTTACTAATCTTTTGTTATTTCATTAACTAAATACTATTAAAATAATTTTTGGCTGAAATGAGTAATCTACTGAAATATTTTTCAGTTATTTTCAAATTTTAAAAAATGGCTCCTTTTCAAACTACACAAATGACACAACTATACATTATAAACAATTTAGGAACTGTATTCCCACATTAACATCCAGATTCCAGATAATTTTCCCCCTATAGTACCTTTATTCAACATATAGCACACACTGAACTATTTATAAATATTTAATAAATTAATACATTTTAGAAAACAATATATTTAATAATTATAGAAATAGAGGAGGTCAAAGAAAATAGATCAATATAAGAAACTTGTCATTTCTTCTCTCAACACGTACACAGATATGTACAGAAGTTACCAGATTCAAAGATCTTCCTTATAAAACAAATTTGATGTATTTTAAATTAAGTCCAGCAGATGACTTTTACTAAGTACTATGTCCAGTAAATTGCTGAGGATAAAGCAATAATGTTATTCAGTGATACTGCAGACAACACACTGAATGGAAGCAGCAAGCACAGTGAACATAAAAGGTTGTAGGACTTGTGGACTTTTGAGAAGCTAGGAAAGGAAGGAGGGAGATAAGTCCCCTGGAAACACAAAAATATGAAGGGAAAGCATACACAGTCAATTACAACTGTACTCATTAGGAATACGGAAGTGTATCTACTGGGAATACAGAACTGTATCCATTATGAAATTCTCACTCTCAGGGCTTCGATTAACGTTAATATCTCATCAAACTGTTTCTTGAGCTCAAGCCTTTGTCCAAGGTTCAGATCAGTGTATATAGGGAGGCATATTGTTAGTTACTCCTCAAGGTCTAAAGCCAGTTCGTAAAGGAAAGATTGTAAATGAGCAAAATTATCCATGAAAATTCCTTATACTGCTCATAAAAATAACATAGTTTTGCATATATAGTCCTGAACAGGAAATATATTAATATCTGTGAAAACCTAAAAGTATAAAATCCTAGTACTATGCAATTTATAACAACATATGGAATATAGTGTCCTCATTAGTACTTTTAATGTCATGAAAAAGAGAACACAAAGTTAAATACACATATGTTGTGACTCCACAGGGTCCAACACAGATGTTCAACATCCTGAACATCTATGCCCACATCCACAGCCATTTCAAACTCAACATGTCCAACTCAACATGGGATCTGTTAGTTCCCATTTCCCAAACCAGTTAAAAACGTGTTCTTCCTCTTAACACTCAAGACCTGTTAATTATGTTACCAGATTTGTCTTCATTCCAGGCCTCAGCTAGGTGCATTATCTTCCACAAAACAACTTTCAGGTCACTTTCCTTCTAAAACCTTTACTGCCCTCTCCTTGTCTAAAATGCAAATACCTTAATAATCTCACCTCAACTAACATCTCTAATCTCTCCTACAACTTCCCATTTCTCTAAATATCAGCAACAATGCATTTCCTACCATTCTCTTCCCTTTGTATGCACTGTTCAATGTGGGAAAACTATCTTTTTTTTGGGTGAAATCCTTAGCAATTTTCAATAGCAGCAACAGATTCATTCCTGTTTCTAGAACACTCTGTCAAATCTGTTACAAATTCTGCATTGTACTGCAATTATTTACATGATTTATTTTCTCCATTAGACTACGAGCTTCTTACTAATTCACCTTTGCATTCACTGTGCCTAACTCATGATAAGTGCTCAACAAAAGCAAAATAAAATATAAATGACAAGAAAAGGTAGAAGTGGGTGAAGTTCAGGAGGGTTTTTAACAGGGATGATTCTTAAAGGCACGAGTACAAGAGGAAGGGAAATGTAAGAACCATCAGAGCTGGAACCTGACATTTTTTTCTTCATTAGTACATATATAGGGCCCAGAAAAGCACTTGGCATATTATAGGCATTCAACAAATAATCGTTGAGTGAATGAATATTAGTTCAAAAAAAGAATACTACCTGAAATAAATAAGAGATTTTTTTTTTAAGCCTGAGAAAGGAGAAGAGTAATAGTTTTGTGGTTAAAATAAACTGTATAAATAACATGTGCTGGTGAGGATATGAAGAAACTGGTAACCTTATGCATTGCTGGGGGAAAAGTAACATGGTGCAACTGCTGTGGGAAAGTCTGACGGTTCCTTAAAAAGTTAAACAGAATTACCACATGAGTTGAGAGTAGCACTGACATTATACACACTATCATGTGTAAAGCAGGCAGCTAGTGGGAAGTGTTACTCAGCACAGTGAGCAGAGCTTGGTGCTCTGTGACGACGGAAGGGTGGGGCGGGGGCATGCTCGAGAGGGAGGGTAAGGATGCACACATGGAGCCGATTCACATTGCTGTACAGCAGAAACTAACACAGCACTGTAAACCAATCACAGTCCAATTAAAAACATTTAAAAATTTTAAAAAGTTAAACACAGAATGACCACATGATACAACAATTCCACTCTTAGGTATGTACCAAAAGAAAGGAAAGCCAGGACTCAGATACTAGACGTCAATGTTCATGGCTGTATTATTCACAATAGCCAAAAGATGGAAACAATGAGTATCCTTCAACAGGTGAATAAAAAAGTGGTATAAACATACAGTGGAGTATTATTATTCAGCCATAAAAAGGAGTGACGTTCTGATATATGCTACAACGTGGATATACATGTTGAAAACATTATGGCAGGTAAAGTGAGTCAGACCACAAAAGGACAAATACCATATGATTCCACTTATATGAAGTACCTAGAACAGGCAAATTCACAGAGAGTAGAGGTCAAGGACTGTGGTACAAGGAGAAATAGGGAGTTCAATGGGTACAGAATTTCTGTCTGGGATGATGAAAACCTTCTGAAAACAGATAGTGGTGATGGTTATACAACACTTAATGCCACTGAATTATACACTTAAAAATGGTCAAAATGGCAAATTTAATGTTATATCTATTTTACTATGATAAAAATATATCATTTAGATTATATATAATCAATGAGCTAAAAACTTAAATAGCAGATATTATTTCTATCAAATATTAAACATATTTGCATATAATAAAAACAGAAAATGTACAAATTTATAGAAGTTTTTAGTTTACAACACTAAATATATACAAACCTCCCACTGAGCAATCACATTTTTCAGCTTCTGGATTTCAGCATCTTTTCTTTCAAGTTCCAACTTTAATCTTTCAATTCTTCCATCTTTTAGAACTACTTCCTAAACAGGGAAAACATCATTTTAGAACTAAGATAGTTTTGTCAAGTCTGATTTTTAATATCCTTTATGAAAGGTTTAAGAGGGAAAAAAATCCAAATTTTAATTCATTTTCTAAAGCAACCTAAACTGTTAACTACATTTCCACTTGTATTCGATTTTACAACTGTAACTGTGGACAGTACAAGCAAATAAGATATTTATGCCTAATCTCAAACTACAAATATAACCTAGAACAATATGAGAGCTTTGAAATATTTCCATCCTGGAATAAACATACTAAAACTGGTTTGTGACAAGTTGTTATTGGTTTATCTTAAAAACCTAAAAGAACTGAAAACTTATGAGAAAAGTACAAAACAAATAATAATACAAAACCCCAAATTAGTTTTTTCACTATGTCATCAATTAACACATATAAGATATAATAAGAAAAAACATTTTATCCTGACAGCAATAAAAAAAAAATCCCTAAGAATAAAATTTAGTAATTTTCAGGATCAATGAATGATAAAATATTGAAAAGGATAGAACAAAGCATGTTTGTAGATGGCAATACTAAATATTACTTTGTACATTCAATAAAATTTCAATAGAGTTTTCTTCTTTGGAACTTAGGAAGATAGTCAAAATTTTACCTGGGAGAACACAGGATAGAAACAAAAGTTAATGCAGTAGAATGTGCCTATCAAGTAATTATATACTATACAGCAAAAATGATTAAAATAGTATGTCATGGTGCCTAGGTTGACAAAGCAATGTACCGAAAAAGGAAGTCCAGAAAGAGATTTAAGAATTTATTATAACTAACTATAATATTTTAAAGTGAGAAAAGACTGAATTACAGAATAATGCAGGATATGGGACAAATGGCTAACTGGGAAAAAATCAAGTTAAATCCCTGCCATCTTAATTTAAATGTAAAAAATCAACCAAAAGTCATACTTCTTAAGAATATATATTGGTTCTCTTTATCTAATGAGGAACATGGCAACATAATTTTATTCCAAAAATACTCACTGATTCTGTAAAGCAATTATCCTTCAATTAAGAAATAAATTAAAACAAAATGCTCATTGAGCACCTAGCTGCTAGGTGCTGGGTGTACAACAGTGAACAGAACTGAAAAGATTCTTGCCCTCATGGGATTTCTCTGGTGGAGAAGGCAGATATTACGTTATGAAATGCTGCAATTAGAAATGGAGTTTAAGCAATAAAGAAAAGAAACATAGTGCTATAAAGGGAATAATGTGGGTTATTCCCTAGTGGATCAGAGCAGCTTTCTCTGAGGTCCTGACACTTTTAAGATGAACCTTGAGTGGCTGGGTGGGAACTGCCTAAGTAAGAAGTGGAGGGAGGTAAGAGCCCTCCAGGTGGAAAGAAGAGCATGTGTTAACATAAAGGCCCTGAGGCAGAAAGGAGCCAGAGCATTTGAAGGCTACTAAAGAGGCAAGCGTGGTTGAAGCCTAGAGAAAAAGAAGATAGTATAATATGATTTTGGAAAAAAAATTTGGATCAAAATTAGCAATATACATACTATTATAATGGCCCAGGAAACTCATTTCTAGGAATTTACCTAAATAGATAAGCGAGGCCCAGGAATCTTACTTCTATGAATTCATCTAAATAGATAAGTGAGGGGGGAGTATCTATGAAAGTGTTCACTGAAGATTACAACAAAAAATTGGACATCAATTTAAATGCCCAACAATAAGAATGGAAATCACCAAAAATTATGATGTTTTGTTATTTAGTTGCGAAGTTGTGTCCAACTCTTCTGTGAACCCATGAACTGTACCCACCAGGCACCTCTGTCCATGGGATTTCCCAAGAAAGAATACTGGTGTGTGTTGTCACTTCCACTCCAAGGGATCTTCCCGACTCGGATCGAGCCCATGTTTCCTGCATTGCAGGCAGATTCTGTATCACTGAGCCACCAGTTCAGTTCAGTCATTCAGTCATGTCTGACTCTCTGCGACCCCATTGAACCGCAGCACGCCAGGCCTCCCTGTCCATCACCAACTCCCAGAGTTTACTCAAACTCATGTCCATTGAGTCAGTGATGCCATCCAACCATCTCATCCTCTGTCATCCCCTTCTCGTACTGCCCTCAATCTTTCCCAGCATCAGGGTCTTCTCAAATGAGTCAGCTCTTCACATCAGGTGGCCAAAGTATTGGAGTTTCAGCTTCAACATCAGTCCCACAAATGAACACCCAGGAATGATCTCCTTTAGGATGGACTGGTTGGATCTCCTTACAGTTCAAGGGACTCTCCAGAGTCTTCTCCAACACCACAGTTCAAAAGCATCAATTCTTCAGCGCTCGGCTTTCTTTATAGTCCAACTCTCACATCCATACATGACCACTGGAAAAACCATAGCCTTGCCTAGATGGACCTTTGTTGACAAAGTAATGTCTCTGCTTTTTAATATGCTATCTAGGTTGGTCATAACTTTCTTCCAGGAAGTAAGTGTCTTATAATTTCATGGCTGCCATCACCATCTGCAGTGATTTTGGAGCCCAGAAAAATAAAGTCAGCCACTGTTTCCCCATCTATTTGCCATGAAGTGATGGGACCAGCTGCCATGAAGTGATGGGACCAGCTGCCATGATCTTAGTTTTCTGAATGTTGAGCTTTAAGTCAACTCTTTCACTCTCCTCTTTCACTTTCATCAAGAGGCTCTTTAGTTCTTCACTTTCTGCCATAATGGTGGTGTCATTTGCATATCTGAGGTTATTGATATTTCTCCTGGCAATCTTGATGCCAGCTTGTGCTTCATCCAGCCCAGCGTTTCTCATGATGTACTCTGTATATACATTAAATAAGCACGGTGACAATATACAGCCTTGATGTACTCCT
Source organism: Odocoileus virginianus (assembly GCF_023699985.2). Taxonomy (NCBI): domain Eukaryota; kingdom Metazoa; phylum Chordata; class Mammalia; order Artiodactyla; family Cervidae; genus Odocoileus; species Odocoileus virginianus. Next base: position 33,739,997 of record NC_069704.1, on the reverse strand, counting down.
TTTCCTATTTGGAACCAGTCTGTTGTTCCATGTCCAGTTGTAACTGTTGCTTCCTGACCTGCGTACAGATTTCTCAAGAGGCAGGTCAGGTGGTCTGGTATTCCCATCTCTTTCAGAATTTTCCACAGTTTATTGTGATCAACACAGTCAAAGGCTGAGCCACCAGAGAAGCCCAAAAATGATGATACAGAACCATAAAATATGGCCCCATGATCCCCAGGTTATAATACTACATGCAAGGAAAAAATCCTAGAAGGGTATACAGCAACATTTTTAACACTCTCTTAGAATGTGAGATTATGGAAGATTTCACTTTACTGTTTAAAAATTTCCTTTCATCAAAATTGTTTTATACTAAGTATATAATCATTGAATAACATAAAATACTATTTTAATTAAAAAAATGAAACCCCTTAAGTATTAACATGAAATCTATATAATATGGAACTTCCCTGGTGGCTCAGATAGTAAAGCATCTGCCTACAATGCAGGAGACCGGGGTTCAATCCCTGGGTCGGGAATATCTCTTGGAGAAGGAAATGGCAACCCACTCCAGTATTCTTGCCTGGGAAATCCCATGGACGGAGGAGCCTGAGAGGCTGCAGTCCATGGGGTCTCAAAGAGTCGGACACAACTGAGCGACTTCACTTTCACTTTCTATATAATATGAATAGCTATCATCTTTGAATAAGAAAGCCCTTCTGCTTCACAGGTGAATTCTACCAAAAATTTAAAGAAGAGCTAACACCTATCCTACTCAAACTCTTCCAGAAAATTGCAGAGGAAGGTAAACGGCCAAACTCATTCTGAGGCCACCATCACCCTAATACCAAAACCAGACAAAGATACCACAAAAAAAGAAAACTACAGGCCAATATCACTGATGAACATAGATGCAAAAATCCTTAACAAAATTCTAGCAAACAGAATCCAACAACATATTAAAAAGATCATACATCATGACCAAGTGGGCTTTATTCCAGGGATGCAAGGATTTGTCAATATTTGCAAATCAATTAATGTGAATACCACATTAACAAATTGAAAGAAAAAACCCATATGATAGATGCAGAGAAAGCTTTTGACAAATTCAACATACATTTATGATAAAAACCCTCCAGAAAGTAGGTATAAAAGGAACATACCTCAACATAATAAAAGCCATATATGATAAACCCACAGCAAATATTATCTTCAATGGTGAAAAACTGAGGGCATTTCCCCTAAAGTCAAGAACAAGACAAGGGTGCCTACTCTCACCACTACTACTCAACATAGTTTTGGAAGTTTTAGCCACAGCAATCAGAGAAGAAAAAGAAATTAAAGTAATCCAGATTGGAAAGAAGAAGTAAAACTCTCACTGTTTTCAGACAGTAGATGGTGAAGGAGGGCAACAGAGGGCAGACAGACTGAAACCACAATCACAGAAAACTAATCAATCTAATCACATGGACCACAGCCTTGTCTAATTCAATGAAACTATGAGCCATGCCATGTAGGGCCACCCAAGACAGACAGGTCATGGTGGAGAGTTCTGACAAAATGTGGTCCACTGGAGAAGGGAATGGCAAACCACTTCAGTATTCTTGCCTTGAGAACCCCATGAACAGTATAAAAAGGCAAAAAGATAGGACACTGAAAGGTGAACTCCCCAGGTCGGTAGCGGCCCAATATGCTACTGGAGATCAGTGGAGAAATAACTCCAGAAAGAATGAAGAGATGGAGCCAAAGCAAAAGCAACACCCAGTTGTGGATGTGACTGGTGATAGAAGCAAGGTCCAATGCTGTAAAGAGCAGTATCAGAGGAACCTGGAATGTTAGGTCCATGAATCAAGGCAAATTGGAAGTGGTCAAACAGGAGATGGCAAGAGTGAATGTTGACATTTTAGGAATCAGTGAACTAAAATGGACTGGAATGGGTGAATTTAACTCAGATGACCATTATATCTACTACTGTTAGCAAGAACCCCTTAGAAGAAATGGAGTAGACATCATAGTCAATAAAAGAGTCCGAAAGGCAGTAGTTGGACGCAATCTCAAAAACGACAGAATGATCTCTGTTCACTTCCAAGGCAAACCATTCAATATCACGGTAATCCAAGTCTATGCCACAAAGAGTAATACTGAAAAAGCTGAAGTTGAACTGATATATGAAGATCTGCAAGACCTTTTAGAACTAACGCCCCCAAAAGATGCCCTTTTCATTATAGGGGACTGGAATGTGAAAAAGAAACACCTGAAGTAACAGGCCAATTTGGCCTTGGAATACAGAATGAAGCAGGGCAAAGGCTAGAGTTTTGCCAAGAGAATGCACTGGTCATAACAAACACCCTCTTCCAACAACACAAGAGAAGACTCTACACATGGACATCACCAGCTGGCCAACACTGAAATCAGAGTGATTATATTCTTTGCAGCCAAAGATGGAGAAGCTCTATACAGTCAGCAAAAACAAGAATGGGAGCTGACTGTGGCTCAGATCATAAACTCCTTATTGCCAAATTCAGACTTAAATTGAACAAAGTAGGGAAAACCACTAGACCATTCAGGTATGAACTAAATCAAATCCCTTATGATTATACAATGGAAGTGAGAAATAGATTTAAGGGTCTAGATCTGATAGAGTGCCTGATGAACTATGGACGGAAATTCATGACAATGTACAGGAGACAGGGATCAAGACCATCCCCAAGAAAAAAAATGCAAAAAAGCAAAATGGCTGTCTGAGGTCTTACAAATAGCGGTGAAAAGAAGAGAGGCAAAAAGCAAAGGAGAAAAGGAAAGATACACCCATTTGAATGCTACTCCAAAGAGTAGCAAGGAGAGATAAGAAAGCCTTCCTCAGTGATCAGTGCAAAGAAATAGAGGAAAACAATAGAATGGGAAAGACTAGAGATCTCTTCAAGAAAATCAGAGATATTAAGGGAAAATTTCATGCAAAGATGGACTCAATGAAGGACAGAAATGGTATGGACCTAACAGAAGCAGAAGATATTAAGAAGAGGTGGCAAGAATACACAGAAGAACTATACAAAAAAGATCTTCACAACCCAGATAACCACAATGGTGTGATCACTCACCTAGAGCCAGATATCCTGGAATGTGAAGTCAAGTGGGCCTTAGAAAGCTAGTGGATGTGATGGAATTCCAGGTGAGCTATTTCAAATCTTAAAAGATGATGCTGTGAAAGTGCTACACTCAATATGCCAGCAAATTTGGAAAACTCAGCAGTGGCCACAGGACTGGAAATAGTCCGTTTTCATTCCAATCCCAAAGAAAGGCAATGCCAAAGAATGTTCAAACTGCTACACAATTGCACTGATCTCACACGCTAGCAAAGTAATGCTCAAAATTCTCCAAGCCAGGTTTCAACAGTACATGAACTGTGAACTTCCAGATGTTCAAGCTGGATTTAGAAAAGGCACAGGAACCAGAGATGAAATTGGCAACATCTGCTGGATCATCAAGAAAGGAAGAGAGTTCCAGAAAAACATCTACTTCTGCTTTATTGACTATGCCAAAACCTTTGACTGTGTGGATCACAATGTAACTGTGAAAAATTCTGAAAGAGATGGGAATACCAGACCACCTGACCTGCCTCTTAAGGAATCTATACGCAGGTCCAGAAGCAACAGTTAGAACTGGTCTTCGAACAACAGACTGGTCCAAATAGGAAAAGTAGTCCATCAAGGCTATATATTGTCACCCTGCTTATTTAACTTATATGCAGAGAACATCATGAGAAATGCTGGGCTGGATGAAGCACAAGCTGGAATCAAGATTGCCAGGAGAAATATCAATAACCTCAGATATGCAGATGACACCACCCTTATGGCAGAAAGAGAAGAAGAACTAAAGAGCCTCTTGATGAAAGTAAAAGAGGAGAGTGAGTTGGCTTAAAGCTCAACATTCAGAAAACTAAGGTCATGGCATCCAATCCCATCACTTCATGGCAAATAGATGGGGAAACAGTGGAAACAGTGTCAGACTTTTTTTTTCGGGGGGGGCTCCAAAATCACTGCAGATGGTGATTGCAGCCATGAAATTAAAAGACGCTTACTCCTTGGAAGGAAAGTTATGACCAACCTAGACAGCATATTAAAAAGTAGAAACATTACTTTGCCAACAAAGATCCACCTAGTCAAGGCTATGGTTTTTCCAGTAGCCATGTTGGATGTGAGAGTTGGACTATAAAGAAAGCTGAGTGCCAAAGAATCGATGCTTTTGAATTGTGGTGTTGGAGAAGACTCTTGAGAGGTCCCTTGGACTGCAAGGAGATCCAACCAGTCCATCCTAAAGGAGATCAGTCCTGAGTGTTCACTGAAAGGACTGATGTTGATGCTGAAACTCCAATACTTTGGCCACCTGATGCAAAGAGCTGATTCATTTGAAAAGACCCTGATGCTGGGAAAGACTGAGGGCAGGAGGAGAAGGGACAACACAGAATGAGATGGTTGGATGGCATCACTGACTCAATGGACATGAGTTTGGGTAAACTCTGGGAGTTGGTGATGGACAGAGAGGCCTGGGGTGCTGTGGTCCATGGGGTCATGAAGAGTCGGACACAACTATTGACTGAACTGAACTAAAGTGAAAGAAACAAAAGATCTGTATATAGAAAACTATAAAACACTGATGAAAGAAATCAAAGATGACAGAAATAGATGGAGAAATACACCATGTTCATGGTTGGAAGAATCAATATAGTGAAAATGAGTATACTATCCAAAGCAAACTATAGATTCAATGCAACCCCTATCAAGCTACCAATGGTATTTTTCAGAGAACTATAACAAATAATTTCACAATTGGTATGGATATACAAAAAACTTCAAATAGCCAAAGCAATCTTGAGAAAGAAGAATGGAACAAGAGGAATCAACCTGCCTGACTTCAGACTATACTACAAAGCTACTGTCATTAAGACAGTATGTACTGGCACAAAGACAGAAATATAGATCAATGGAACAAAGCCCAGAAATAATAAAGCCCAGAGATAAATCCACACACCTATGGATACCTTATCTTTGACAAAGGAGGCAAGAACATGCAATGGAGAAAAGACAATCTCTTTAACAAGTAGTGTTGGGAAAACTGTTCAACCACTTGTAAAAGAATGAAACTAGAACATTTTCTAACACCATACACAAAATTAAACTCAAAATTTATTAAAGATCTAAATGTAAGACCAGAAACTATAAAACTCCTAGAGGAAAACATAGGCAAAACATAAATGACACATCTGACATAAATGACAGATGGATTCTCTATGACCCACCTCCCAGAGTAATGGAAATAAAAGCAAAAATAAACAAATGGAAAAACAAACAAAAAAAAAAACAAAAATAAATGGGACCTAATGAAACTCAAAAGCTTTTGCACAACAAAGGAAACTATAAGCAAGGTGAAAAGACAGCCTTCAGAATGGGAGAAAATAATAGCAAATGAAGCAACTGACAATCTCAAAAATATACAAGCAGCTCATGCAGCTCAATTCCAGAAAAATAAATGACCCAATCAAAAAGTGGGCCAAAGAACTAAACAGACATTTCTCCAAAGAAGACATGCAGATGGCTAACAGGCACATGAAAAGATGCTCAATATCACTCATTATCAGAGAAATGCAAATCAAAACCTCAATGAGGTACCATCCCACACCGGTCAGAATGGCTGCTATCAAAATGATTACAAACAATAACTGCTGGAGAGGGTGTGGAGAAAAGGGAACCCTCTTACACTGTTGGTGGGAATGCAAACTAGTACAGCCACTACGGAGAACAGTGTGGAGATTCCTTAAAAAACTGGACACAGAACTGCCATACGACCCAGCAATACCACTGCTGGGCATGCACACTGAGGAAACCAGAACTGAAAGAGATACGTGTACCCCAGTGTTCATCACAGCACTGTTCACTATAGCTAGGACATGGAAGCAACCTAGATGTCCATCAGCAGATGAATGGATAAGAAAGCTGTGGTACATATACACAATGGAATATTACTCAGCTATTTAAAAAAATGCATTTGAATCAGTTCTAATGAGGTGGATGAAACTGGAGCCTATTATACAGACTGAAGTAAGTCAGAAAGAAAAATACCAATACAGTATATAAACACATATATATGGAATTTAGAAAGATGGTAATGATGATCCTATATGCAAGACAGCAAAAGAGACACACATATAAAGAACAGACTTTTGGACTCTATGGGAGAAGGCAAGGGTGGGATGATTTGACAGAATATCAGTGAACCATGTATATTACCATATGCAAAATAGATCACCAGTCCAGGTTCGATGCATGAGACAAGGTGCTCAGGGCTGGTGCACTGGGACAACCCTGAGGGATGAAATGGGGAGGGAGGTAGGAGGGGGCTTCAGGATGGGGGACGCATGTACATCCACGGGTGATTCGTGTCAATGTATGGCAAAAACCACTACAATATTGTAAAGTAATTAGCCACCAATTAAAATTAATTAAAAATTAATTAATTAAAAAAAGAAAGTCCTTCTGAACATAATATAAAAGAGAGAAAACAAAAAGGAAAAGACTGATATTTAATTTGATGAAAAATCTCCAAAAAAACTGAAACAAAATCAAAAGGTATATGAAAAACTAGAAAAAATGATCATAGTCACATGGCAGGCATATGACCAATTAAAAATGAAAAAGTGTACAACTTCAATAGTAAGCAGTATTACATAAAACTGGTACATTTAAATTTTTTTCTCAGTGTGGGTAACTGAAAACAATTTAGCTGTAAACATAATTATTTCATGTAAAAACATTACAGCTGACCCTCGGACAACACTGGCGTTAGGGACGCAAACCCTCTGTGAAATCAAAAGTCCACATATATAGTCATTTAGCATCGGCCCTCTGTATATGTGGTCCCTCCGCATCCACAGATTTAACCAACCTCAACAGAAAAAAAATCAATGTGTAAATAAACACAAGCAGTTCAAAGCTGCACTGTTCAAGGGTCAGTGTATTACTTAATGATCTGAAATGTTCACCATCTCTGTATGTAACTGAAAAGTGGTTCATGTTAAGTTTCTACATTATTGGGGAAAAAGTATAAACCCATATAGAAAAGTGGAAGCACAAGAAAGTATCAATGATAGTGTTCTTCAGGTGAATGAGATTAGGGTCAATTTTTCTCCCACTGTATCTGCAAACTGGGGATCATAAAGATACCTGTTATCTTCACAGTTAACTGTGAGAATTAGATGAAATAATAAATTTAAGTACTTAATATAATATCTAGCAAATATATATTAAGCCCTCAAATATTTATTTTTGCATTATAAGTTCTTCACTTAGCAGTTATTTCTAAAATTTTTACAACAAATGGCACTTTTTAAAACAGAAAACCTTACAGTTATAAGGTACACTCATTTTTTATTAAATGTTACATTTCATTAAATAAAATTTAAAATTACCTTCTAAGTATATTATACTAAAATGAAAATAAAAAGGTGTATAAATCTATGTCCACAAGGGATTTGTTGTCTACAAACAACAAATAAAAATGTGCTGTGTGAAATGTGCCATAAGAAAACCAAAATGCTACAGGGTGTAGAGAAAAAAGGAAAGATCATATCCAGGTTTTCTGTGTTTAGGACTGGAACAGGGCAATGAGAGAAAGCATCAGGATAGATATGACATGTGAAATGAACCCTGAGCAAAGCTGGGAATGATTCAGCATAGTGATAGGAGTGCTCTGTTCTGGCTAGAAGAAAAAACTGGAAAGAGTATGACTAAAGTTACTTAGGCTGAAGCTACACTGTAGAACAATGCTTTCAAACTTATTTGACAGTGACCCACATTAAGGAATGTTTTGCATCATGACTCAATACATAAACATGTCAGTATATGTATATATATTTGCATTTATGTATATAAACATATATACACTGAAACAAATTTCATAAAATATGAAAAGATGTCATATATGCTGATAACTTTTTTTTGAGAGTGCTGGTAGCAACCTACTAAATTTATTTTAGGACTGGTTAAATGGATTGGGACTCTTCATTTGAAAAGCTTGAGGGCTTTAGTAAATGATTCAACAGACACTGAAGCTTAAGGACATAGTGTGGCAGGATGGAAGTCTCACTCTTTAAAAAGTCATTTATTAACAGTGAATAAGATAAATTACCTAGAATTAGAAGGCAGGAGGCAGGAAGTCTTATTAGGTTACTGAAATAATACCAGTAAGAGATAATGAGATTCTAAATTAGAGAAATGTTAAAGTGGAAGAGAAGATATATCTGAGAACTATTTCAGAGATTAAAAATTCCCAAACTTTGAGAAACAGAAACGTGAAAAGGGAGATTCACAGTCAAAATATCTGGATAAAATGCCAAAACCCCAAACAGAAATGATGAAGTCAAGATGAATGCTTGGTTTGGAAAGTAAATGATGACCTTAGGTTTCAGCATAGTGAGCCTAAGGCATTCATAGAACAAGAGAGTGAAACACACTACAAAGGCAGCTAATAAAACAGAACCCAAAAGACCATTAGAGGGACTGCCAGTGAAGCCGTGGGCTTCCCTGGTGGCTCAGATGGTAGAGTCCACCTGCAATGCAGGAGACCTGGGTTCAATCCCTGGGTCGGGGAGATCCCCTGGAGAAGGGATTGGCTACCCACACTTCAGTATTCTTGCCTGGAGAATCCCATGGACAGAGGAGCCTGATGGGCTACAGTCCATGGGGTAGCAAAGTCAGACATGACTGAAGTGACTCAGCATGCATGCGTGCGTGTGTGCACACACACACGCGCGCGCACACACACACACATGTGCACGCACACACACACGCGCACAGTGAAGCTGTGAAGTTAGTAACTTCATATCCTGCTGCCAGAAGACAATGTTGATACATATCAAGAGCAATACAGGTGTTTACATGCTTTGATGCAATTACTATTTTTAAGAATGTATTTATTCAAAGGACAAATTCATCAAAAAAGTAAATAGATGAATATATTAAATGAATACCAGGTGACCAATTCTAAACAACCTAGATGTTCAATAATAGGGTAATAGGGCTTCCCTGCTGGTCCAGTGATTAAGAATCTGCCTGCCAATGCAGGGGACACAGGTTTGATCTCTGGTCTGGGAAGATCTCATATGCCTTGGAACAACCAAACCAGTGTGCTGTAACTATTGAGCCTGTGCCCTAGGGCCCGGGAGTCACAACTACCAAGCCCAAGTACCTAGAGCCTGTGCCCTGCAGAAGAAAAACAACCACAATGAGAAGCCCGAGCATCACAGGGGTTACAAAGTAAACCCCACTCATTGCAACTAGAGAAAGCCCGTATGTGCAGTAACGAAGACCCAGCAGAGCCAAAATAAATAAAACAATAAACTTTTTTAAAAACTTACAGAAAATAGTTTAAAAAAATACTGAGTAACGAATAATTACAGAATGTTGACTTGACAGAATGTAACTACAGTTTAGAAAAGGGGCTACAGAAACTATATTCCTTATTCTTAGTTATTTTTAAAATACCTATGCATATTTTCCTGGAAAAGTACTATACAAAAATGAAATCAAATGTTGAAGACTGACTGAATTAGTGTGGATGTATTTTTCACCTTTAAAAATTTCTGGTACACTAACACACATTTTAAAATGATTTTAACGTTTGCAAAAAAGTTTTCCCTGAAAAAGGAGTGTGAGGAGGAGAGGAAGGAGGTAGATAAAAAGAAAATATTTTTTAATGAGCTCAATATTCCCTATACTCAATGACATGACAAAATACTCAACTTTCTTACTTATGAAAAATTTTACATGTGCAAAAGAATATATAAATTGATATGGCAAGTAAAAAGAAAAATAAACCAATATGCAGATTATGTGAACATCATCAATATTTAGGCATCCCCCACATTTCTCTCCCCAATCGTATCCTTTCCCCCCATTCCTGAGAATATCCACTATTACGAATTTGTGTTTGTCACTCTCTTCCTTATTAATAGTCTTTTACAACATACAGATGTATCCCTGAGTAATCAGTTAAACTTTTTATTTTTTGGAATTTATATAAACTGCATCAAACATTTGGTGACTTGCTTATTTCATTAAAGATTATGTTTTTGTTATTCATCCATGCTGTTATGTATTGCTATAATTCATTCATTTCTTCTACTGACTTTGTTGTCACAAGCAACTGAGCTTGAATCATTCCTCTTGAAGATGTCTCCAGGGTTTAATCTAAGGCAGAATTTCTAGAACACAGTCTACCCATTATCTTCAACTGTAGAAGTTAATGCCACATTGTTCTCCAAAACGGCTATACCAAGTGACATTACTACCAGTCACCTGTTCTTGCTCTTCTACATCCTCCCCATACTGCCCACTGTCTGATTCCCATCTCTAGTCTTCACCTTCCTTCAGTTATTCCTAGGCACTGCAGTGAAATTAATATTACCATGTAGAACTTTGTCTTCTGCTCAATAACTTTAAAAAATTATTCTTTTTCATCTCCTGACTAAATCATAAATCAGGCTTTTAAGTCCTCCACAGCCCTTCCAAACCCACTGTGCCAAACTTACACTATACTCCTCAATGAATATTGTCTTAAACTGGTTTATACTTTACTGCCTCCATCCTTTTATTCATGGCATTCCAGCTTCTCCTCCCTCACCTCTGCATGTTCAAATTCTACTCTCTTAAATTCCAATTCAAAAATTATTTTCTCTTAAGAAAGCCATCTCTTATCTCCATCCCTATGAATTACCTTTTTTTGGACTTTCCACTTCTCCTACCATGTACAAAAACAACGATCTATTAAGCATATGCTGTGTATAAATGCTCTAATATTTTATACCGTAATTGCTAACTTTCATAGTAACAGTGCATGAAAGGCAGGTAATTTCATTCCAACATAACAGAGCTGATAAACTACAGTGCTATATTTTGTGTTATTAGGCTTGTTTGATTTCAGAGATTTTTCTCTTTCTACTACACTGCACTATCACTTTGACTTTAAAATATCATTAACATTAATTAATAATTTCACTTATGTGTACCCAGCTTTGCTCTACAAAAGATCTGAAACACCTAATTACTTGCTCAAGTATATTAATATGATTCTTACCATGATCTGAGATGGCTTAAAGAATAAGATATAGACCACAAAGGGGAAAATAAAAATCAATGTAAAAAGAGGAAACAAATACACTACCTATAAATGTTAACATGGCTGCTTGCATTGTACACAAAATTTGACAGTCAAGGCAACTCAGGAAAACACCAAATTTAATTCAGTGCTAGAAAGGAAGAAGCTCACAAGTATCTGATGGCAGGCAAGGATGTCCCATACTAAGCTGAAAATAAATTTTCATGTGATACAGTGTTTTTATAAGGCGATATTATTGCTGCATTGAAATAAAAAATTCTTAAGAGTCTGGCTCCGTTTGTGTGTCCTATAAAACAACACAGTTTAAGTGTTTAATTTGTTGAATGACTGAATTTATCAGAGGAAACAAAAAACTAACATCCATTGAAGACAGTAAAAGGATGGAAAATGGGCTTTTCAATTTGAAATAGCCACTGGAAGGAATTTATTAAAGTAAAAAAAAAAATGAATCAAACCACCATTAAGTAGAAATGAGGATATGGCAAAAGTTACACAGCACTGATTTTCAGAAGAGAATATAAAGGGGAAGGAGTATTGTCCAGCGATACCTGGTTAAACAGAAATTAAATTGTAATAGAGAAGGCAGACAGTACTGTGAGAGCAAATGCTGCATACTGACATGACGGGAATGCCAGAAAATCAAGGAAGTAAGGGGAAGTGTTCATGGGGACATGACTGAAATTACTTATTACACGCTCCAGGCTGAGAGGACAGTTATTGATAGACTAGAGGTCAACAGAAGGTAAAAAACAGATTCATAGTTTAAGAGGAAGTAAAACAGAAGACTGGTGGTTTATGGTAGGAAAATTAAATGCAAACTCAGAGGTCTCTATATGATAATATCTTTTGGGTTTTTTCCTGTATTTTTCCAAACAGTATTTTAACATTGAGTACCACTCTTAGCTTGTGAGCCTTACAAAAACAGACTGCAGACCAACTATATAGTTTGCAACCCCTGGTCTGCAGGACAAAATTTTAACTTCTTATTTTCACATTAAAAGACCTTTATAACCTAATTCCAATCTATTCCTCTAATCATGTTATCCCACACTCACTCAAGTCTTTACTTCTTAGATGCATAATTTTTCAGTTTCCTGAATATTCAGTCTAAAGGCTTTTCATAGCTCTGGGCCATTGCTCTTGCAGTTCCCTTAGGTTTTTCTCTATTTCTCAGTTTACACAGTTATTTGCATTCAAAATCCATTGCAAATGTTACTTCTTTATATACCTTTCCCAATTCCAAGGAGTGGTCTATTACCTTTTCTATTTAAAAACTTTTAAATTGTTCATCTCTCTCTTAAATCCTTCATCATGCTGAGTGATATTCTCTTTACAGTCTACTTCCCCCATCCCCAACTACCCTGAGTGTCCAAGTCAAGGATGATCTTAACCATCTTGATAGTCCCACTCCCCGATATTGATGCCGAACAATACCAAGCACTATAGTACATGCTCAATAAATATTAACCAATTAATAAAGTAGCTCACACTTTTTAATATAAATATCTATGTGTAATAATGACTAAGATAATACACTAAAACTATAGTTCTATACAATCATAATTGAATTCCACTGTTTACATTTTTAAAAAATGAAAAAAAAATTCACTGTGATTTTAAGAGAATTTTCTATTTTACATGCCTGGTTGTGTTCATGAGCTGTGTAATTATCTGTTCCATTATATTCTGTAAGCTGTTCTCTTCTTTTTTCTCTAGTTAGAATTTTATGAACATCATCTTCCAGTCTATTGAAGAATCCTCCATCATGTGACAAAGTCTGAGAAGAACTCAATTCCTGTCAAAAATGAATTAAGATTCACTATCAATCAACACAAAAGTGCATGCGTTTAATAAACCTAATTGGCCACTAGAAGGATAGGGAATGAAAGAAAAATTATAATTAAGAGACAATCAACCATCTGATTGTTCTCTCTCTTCAGGTGATAATCAGCAGAAACACATATGCAAATGTCCTTTTCTTTACATTTTTTGAGTTGGGTATTGCCTTATTTTTAAATTATTTTTATCCATGTACCATACATTTATTCATATAATTAGCACAATTATTTTTTTTAATATACTCATAGAGTTGTACAGCCATAACTCATTCAAAAATTTTCATCCAAAAAGAAACCCACAATTTACTAGCATCATCTCCCATTCTCTCCTAATCTCTGCCCCCCTCAGTTGTTCTCTAAGCAACACTGATCTACTTTCTGTCTGTAAAGATTTGGCTATTCTGGATATCTGATATAAATGGAATCAAATAGAATAAGGTCTTTTGTGACTGACTTCTTTCACTTAGCAAAATGTTTTCAAGGTTCATCCATATTATAGCATCTATCAGCACTTCATTCCTTACTGCCAAATAATATCCCGTTAATTGATACATCATATTTTATTTCTCCATTCATCAGTTGATGGGCATTGGAACTGTTCCTTCTTTTGGCTACTGTGAATTTTGCTGCTATAAACATTCATGCAACAAGTTTTTGTGTGGACATGTTTTCAGATCTCTTATATATCCAAGTATATATCTAGAAGTAGATTTTCTGGGACATATGGTAACTCTGTGTAACCATCTGAAAAACTGCCAAATAGTTTTCCAAAGTGACTGTACTATTTTACAGCCTATCAATGTACTAGTGTATGAGGGTTCTAATTTCACCACATTCTCACCAACACCTGTTATTAGGCATCTCTTTAAATTATAAATACTACAGTGAGTGTGAAATGTGTGTGAATGAGGTTCATTGTTGTTCTGAACTGTATTTCTCTGATGGCTAACCATGCTAAGTATCTTTTTATGTGCTTACTGGACATTTGTGTAACTTTTTGGAAAAATGTTTATTCAGATATTTTGCCCAAGTTTTAACTGGGTTACTTTCTATTTCTGAGTTGGAGGAGTTCTTCATATATTCTAACAACAACATGACTTGCACATATTTTCTCCCATTCTGTGGCCTGTCTTTTCACATTCTTGATGTGAAAAGTATCCTTGGTATCACAAAAGTTTTACTTTTGACAAAGTCCAATTTATCCAAGAAATCACTGCCTAACTCAGGGTCACCAAGATTTACTTCTATATTTTCTTCTAAGAGTTTTATAACTTTAGCTCTTACATTTAAGTTTCTAATCTGAGTTATTTGTTGTGTATGATATGAAGAAGGGGTCCAAATTCTTTCTTTTGCATGTGGCTACCTAGCATTATTTGTTAAGAAGATTATTATTTTCCCATTGAACTTATCTTGACATTCTTGTTCAAAATTAATTCAACATAAATATTAAAGCTTCTTTCTAGACTCAACTTTACTCTGTTAACCTACATGTCTACCCTTATGCCATACTACACTGCCCTAACTACTCTAGCCTTGTGTTACTCAAAGTTTTACAGTACATTTGAAAGCAATTTTTACATATATTTTACACATGAATGACAAAGGGATGCTTTTATCACAATCTACTCAACTATGTAAAATTACAGATTTTATATGTTCTCCAAGAAAAGTATCATTTCCTTTCCTGTCATAAGACAGACTGAAGAAATGCTCCTTTCTCTCTTATAGGTTTTCCCTATGTCCCACATTCTTGAGCTTTAATGTTCCCTATTTTACCCATTTCAATTGTATTTGTGAGCAAATGACCCAACAGTTCTATGACTGTCCATCCACTTCCTTTCACATTATCTTAGAAAGAGTTTGAAAGAAAAAAAAGTTATGTATCAGTGCTTAATATACACAAATGATATTTAAAATGCTTGTAGAGCACTTTATATTTCAAAACACTTACAGAAACATCCCTTTATTTGAATCTCATTAACATCATTAAGAAACTGATAGAGCAAGAATAACTTCCCCAGAAAATAATCATGATCACAAGAAGTTTAACTTACCCATGAGTGATTCTTCTGCTAAGTGGTATAGATAGAACTCTAAATCTGCTTCATAAAATACTTCCAGTATATTCTGATAACATTTCATTTCAAAGCAATGAATACAACAATGCTTAAAATACTGCTGAGCTTCTATGGAAGGTACAGCATTTGTTGTTGTTTAGTTGCTAAATTGTGTCTTTTTTGTGACCCCATGGACTTTAGCATACCAGGCTCCTCTGTCCATGGGATTTTCAGGCAAGAATACTGGAGTGAGTTGCCATTTCCCACTCCAGGGGATCTTCCTGACCCGGGATCAAACCTGCCTCTCCCACACTGCAGGCAGATTCTTTACTGCTGAGCTACTGGGAAAGTCAGGTATAGCATAATGATGGCAACAAATCAGCCTCTGGATTTCACTACTTTAAAGACTGCAGCTCCAGTCTTTTTGTCTTCTATTTTTTGATGGCTACTACTATTATTTACCAGCATGCTTTTCCTAAATTTTGTCCTTGATGCTTTTTCTTTAGTGAGGCATAAACTTTCTTTCCAGCCTAAGGACAGAAGTTCTCAAAAGACACCTTGAGAGGAAACTAGAGAAATGAAACAAAAATAAATAAACCACGTACCACCCCACCTCTCACAACACGCACACCTCAAAAGAAAAAAGACAAAAATGCAGCATGTGTAAGAACACACATTCTTTAATAAGTCTAGGCAATTCAATGTCAATTTTCTGTCCAAATAATCAAATCAGAACTTTTCATTTAATTTTATAAGCCCCCAATTATTAAACACTAACAGTAAGTCAGAAGAGAAAATACGAAAACATCTATTACAGCCACAAAAGAGAACTGAGTTATGTATGAGAAACAGAAAAAATAAGAGAATAACTTGACTTAAGTTCAAAACCACTGGAAAAGTTATTTTTGAGTAGAGACTGCATGATTTACCTCAGGATATGAAATTTAAAAGTCGTATTTTCAAAGTTACCCTTCCTCCACAAAGACTTATATACAGGCTGGAATCCAGATATTAAGGTTAAAAGCATAAACACTGGTAATTTCCACTAAATGTTTAGAATAGTTTCAGAGTGATATGATCCAAGGATTTAGAAGAAAATGAGAGTGCCATATTTTGGTTTGTTTGTGACATACATAAGGTAGAGTAGTTTCTTCCCTTTGGAGTCCTTCTCTTTCTCTTGAGGAATCAGCTGAAATTTAATTCTTTTGGTTAAAAGAAGTTTTAGATGGAATAAAAAACCTAAAGGGATGTTAGAACCTTTAAAATGTATATACACACACGACACATCCCTGTATCTATATGCATATGTATATATACATAAATCTTCTGTCATCCACACTTATGATTGCCACACAACACCCGGGGACCCTCAGTGCTACCAGGTAACTCCAGTGATTCACCCACTGCAGCAGAGTAAGTGTTCTCTTCCCTGCAACATTTTCCTGGCAGAGTCAATTTCAATTTAACTAAAATTTTGAGCACCTATTATGTGTCAAGAATATAGTTAAAAAGACAGTATGGTATTTGTGCAAGTATAGCTGTATAGATCACTGGAACAAAATTGAGAGATAGGACATAAACCTTCACATTTATAGTAAATTTTTTATAAAAGTGTCAAGGTATCTCATTAAAAAAATAAAATTGTTTAAAACAAATGGTTCTGGAAAAACTGGATATAAACATGCAAAAACTGAATGGGACTCTTCACATTACACATAAAAATTAACTCAAAATTAGATCATGGAGAAGATTCTGTGAAGATGGCAGAGTAGGAAGCACCAGCTACCCGAGTCCTCACATAGACAATAACTGCACTGGCAGAATCTGATTTTGAAACAACTACTTTGGAACTCTGAAGTCTGTTGAAGGCTTGCAAATTTCAAGGGAACACTTGGGTGGTAAACTGCAGTAAAGTTTGGTCAATTTTATATCTCAGTACAGTAGCAACTACCCATCCACCACCCTTAGTGATGTGGTAGAGAGCTGTGTGCATGTTCCTGGAGTAGCTTGGACACAACTTATGGGAGCCAGGGTGGGCAGAAAGGAACTTCTCCTCCAAATAGTGGGGACCTGTGCTCTGGTCACTAATTATTGTTTCTCATCACAGAGATGCAGACCAAGAGACAGACAGACAGGCAGTCACTGATGCTGCACTTCCCCCTCATTGTTGTAAGCACGCCCACCTCCAGCTGAAAAGGCTAGTCCTCTCCCCACACCCACTTCATTTTTTGCTTTTCCATTTTTAAGAACCAAACATTAAAAGGTCACTAAAAAACAACTGCCTATAGGGGGAAAACTAGAAAGTGACTACAAATGCCTAAGGAAAGACTCATTAAACATCTAAGACACTAAGCTTACATGTTATGTTGTTCTGTGAAACAGACAGCTGATAACAATCAAAAAAACCCCAAAATAGCAATAAGAAAACACCAATCCCCGGAAGGTGGAGAATCTTATTTCCAGAGTTACCACATTACTACACTCAAATGTTAGACTCAGTACTAGATTCATATTCCACAAAAAAATTACAAGGCATAAAAGTAATAGGAAAGTATAAACCATTGAAAGGAAAAAAAATCAACATAAACTGTTCCTGGAAAAGACTTATTTATGGCAGTTACATTAGACAAAGACTTTAAAACAATGTGTGAACAAAATGGAAATATAAATAGAGATTAAAAAACCTAAAAGATACCAAAAAGAAATTCTGGAGCTAAAAGGTACAATAACTGAAACAACACATTCATTAGAGAGACTGAAAGGCAGAGTTGTGCATGCAGAAGAAAGAATCAATAAACTTAAAGATAGGGAAACAGAAATTATCTAGGCTAAGAAACAGAAAGAAAAAGATTAAAGAAATGCAAACAGAGCCTAAGGGACCTGTGGGACACCATCAAGCAGGACAACAGACACATTGTAGGAGTCTTAGGAGGAGAAAAGAAAGAGAAAGTGACAGACTGTATGAAGAAATAATAACTAAAAACTTCCCAAATCTGATGAAAGATATGACTATAAACATCTAAGAAGCTTAAAGAACTCCAAGTAAGATGGATTCAAGAAAGACTTACAGCAAGCCACATTATAATAAATTATCAAAAGAAAAAATCATAAAAGCAGCAAGAGGAAGCAAGTCATCATATACAAGGATCCTCAATAAGATCATGAGCAGAAACTTGAAGGCCAGAAGATGGTGGGCTGAAATATTAAAAATACTAAAAGAATAAAAAAAAATTTTCAACCAAGAATCTTGTAAGTGGCAAAACTCTCCTTCAAAAGTGAGTGAAAAATCAAGACATTCCCAGAAAAACAAAATCTGAAGGAGTTAGTGAGCACCAGACCTGCCAGATGGAGAAGGAAATGGCAACCCACTCCAGTGTTCTTGCCTGGAGAATCCCAGGGATGGGGGAGCCTGGTGGGATGCTGTCTATGGGGTCACACAGAGTTGGACACGACTGAAGTGACTTAGCAGCAGCAGCAGACCTGCCAGAAATGCTCAAGATAGTGCTGGGAAGGTAAAAAGAACATCAGACAGTAACTCAAAGCCACATGGGGAAACAAACATTAACAATAAATGGGTAATTATAAAAGCCATTACTATTGTAACAATGGCATGTGACTATACTTTTTGTTTTCTACATGATTTAAGAAACTAATATGTTTAAAAAAACAAAAACAAAAAAAAACGATGAAGAAGACTAGATCCTATCAGAAAAGATTTTCTACAACTAAAGACAAAAGAAAAAACTACAATGAGATGAGTGGAAGGGGTGGACTTGTGATATAGTCAAATCCCAAATCCCCAGGTGCATGACCCACAAATTGGAGAGTAATTATATTTCAGAGGTTCTCCCAGAGGAATGAGAGTTCTGAGTCCCAAGTCAGGCCCCCTAACCCACAGGTGCAGATAAGCCCCCAGAGCATTTGGCTTTGAAGGTTAGTGGGGCTCACTTAATTGCAGAAGCCCCACAGGACTGGGGGAAATAGAGATCTCACTCTTAAAGGCTGAACACAAAATCTCACATACACCAGGGCAAGGGAAAAAGCAGTAATTTGATAGAAACCTGAACTATATCTATCTGCTCGTCTCAAAGGGTTTCCTGCAAAGGTGAGGGGTAGATGCGGTTCACCCTGGGGACACACACTGGTGACAGACATACTGGGGAAAATTCAGTGATGTGAATGCTGCTGAAGCTGACATCTGAGCTCACAAGCTCCAAGACCTGGCCTGTAGGCTACAGGGTTGGGATGCTTCATGCCAAAGAACTGAGTAGGGACACAGTCCCCTGTGCCCAGGAACTCATGAAAAAAAAAGTGGGGAGTGGGGGAAAAGCCTTTTGAACTCAAGTGGAAAAAAACTGAGATTTCTGGTTTGATCTTTGTGTAAAAGTTAACTTGTAAATGAATTGTTTTAGTTGACTTGAAAGTAAGAGCTTAAAAGAGCTTGGCCTACACTTAATTTTTTTTTCTAAAATAGAGCATATTTTAAAGAAAATATTTTTATATGAATTTGTACTTCAGTATAAATAGTATTCACAAAGAGTGGTTTTCCTACATATGGCCCACTGAAAAGGTATCGGAATGGTATGTGCGTTGTAACTTTCTCTATAGAGAAGTAAATTGCTTTGATTTTTTTAAATAACTTATTTTTTCTTAGATTAAAGTGTGTAGTATGTGTAAATATAAATATATTATGTCTGGATCTATGTACCAAATATGTAATATATACCAAATTTTGGAATGCAGCCTATACATTTTGAAAAATATGTTTCATGACATCAGTTAAATACTTGGAATTTAGTACTTGAGAAATTGTGTGTAGATTGTTTGTAAATAGTTATTTTATCCAAACAGAGGAACAAATGTATGTTATTTTGCTGTATTTCTTAATTTAAATAAAATATTTAATATGCTATTAAAAAAGAGAGAAAGAGCTTATAAATTAAATCTAAATATATAAAAAACTGGCCAAGATAAATTTTAGGATCCATGATCTAGGAAATATTCAGTACTGAATTGATATCTGTTATTGAAGGTGGCTTAAGCTTGTTTGTTTGATTAATATAGATATGTCTAGGTTTATGAATGTTAAGTATGATATTCCTGGTGTACCTAGGTTTGTGTGTGTGATAGCTGTTCAGTAATGTCGGACTCTTTGTGACTCCATGGACTGTAGCCCACCAGGCTCCTCTGTGCATGGAATTCTCCAGGCAATAATACTAGAGTGGCTTGCCCTTCCTTTCTCTAGGGGATCTTCCCAACCCAGGGGTCAAACCCAGGTCTCCTGCATTGCAGGTGGATTCTTTACCATCTGAGCCACCAGGGAAGCCCTGTACCTAGGTTTATTAGAGGTCAAATAAGACCTTAATATATCTGTTACAAATCTGCTGACAAGAAAACTAACTCAATGTGGAAAAAATTTTAAGGAAACAAAATACAAATGAGATAAAGAGCTTTAGGTGAACTTTCAGAAATGATTATATTTTAGGATCTCTCCAGATATTCAACAATTTTAAAGTTAAAACTGTGCTAAAATAAATTAGGTGGTAAGTTTAGTTGAGTAAATTAACTTTAAAAGCAAGCTGGTGTAGAACTTAAATTTGGCTTTTCTGTTAAAAAAGAGACAAGTTTTCTGAAGATGTTAAATTGCCTTTGATAACTGGTTTTCAAGTTTCTTTACCTCTTAAATGATCTGTTCTACATTTGCCCTTGAAGTATTTAATTGTTACTTTGGCTAAGTAACTACTGTTTTACAGTGACTTATGGTCCTATCTGAGTATCCTAAATCCCTTTGATATTTATTGACAAAACTTCCTAAATCAAATTCTAATGAAGCACTTTTGACCACTAGCTAACTTTGGGATGCTTTAGAAGGCTTCTCAAACATCCGAGAGACAGATATTGAACTAATAAGGTTCATTTGGTATGTTGAATTGCATGGGAGGTATTGTTGAATAAATAATAAATCTCCTGAGGTTATACAGTACAAATGTTACTAATATAGATATCCTGAAATTAAATGGAGTGCCTAAAATTCTGATAAATGTTATCAGTTCTCTTAAAGTGTTGTCACAGCCATAAACAAGTTCCTTTGTCAACTGCACTGTAATCAGATTTTAAAAGTGCCTTTTTAAGTCTTTTACCATTATAAGAAGTTATGATTTTATTCTGATGCTTTTGCAAAAATACTTCCTTTTCAAGAAGATTTATAGAAGGGACTTTTGGATAAATACAAGTTTCTTATTTTCAGACCATAATGCTGAACTAGATAAGAAATGAAAGGATTCCAATGAGACGCCTGATGGCTTTACCAAGATTAACAAAAGGACTGAAAGAACTGGTGAATATGTTTATAACTTACATGGTTTCTATCTGAAAAACTACTGGTTTGAGCCTGTGTTTTCCAGGTGTAAGGAAAACCTTTCCCTCAAGCTAGTTACTAATTACTTACAGTAATTTGGTAAATTATACTTTTGTAAGCAAAGTTGAAACATTTACTTTTTCTATCTGATCCCTCCATAGATTGGAAACTCTCAGGTTTCCAGTAGCTTTATCAGATAATTTAGGAAGGCTATCTCACTAACAGATACAGATATCTCAAGAAATTTTGGAGACCTTAACAAGGGAGGAATTCACGTAGATCTGTTAGGTGAAATCTGTGATAAGCTTTCGGCATGACTCTCCTAGCCCTGAAGTTCAGTCCAAGACTCTTCATAAGTTTCAGCAAAGCTAAAAAGTCTGAGATCAATTATGATTATATAGATTGTCAGGCCAAGTTTATTGTAACCAGACTTATTCTGCAAAAAAACTAGTCTTAATTTGGTTATATTTGGTAAAAATGAGGGTAATTTTGGGAAGAAAAGATGTTTCAATGAATGTTAAATGCTGGTTTGTTAACAGAATAGTGAAAGTCGCTTAGTCGTGTCCAACTCTTTGCGACCCGTGGACTATACAGTCCATGGAATTCTCCAGGCCAGAACACTGGAGTGGGTGGCCTTTCCCTTCTTCCAGGGGATCTTCCCAACCCAGGGATTGATCCCAGGTCTCCCACACGGCAGACAGATTTTTACCAGCGGAGCCACAAGGGAAGCCCAAGAATACTGGAGTGTGTAGCTGATCCCTTCTTCAGCGGATCTTTCTGACTCAGAAATTGAATCGGGGTCTCCTGCATTGCAGGCAGATGACTCTTTACCAAATGAGCTATCAGGGAAGACCTTGTTAATGGAGGTCTATATCTACTAAGATTCATTTACTGAATAGTTCTTTGCTGTTATGCTATGTTAATGTAAAATTTAACTGAATTTTAAGGACATTAAGTTTCTTGGGGCTTCCCTCACAGCTCCCAATATGGTCAAATTTATAACCATGACGAGGCCCTGTAAACTACAAATTAGCACTTGTCAAAGGCATTTGCACATACACACCGAGGAAACTAGATCTGAAAGAGACACATGCACCCCAATGTTCATCACAGCACTGTTTATAATTGCCAGGACATGGAAGCAACCTAGATGCCCATCAGCAGATGAATGGATAAGGAAGCTATGGTACATATACACAATGGACTATTACTCAGCCATTAAAAAGAATGTGTTTGAATCAGTTCTAATGAGATGGATGAAACTGGAACCCATTATACTAAGTGAAGTAAGCCAGAAAGATAAACACTAATATAGTATACTAACACATATATGTGGAATTTAAAAAGATGGTAACGATAACCCTATATGCAGGACAGAAAAAGAGACACAGATGTACAGAACAGACTTTTGGACTCTTTGGGAGAAGGCGAGGGAAGGGAGGTGGGAGGGGGGATCAGGAAGGGGAACACATGTAACTCCATGGCTGATTCATGTCAATGTATGGCAAAAACCACTACAATATTGTAAAGTAATTAGCCTCCAACTAATAAAAATAAATGAAGGAAAAAAAAAAGAGGCATCTGCCATCTGCCTCTGCAGAGTTCGAGCCCTGTGCTGCTGTAGCTGCTGCCCTCTGACACTCCCCGAGAGGAATTCACGTGCAGAGCGAGGCACCCTGTGCTCCAGGGAAACTGGTGGAGCAGGTTCTTAGACAGATATTTTCAGGAGCTGATTTCATGATCCTAATTCCTGCATCTATCTAGAAAAGCACTAAATTCCTTCAAGATGACATCAGCTCCTCGTGACTAGCAGAAAATCTTTGGTAAAATAAGTACCTGATTGCATTGAACTCCCTCTTCACCACAGCCTTATATGTTGACCTTCCTCCACTTCGTCTTTGGAGCAGTTTCTCAGAGCTATCTGAGGCACTGTCTCCCAGACTACAGTCCTCATTTTCCCTGGAAGAAAACTTAACGCACAACTCTCACATTGTGCATCTATTTTCGTCAACAGAAGGGAACAATGAAGATTAGGCACAAAGTAGAGAAAAGAAAAATAGAGGCGAAAAAAAATTAATGAAACCAAGAGTTGGTTCTTCAAAAAATTTTTTAAAATTGACAAATCTTCAGCTAGATGGGCTTAGAAAGAAAAGAGAGAAGACTCAAATTACTAAAATCAGAAATGAAAATAGGGACATTACTACTCATTACACAGAAATGATTATAAGAGTTATTATGAACACATATATGTGAAATAAACTGGATAACCTGGATGAAGTGGAAAATTCCTAGACACACAAAACATTTTAAGACTAAATCACAAGTAATAGAAAATTGGAATAGACCTGTAACTATTACAGTAAAGAGCCTGAATCAGTAATCAAAAATCTCCCAGCAAAGAAAAGCCCTGGATAAGATGGTGTCACTGGTGAATTCTACCATTTAAAGAACTAAATCAGGGGTGGGATGGGGGGACAGGAGGGAAGATCAAGAGAAAGGGGAGATATATAAATATATATATATATATATAAAATGACTGATTCACACTGTTGTACAGCAGAAACCAACACAATATCATAAGGCAATTTTCTACCAATTAAAAAAGAAAAATAAAAACAAGAACTAAATCAATCCTTCTGAAAATTTTCCAAAAATCTGAAGAGAAGACAACACTTCCTAAATCATTTCATGAGGTCAGCATAACCTTGATATTGAAGCTAGATAAAGACACTACATGAAAACTACAGACTAATATCCCTTATGAAACATCAAGCAAAAATCCTCAACAAAATACCACGAAACAGGATTCAGCAGTATCCTGTATACTGCTTGAATACAAGAATACAAGTCAACCCACATAATGGGGAAAAACGTCTTCAAATCATGTATCTGATAAGTGGTTAATATCCAGAATATACAGAGAACTTCTAAAACTCAGTAACAAATACAACCAAACAACTAACTTTAAAAAATGGACAAATGACTACAACAGACAGGTCCCCAAAGAAGATAAATGAATAGTCAATAAGCACATGAAAAGATCCTCAACATCACTTCATTAGGGAAATGCAAATCAAAATTACAATGAGATACTACCTCACACCCATTAGGATGGGTATTGCCAGAAAAAAATAAGACAAGAGTTTGCAATGAAGTGGAGAGACTGTAACCCTTGCACACTGTTGGTGGTATAGCTGCTGTATAAAAGCAGTAAATACCTCAAAAAATTTAAAAGAGAATTACCATATGATCCAGAAATTCTACTTCACGGCATATTCCCAAAGGAACTGAAGGCAGAGTATCAAAGAGGTATTTGTACACCCATGTTCACAGCAGCATTATTCCCAACAGCTAAAACATGGAAGCAACCCAAGTGACCAGCACCAAATGAATTAAAAAAAGTGGTATATACATAAACTGGACTATTAACCTTAAAAACAAAGAAATTCTGCAATATGCTATGACACAGATGAAAACCTGAGGATATTACAGTAAGTGAAATAAGTCAGTCAAAATAAGACAAATATTTATGTATGATTCCACTTCTATTGGCTACATAGAGCAGTCAAAGTCAGAAAGTAGAATGGTGGCTGCCAGTGTTGGCCAGGGAGAATGAGGAGTTATTGTTGAATAGGTACAGATTTTATAAGATGAATAGAGCTACAGGGACGAATGGTGGTGATGGGCACACAAACGTGAACATACTTAGTACCACTAAACTGTATACTTTAAAATGGCTAAAGTGGTAAATTTTATGTGTATTTTACTACAATGAAAAAAATGGATCATAGACTTTCAAGGAAGAATTAAAACCATAAAATAAATTATTGTGGCCTTGGGTTAGGTAAAGAGTTACTAAATGAACACCAAAAGCATGACTTATAAAAGAAAAAATTGATAAACTAGACTGCAACATTCTTTGTTTTTCAAAAGAACGTTAAGAATGTAAGAAGGCAAGTCATGGCCTAAGAAAGAACATTTGCAAGTCATATATTTAATAAAGGTTCTGTATCAAGAATATCTAAAGGAATTTTAGAAAACAATAATAAGACAACACACTTTAAAATGGGCAGAAGATATGAATAAATATTTCCCCAAATAAGATGCAATAGCCGATGAGTAAATAAAAAGATGTTAAAAATCACTAATTATTAGGGAAATGCAAGTTAAAATGAGACAACCACTAATATAGCCACTGGCTATAATCAAAACAAGAGACAATATCAAGTGTTAGCAGGGATGTGGAGAAACTGGGACCCTCACACATTGCTGGTGGGAATGATAAACAGTACAGTCACTTTGGAAAACAGCTTGACAAGACACTTAAATAAAAGTCAAACATAAATTTCCATACAATCCAGCAATTTCACTCCTAAGTATCCACCTAAGAGACACCTTCACACAAAGACATGCATCAGATGTTGGTAGCAAATGTCCATCAACTAGGGAATAAACAACATGTATGCAATGGAATGCTACTCAACAATAAAGTAAGATGAATTATTGACACATTATATAACATAGATAAACCTCAAAAACATTATGCTAGGGACTTCCCCGGCAGTCCAGTGTTTTAAGAATTTAGGTTTCCAATGCAGAGGATGTGGGATGAATCCCTAATTGGGGAATTAAGATCCCACATGTCATGTAGCATAGCCAAGCAAACAAAAAAAAATAAACATTATGCTAAGTGAAGGAAGTCAGATATGAAAGAATACACATTATAAGTCCATTCACATTGTGTGTGTGCGCGGCACGCACGCACGCGCTCAATTGTGTCTGACTCTTTTTGTAACCCCATGGACTGTAGCAGGCTCCTCTGTCCATGGGATTTCCCAGGCAAGAATACTGGAGTGGGCTGCCACTTCCGTCTCCAGGGAATCTTCCTGACCCAAGCATCGAACCTACGTCTCTTGTGTCTCTTGCATTGGCTGGCAGATTATTTACCACTAGTGCCACCTGGGAAGCCATTCACATTGAGTTCAGTTCAGTTGCTCAGTCGTGTCCAACTCTTTACGACCCCATGAATCGCAGCATGTCAGGCCTCCCTGTCCATCACCAACTCCCGGAGTTTACTCAAACTCATGTCCATCGAGTCGGTGATGCCATCCAGCCATCTCATCCTCTGTCGTCCCCTTCTCCTCCTGCCCCCAATCCCTCCCAGCATCAGGGTCTTTTCCAATGAGTCAACTCTTCACATGAGGTGGCCAAAGTACTGG
This sequence comes from Odocoileus virginianus, assembly GCF_023699985.2. Taxonomy (NCBI): domain Eukaryota; kingdom Metazoa; phylum Chordata; class Mammalia; order Artiodactyla; family Cervidae; genus Odocoileus; species Odocoileus virginianus. The sequence continues at coordinate 33,713,374 of NC_069704.1, read as the reverse complement.
AGTTTCAGCTTCAGCATCAGTTCTTCCAATGAACACCCAGGACTGATCTCCTTTAGGATGGACTGGTTGGATCTCCTTGCAGTCCAGGGGACTCTCAAGAGTCTTCTCCAACACCACAGTTGAAAAGCATCAATTTTTTTGGCACTCAGCTTTCTTCACAGTCCAACTCTCACATCCATACATGACCACTGGAAAAACCATAGCCTTGACCAGAAGGACCTTTGGTGGTAATGTCTCTGTTTTTTTAATATGCTATCTAGGGTTGGTCATAACTTTCCTTACAAAGAGTAAGCGTCTTTTAATTTCTTGGCTGCAATCCCATCTGCAGTGATTTTAGAGCCCCCAAAAATAAAGTCTGACACTGTTTCCACTGTCTCCCCATCTATTTCCCATGAGGTGATTGGGACGAGATGATCTTAGTTTTCTGAATGTTGAGCTTTAAGCCAACTTTTTCACTCTCCTCTTTCACCTTCATCAAGAGGCTTTTTATTCACTTTCTGCCATAAGGATGGTGCAATCTGCATATCTGAGGTTATTGATATTTCTCCCGACAATCTTGATTCCAGCTTGTGCTTCTTCCAGCCCAGCGTTTCTCATGATGTACTCTGCATATAAGTTAAATAAGCAGGGTGACAATATACAGCCTTGACGTACTCCTTTTCCTATTTGGAACCAGTCTGTTGTTCCATGTCCAGTTCTAACTATTGCTTCCTGACCTGCATACAGGTTTCTCAGGAGGCAGGTCAGGTAGTCTGGTATTCCTATCTCCTTCAGAATTTTCCACAGTTTATTGTGATCCACACAGTCGAAGGCTTTCGTGTAGTCAATAAAGCAGAAACAGATGTTTTTCTGGAACTCTCTTGTTTTTTCGATGATCCAGCAGATATTGGCAATTTGATCTCTGGTTCCTCTGCCTTTTCTACATATAAATCAAGGACTAGGGTCTGACGGGATTCCCTGATAGCTCAGTTGGTAAAGAATCCACCTGCAATGCAGGTGGAAAATATATTGTTTTCTGATGCATCTATAAAATAATAGTAAAAGATGAAAATGATAAACACTGAATTTGATACTCTTGTGGAGGGCACATAGTATAGGTAGTAGTCTAGTTTTTAAGTAAAATAGTGGAATCATGGGTGTCCTTCTTTTAAAAAAAGCTTTATTCAGTTACAATTTACATAGTGTAACATTCACCTATCTTAAGGATATAAGCCAATAATTTATAATTTAAAGAACTGTGCAACCATAGCCATAGTTTAGATCTAAGACATTTCTGTCATCCCCCAAGTTCCCTTATATCCATTTGTAGACAGTCTCAACTCCATCTTCAGCCCCTGGCAAGTTCTGATCTACTTTGTGTTCCTATAGATTTGCGTTTTCTGGTAATCCAATGTGAAGAACTATACAAAAAGATCTTCACGACCCAGATAATCACAATGGTTTGATTACTCACCTAGAGCCAGACATCCTGGAATGTGAAGTCAAGTGAGCCTTAGAAAGCATCACTTTGAACAAAGCTAGTGAATGTGATAGAATTCTAGTTGAGCTATTTCAAATCCTGAAAGATGATGCTGTGAAAGTGCTGCACTCAATATGCCAGCAAATTTGGAAAACTCAGCAGTGGCCACAGGACTGGAAAAGATCAGTTTTCATTCCAATCCCTAAGAAAGGCAGTCCCAAAGAATGCTCAAACTACCACACAATTGCACTCATCTCACACGCTAGTAAGGTAATGCTCAAAATTCCCCAAGCCAGGCTTCAGCAATACGTGAACCGAGAACGTCGACACTCCACCTCTCCTTCTCCGTAACACTTTGCTGAAGAGACCAGGCCAACTGTCCGACAAAGTGTCCATCTTCTAGATTTGCCTCATTGATTCTATTAGGTATCATTTAACTTGTGCTTCTAATCCCTATTTATCCTGTAAAATGGAAGTCAGACCTTAGGGAAAGTTGTTCAGTCGTGTCCAACTCTTTGCAACCCCATAAACTATACAGTCTATGGACTGTCCTTTCATGAAAGTCCTCTCCAGCGGATCTTCCCAACACAGGAATCGAATCAGGGTCTCCTGCATTGCAGGTGGATTCTTTACCAACTGAGCTATCAGGGAAGCCCATCAGACCTTAGGCCTTGATTTATATGTAGCTTAAACATTTTTGGCAAGAGTATTCAGTTTTGCTTGATTTTATGTTTTAAAAAATTGGTATCACTTTGATATGGTTCTAAGAATTTTTCACTTAACATTCTCTTTTGTATTCATCCATTTTGTTGCCTAACATTCCCTTTTGGATTCATCTATTTTGTTGCCCAGATTTATACATTAATTTTCACTACTGCATAAACCATTGTGTGATTATAATTAAAATTCATCCATTCCACTGAAAATTAACATTTGGATTTTTTCTGTTTTGGCTGAGCTGTTACACATTTATAAACATTCAAGCACACAGTTTACAGGATACATGGGGAAGTTTCTCTAGGGCACATATATCTGTATGAGAACTGATAGGTCTTATTAGGGATCAGCAAAATACAGCCCAAAAGGGGCCTATCACAGTTTTCTGTAAATAAAATTTTGTTGGAACACATCCATGCTCATGTATGTATGCCTATGGCTGCTTTTATGTCACAGTGGCACAGTTCAGTACTTGTGAAAGAGATTTTGATACGTCCCAAAGCCTAAAATATTTGCTGCCTATTCCTTTACCGAAGTTTATTGACTCCTAGGTTATAATGTATGTCCAAATTTCCAAGAACACCAAACTTATGCAAAATATTTGTACTAATTTATATTTCCACCAATGTAAACCAATCCATAACTCCTTTGACTTATAACCTCTTAACCTTGGTATTTCCAAACTTCATAATTTTTGCCTATGTATTGAGTGGGGAAAAAAGCTCTCAGTGAGGTCATCATTTGCATTTCTCCCAACAGTAGCAAAGTTGAACATTTTTTCGTGTTTTTTTGCTATTAATATTTCCCTATTTTGTAAAATGCTTGATGTCTCTTACCTATTTTTAAATTTTTTATCCTATGAGCCAGTATGAAAATAAGACAGCAATCTCTTTTTTAACAATGTGATAGTTCTTTACGTATCTGGACACTAATTGTCTATCAGTTCTATGTATTGAAAATAGCTTCTCTCAATTTGTGCCTTGTCCTTTAAAATTCTGTTTAGTATTTTTGTGGAAAACAGGTTACTTGTTTTGAACAGCATTCAACTTATCAACCTTTCATTTTATAATGTTTTTTATAAGTTTTTCCCTATCTCCTGTGAGAAATATATTATCCTATATTTTATAGTTCTAAGGGTGGTTATCGCCAACCTAGAAAGCATATTAAAAAGCAGAGACATTATTTGCCAACAAAGGTCCATCTAGTCAAGGCTATGGTTTTTCCAGTGGTCATGTATGGATGTGAGAGTTGGACTGTGAAGAAAGCGGAGTGCCAAAAAATTGATGCTTTTCAACTGTGGTGTTGGAGAAGACTCTTAAGAATCCCCTGGACTGCAAGGAGATCCAACCAGTCCATCCTAAAGGAGATCAGTCCTGGGTGTTCATCGGAAGGACTGATATTGAAGCTGAAACTCCAATACTTTGGCCACCTCATGTGAAGAGTTGACTCATTGGAAAAGACCCTGATGCTGGGAGGGATTGGGGGTAGGAGGAGAAGGGGACGACAGAGGATGAGATGGCTGGATGGCATCACTGACTCGATGGACATGAGTTTGAGTAAACTCTGGGAGTTGGTGATGGACAGGGAGGCCTAGTGTGCTGCGATTCATGGGGTCGCAAAGAGTCGGACACGACTATGCGACTGAACTGAACTGAACTGAAGGGTGGTATAATTTCTTTCATATGTAACTGTTTAATCTAGGTGGAATAGATTTTAATGTATGATGGAAGGTAGAGATCCAATTTGATTTTCTTAATATGACTAACAACTGCCCCTCACTCTTTCATATATAAGACATTATGATGTGATGACCACATTGCAGTATTAGCACAGGAATAAATGGACCAGTGGATGAGAATACAGGTATGCCCTGTTTTATTATGCTCTGCTTTACTGTGATTCACAGTTATTGAGTTTTTTACAAACTGAGGGTTTACAGCAATCCTGTGTTGTCATATGATTAGCATTTTCTATCCAATAAAGTATTTTAACTACTATATGAACATTTTAAAGGACATAATGCTATTGTACACTTAATAGACTACAGTATATTATAAACATAACATATGCACTGGGAAACTAAAAATTTGTGTGACTCATTCTACTGCTGTATTTGCTTTATTGCGGTGGTCTGGAACTGAACCTAGGGTATTCCTGTAGTTTTCAGTGTACACCAGTTTTCAGTGTTCACCTCCTTGGTTAAATTCATTCCTAGGTATTTTATTTTTCTGATGCAATTGCAAATGGGATTGTTTCCTAATTTTTCTTTCTGATAGTTCACTATTAGTACATAGAAATGACAAAGGTTTCTGTATACTGGTTTTGTACCCTGCAAAGTTCACTTATTAGTTATAATAGTTTTTTTGCGAAATCTTTATAGTTTTCTATGTTAGAACTGACCTTTGAACAATCAAGAGTCTGAACCACATGGGTCCACTTATATATGGATTTTTTCAATAGTAGATACTACAGTACTGCACTATCTATGGTTGGCTGAATCCTTGAATGCAAAACTTCAAACACAGGAACCTCTAATATAGAGGAACTGGCTATACAGAGAGTCAACTATAAATCACACATGGATTTTTGACTACATGGAGGGTTGGCATCCCAACCCCTGCACTAGTCAAGGGTTAACGGCAAATAGTCATCTGCAAATAGTGATAGTTTTACTAATTGCTTTCCGATTTGGATGTCTTTTATTTCTTCTTGACTAATTAAATGCCCTGACCGTGATTTCCAATATTATGTTGGACCAAACTATTTGTAACAGATTACTTCTTCATAAGCATTCCTTATTCCTGGGGGCTTCCCAGGTGGCACCAGTGGCAAAGAACCTGCCTGCCAAGAGACACAGGTTTGATTCCTAGGTCAGGAAGATCCCCTGGAGGAGGGCATGGCAACCCACTCCAGTATTCTTGCTTAGAGAATCCCATGGACTGAAGAGCCTGGGGGATTACAGTCCATAGGATCACAGAGTCAGACACAACTGAAGTGACTTAGCACACACATTCATATTCGACATCCTCAGCAATACTTCAAATCATCAGATTCTGATTTCTGCCAACACAGAAGGTAAATAGTATTCTTACTGTGGTTTTAATTTGCATGTGTCCCTGATTAGGAAAGAGGCTGGACATCTTTTTATATGTTTTAAGCACATGTAAATATGCTCTTTCGTGAGTACTTGTTTTTCTACCCATTTTTCAATTGAGTTCTTTGGAAAAAATCTTTTCCTACTCTGAAGACCATTATTTCATTCTTCTAACATACTTCAATGGGAAAAAGTACTTGATTCAATGTATACATTTAGAGTTAGTGGGCTATGTGGTTTTTTTACCCTAAAATCATAAACATATTATTCCTGCATTTGCACCTGAATTATTTGGAACATTGCCTTTGACTTTTAGGCCTTTGATCCACTGTGGATGAATTTTTGTGTATGATGTGAAGTAATGTTGAGTTTTAAGCCAAAAGAGCTATGGTTTTTCAAGTAGTTATGTATGGATGTGAGAGTTGGACTATAAAGAAAGCTGAGCACTGAAGAATTGATGCTTTTGAACTGTGGTGTTGGAGAAGACTTGGGAGTCCCTTGGACTGCAAGGAGATCCAACGAGTCCATCCTAAAGGAAATCAGTCCTGAATATTAATTGGAAGGACTGATGCTGAAGTTGAAACTCCAGTACTGTGGCCACCTGATGCAAAGAACTGACTGATCTGAAAAGACCCTGATGCTGGGAAATATTGAAGGCAGGAGGAGAAGGGGATGATAGAGGATGAGACGATTGGATGGCATCACCAACTAAATGGACATGAGTTTGAGTATACTCTGGGAGTTGGTGAATGGACAGGGAAGCCTGGCATTCTGCAGGCCATGGGGTCACAAAAAGTCCAACACGACTGAGCGATTGAACTGAACTGATGTAAAGGAATAATCCCATCTTTTTTCCCCCATATATTCAGTTGGGTCTTCAAACCCCCACTTATTCTAAAAAGTAAATCCTTTTTCCAGTAATATTCACATCACTTTACTAGAATCAAGGTACATATATGGCTGTTCTGTTTATGGGCCATTTTGTTCTAAAGGTCTATTCGTCTATCACTATGCCAAATCTTTACAGTATTAGTTTAAAAAAAAATCCTGGATCTCTGATTGTTCAAATCCACCTATCTTTTTCTTCCTCAAGAATATTTTGGCTATTTTTGGTTCTTTGCACTTGCACAGTAATTTTAGAAGTGATTTCATTTTTAGTTTAAAAATTAAACTGTGAGTTTGATTGAGATTACATTGATGTTACAGATTAATTTGAGGAAAAGTGACCCCTTTATAGTAAGTCTGCCAATCCATGAACACACTGTCTCCATTTAAGTCTTTACTGTCTTTCAATAAAGTTTTATAATTTTCCCAATATAGGTTTTACACATCATTTATTAGATCTATTTCTAAGAATTATTACAACTTATTATTTTAAAAAGCATTTTGCTTTTAATTACGCTTCCTGCTGTTGTTGGCATAGAGGAATACAAATAAAAATTGAAAATCTTTCGCCATTTAAAGTTTAGTTCAAGAGTGTATTGTACTAAAGGCAGTGATCAAGAGGCAGTAATACAAGACCATCTCCAAGGAAAAGAAACACAAAAGGCAAAATGTTGTCTGAGGAGGCCTTTCAAACAGCTGAGAAAAGAAGAGAAGCTAAAAGCAAGGAGAAAAGGAAAGATACACCCATTTGAATGTACAGTTCCAAAAGAGCAAGGGGAGATAAGAAAGCCTTCCTCAGTGATCAGTGGAGATCAGTGGAAAGAAGTAGAGGAAAACAATAGAATGGGAAAGACTAGAGATCTCTTCAAGAAAATTAGAGATACCAAGGGAACATTTCATGCAACGATGGGCACAATAAAGGACAGAAATAGCATGGACCTAACAGAAACAGAAGATACTAAGAAGAGGTAGCAAGAATATACAGAAGAACTATACAAAAAAGATCTTCATAACCCAGAAAACCATGATGGTGTGATCATTCACCTAGAGCCAGACATCCTGGAATGTGAAGCCAAGTGGGCCTTAGGAAGCATCATAATGAACAAAGCTAGTGGATGTGATGGAATTCCAGTTGAGCTATTTCAAATCCTAAAAGATAATGCTATGGAAGTGCTGCATTCAATATGCCAGCAAATTTGGAAAACTCAGCAGTGGGTACGGGATTGGAAAAGGTCAGTGTTCATTCCAATCCCAAAGAAAGGCAATGCCAAAGAATGTTCAAACTACTGCACAACTGCACTCATCCCACACACTAGCAAAGTAATGCTCAAAATTCTCCAAGCCAGGCTTCAACAGTACATGAACCGAGAGCTTCCAAATGTTCAAGCTGGATTTAGAAAAGGGAGAGGGGAGGAGCTAAGATGGCGGAAGAATAGGACGGGGAGACCACTTTCTTCCCTACAAATTCATCAAAAGAACATTTGAACGCTAAGCAAACTCCACAAAACAACTTCTGATCACTAGCAGAGGACATCAGGTGCCCAGAAAAGCAGCCCATTGTCTTTGAAAGGAGGTAGGACAAAATATAAAAGATAAAAAGAGAGACAATAGAGTTAGGGACAGAAACCCGTCCCTGGAAGGGAGTCTTAATAGAGGAAGTTTCCAAACACCAGGAAACCTTCGCACTGGCAGGTCTGGGGGAAGTTTTCGAATCTCAGAAGACAACCTAACCGGGAGGAAAGATAAATAAAACCCACAGATTACATGCCTAAAAGCAACTCCCAGCAGAAGAGTACCCCAGACACTCACATCTGCCACCAGCAAGCTCCTCTCCTCTGAACAGAGGAGCTGGCAGCATTGCTTAGGGCAAGGACCGGGCCTGAATGCCCTGAGGACAATCAGAGGGAGCTGACCAGAGATAGCAACTTAAACTGTGGGATAGCAAGAGAGAGAGAAAATTAACCTGCGAAAAGCCCTAACCGAAGACACTGCCAGCCCATTCGCAAAACAAAGGAAGGACTGAGCAATTCCAGAGAAGAGCTAGCCAGCTGTGGACAGGCCCATCCCCCACCAGAGGTAGGAGGCAGGGGGGAGGGGAAAGGGGCAAACTCGGCCCCAGAGACGGCATCCCCTACCAAACTGCAAACAGGCTTCCAGTTTCTAACCAAAGACTTCCTGAGATTCTGGATGGTTGACATCCGCCGGGAGGGTCGCAGCTAGAGACCAGCTCCCCAGAACAGACACAAGGTGCACTGAACCGGCACGCGCAGAAACTGAGGCTGGGACCACGGAGGGGATACAGCACTCGTCAAGCTCCTGGCTGCCTGAGCTGCTCGGGCGGGGAAGGCACAAAACACAGGCCCAACCGAGTCTGCGCTTTTGTGGAGTACCCGAAAACTGGAACCTCAGTGGCTTAGGCCTGGGAAGTGCACGCAACTCAGGGCCTGCTCCCTGTAGAGCAACCTGGAGCCTGAGCAGTGTAGATGGGAAAGCACACATGCAGCGAGTGGGGGCAAACCCAGTGGGGCCGGAGCACTGTGAGCACTCCCCACACACGCCAGTGATACTTGTCTGCAGTGCCCTCCCTCCCCACAGCACGACTGAACAAGGCAACCTAAACAAGAGACCACCTCCGCCTGCTTGTGTCAGGGCGGAAATTAGACACTGAAGAGACCTGCAAACAGAAGCCAAATAAACAAAGGGAACCACTTCAGAAGTGACCAGTGCAACAGATTAAAATCCCTGTAGTTAACACCGACTACACCAGAAGGTGCAGATATCAAGAAGTGTAAGCTGGAAGGAACAAGGAGCTATCTGAAACTGAACCAAACCCACACTGCGCACACAGCTCCAGAGAAATTCCTAGATATATTTTTACTATTATTATTTTTTAATTAAAAATTTTTTTGTTTTTCTTTTAATTTTTTTAAAGTCCTCTATTACTCCTCTATAACTCCTTAATTTTCATTTTCATAACCCACTAAAATCTTGTAAAAAAAAAAAAAGACCCTATTTTTAAAGCGAACTTCATATATATTTCTTAAATTTTTTGTCTTTTTGTTTTCAATACTGTATTTTTTAAGAGTCTAACCTCTACTCTAGATTTTTAATCTTTGTTTTTCAGTATTTGATAGCAATTTTGGACACTTAAGAATCCAATATTCAGTACCCATTTTTACTCAGGAGTGTGATGATTACTCTCTCCCCCTTGACTCGTCTTTTTCTCCCCCAGATCACCTCTATTTCCTCCCTCCCTCTTCTCTTCTCAATCCAATTCTGTGAATCTCTGTGGGTGTTCTGGGCTATGGAGAACACTTAGGGAACAGAGTACTGCGTAGATCTGTCTCTCTCCTCCTGAGTCCCCCTTTTTCTCCTCCTGCTCATCTCTATCTCCTTCCTCCCTCTCCTCTTCTTCATATAACTCTGTGAACCTCTCTGGGTGTCTCTCACTGTGGAGCATCTTTTCACCATTAACCAAGAAGTTTTATTATCAGTGCTGTATAGTTGGAGAAGTCTTGAGGCTACTGGAAGAATAAGACTGAAATTCAGAGGCAGGAGACTTAAGCCCCAAACCTGAGAACACCAGAGAACTCCTGACTACAGGGAACATTAATAAGAGATCATCCAAAAGCCTCCATACCTATAGTGAAACCAACCACCACCCAAGAGCCAATAAGTTCCAGAGCAAGACATACCATATAAATTCTCCAGCAACGCAGGAACATAGCCCTGAGCGTCAACATACAGGCTGCCCAAAGTCACACCAAACACATAGAACCATCTCAAAAACTCACTACTGGACACTCCATTGCACTCGAGAGAGAAGAAATCCAGCTCCACGCACCGGAACACTGATGCAAGCTTCCCTAACCAGGAAACCTTGACAAGCCAACCCCACCCACTGGAAGAAACCTCCACAACAAAAAGGAACCACAGACCACCAGAATACAGAAAGGCCACCCCAAACACAGCAATCTAAACAAGATGAAAAAGCAGAGAAATACCCAGCAGGTAAAGGAACATGAAAAATGCCCACCAAGCCAAACAAAAGAGGAAAAGACAGGGAATCTACCTGAAAAAAAATTTAGAATAATGATAATAAAAATGACCCAAAATCTCAAAAACAAAATGGAGTTACAGATAAATAGCCTGGAGGCAAGGATTGAGAAGATGCAAGAAATGTTTAACAAGGACCTATAAGAAATAAAAAAGTCAATTAAAAATGAATAATGCAATAAATGAGATCAAAAACACTCTGGAGGGAACCAACAGTAGAATAACGGAGGCAGAAGATAAGATAAGTGAGGTAAAAGATAAAATGGTGGAAATAAATGAAGCAGAAAGGAAAAAAGAATCAAAAGAAATGAGGACAACCTCAGGGACCTCTGGGACAATGTGAAACGCCCCAACATTCGAATCACAGGCGTCCCAGAAGAAGAAGACAAGAAGAAAGGCCATGAGAAAATACTCAAGGAGACAACAGCTGAAAACTTCCCTAAAATGGGGAAGGAAATAGTTACACAAGTCCAAGAAACCCAGAGAGTCCCAAACAGGATAAACACAAGGCGAAACACCCCAACACACATATTAATCAAACTAACAAAGATCAAATCAAAGAACAAATATTAAAAGCAGAAGGGAAAAACAACAAATAACACACAAAGGGATTCCCATAAGGATAACAGCTGATCTATCAATAGAAACATTTCAGGCCAGAAGTGAATGGCAGGACATACTTAAAGGTAATGAGAGAGAATAACCTACAACCCAGATTACTATACCCAGCAAGGATCTCATTCAGATATGAAGGAGAATTCAAAAGCTTTACAGACTAGCAAAAGCTGACAGAATTCAGCACCACTAAACCAGCTCTTCAACAAATGCTAAAGGATCTTCTCTAGACAGGAAAAACAGAAAGGTTGTATAACCGCAAACCCAAAACAACAAAGTAAATGGCAACGGAACCATACCTATCAATAATTACCTTAAATGTAAATGGGTTGAATGCCCCAACCAAAAGACAAACACTGGCTGAATGGATACAAAAACAAGACCCTTGTATATGCTGTCTACAAGAGACCCACCTCAAAACAAGGGACACATACAGACTGAAAATGAAGGACTGGAAAAAGATATTTCACGCAAACAGACCAAAAGAAAGCAGGAGTCGCAATACTCATATCAGAAGAAATAGACTTTAAAATAAAGGCTGTGAAAAGAGACAAAGACGGGCACTACATAATGATCAAAGGATCAATCGAAGAAGAAGATATAACAATTATAAATATATATGCACCCAACATAGGAGCACCACAGTATGTAAGGCAAATGGTAATGAGTATGAAAGGGGAAATTAACAACAACACAATAATAGTGGGAGATTTTAATACCCCACTCACACCTATGGATAGATCAACTAAACAAAATTAACAAGGAAACACAAACTTTAAATGACACAATGGACCAGCTAGACCTAATTGATATCTATAGGACATTTCGCCCCAAAACAATCAATTTCACCTTTTTCTCAAGTGCACATGGAACCTTCTCCAGAATAGATCCTGGGCGATAAATCTAACCTTGGTAAATTCAAAATAATTGAAATCATTCCAGTCATCTTTTCTGACCATAATGCAGTAAGATTAGATCTCAATTACAGGAAAAAAAACTATTAAAAATTCCAACATATGGAGGCTAAACAACACGCTGCTGAATAATGAACAAACCATAGAAGAAATCAAAAAAGAAATCAAAATATGCATAGAAATGAATGAAAATGAAAACACAACAACCCAAAACCTATGGGACACTGTAAAAGCAGTGCCAAGGGTAAGGTTCATAGCATTACAGGCTTACCTCAAGAAACAAGAAAAATGTCAAATAAATAACCTAACTCTACACCTAAAGCAACTAGAGAAGGAAGAAATGAAGAACCCCAGGGTTAGTAGAAGGAAAGAAATCTTAAAAATTAGGGCAGAAATAAATGCAAAAGAAACAAAGGAGACCATAGCAAAAATCAACAAAGCTAAAAGCTGGTTTTTTGAAAAGACAAACAAAATTGACAAACCATTAGCCAGACTCATTAAGAAACAAAGGGAGAAGAACCAAATTAACAAAATTAGAAATGAAAATGGAGAGATCACAACAGACAACACTGAAATACAAAGGATCATAAGAGACTACTACCAGCAGCTCTATGCCAATAAAATGGACAACTTGGAAGAAATGGACAAATTCTTAGAAAAGTATAACTTTCCAAAACTGAACCAGGAAGAAATAGAAGATCTTAACCCATCACAAGCACGGAAATTGAAACTGTAATCAGAAATCTTCCAGCAAACAAAAGCCCAGGACCAGATGGCTTCACAGCTGAATTCTACCAAAAATTTAGAGAAGAGCTAACACCTATCCTACTCAAACTCTTCCAGAAAATTGCAGAAGATAAACTTCTAAATTCATTCTGTTAGGCCACCATCACCCTAATTCCAAAACCAGACAAAGATGCCACCAAAAAAGAAAACTACAGGCCAATATCACTGATGAACATAGATGCAAAAATCCTTAACAAAATTCTAGCAAACAAAATCCAACAACATATTAAAAAGATTGTACATCATAACCAAGTGGGCTTTATCCCAAGAATGCAAGGATTCCTTAATATCCACAAATCAATCAATGTAATACACCACAGTAACAAATTGAAAGATAAAAACCATATGATTATCTCAATAGATGCAGAAAAAGCCTTTGACAAAATTCAACATCCATTTATGATAAAAACTCTCCAGAAAGCAGGAATAGAAGGAACATACCTGAACATAACAAAAGCTATATATGACAAACCCACAGGAAACATGATCCTCAATGGTGAAAAATTGAAAGCATTTCCCCTAAAATCAGGAACAAGACAAGGGTGCCCACTCTCACCACTACTATTCAACATAGCTTTGGAAGTTTTGGCCACAGTGATCAGAGCAGAAAAAGAAATAAAAGGAATCCAGATAGGAAAAGAAGAAGTGAAACTCTCGCTGTTTGCAGATGACATGATCCTCTACATAGAAAACCCTAAAGACTCTACCAGAAAATTACTAGATCTAATCAATGAATATAGTAAAGTTGCAGGATATAAAATTAACACACAGAAATCCCTTGCATTCCAATACACTAACAATGAGAAAACAGAAAGAGAAATTAAGGAAACAATACCATTCACCATTGCAACAAAAAGAATAAAATACTTAGGAGTGTATTTACCTAAAGAAACAAAAGACCTATACATAGAAAACTATAAAACACTGATGAAAGAAATCAAAGAGGACACAAACAGATGGAGAAATATACCGTGTTCATGGATTGGAAGAATCAATATTGTGAAAATGAGTATACTACCCAAAGCAATCTATAGATTCAATGCAATCCCTATCAAGCTACCAACGGTATTCTTCACTGAACTAGAACAAATAATTTCACAATTTGTATGGAAATACAAAAAAACCTCGAATAGCCAAAGCAATCTTGAGAAAGAAGAATGGAACTGGAGGAATCAACCTGCCTGACTTCAGGCTCTACTATAAAGCCACAGTCATCAAGACAGTATGGTACTGGCACAAAGACAGAAATATAGATCAATGGAACAAAACAGAAAGCCCAGAGATAAATCCACGTACCTATGGACACCTTATCTTTGCCAAAAGAGGCAAGGATATACAATGGAAAAAAGACAACCTCTTTAACAAGTGGTGCTGGGAAAACTGGTCAACCACTTGTAAAAGGATGAAACCAGAACACTTTCTAACACCATACACAAAAATAAACTCAAAATGGATTAAAGATCTAAATGTAAGACCAGAAACTATAAAACTCCTAGAGGAGAACATAGGCAAAACACTCTCTGACATAAATCACAGCAAGATCCTCTATGACCCACCTCCCAGAATATTGGAAATAAAAGCAAAAATAAACAAATGGGACCTAATTAAATGTAAAAGCTTTTGCACAACAAAGGAAACTATAAGCAAGGTGAAAAGACAGTGTTCAGAATGGGAGAAAACAATAGCAAACGAAGAAACAGACAAAGGATTAACCTCAAAAATATACAAGCAACTCCTCCAGCTCAATTCCAGAAAAATAAATGACCCAATCAAAAAATGGGCCAAAGATCTAAACAGACATTTCTCCAAAGAAGACATACAGATGGCTAACAAAGGCATGAAAAGATGTTCAACATCACTCATTATCAGAGAAATGCATATCAAAACCACAATGAGGTACCATTACACGCCAGTCAGGATGGCTGCTATCCAAAAGTCTACAAGCAATAAACGCTGGAGAGGGTGTGGAGAAAAGGGAACCCTCTTACACTGATGGTGGGAATGCAAACTATTATGGCCACTATGGAGAACAGCGTGGAGATTCCTTAAAAAACTGGAAGCAGAACTGCCATATGACCCAGCAATCCCACTCCTGGGCATACACACCAAGGAAACCAGAAGTGAAAGAGACACGTGTACCCCAATGTTCATCGCAGCACTGTTTATAATAGCCAGGACATGGAAGCAACCTAGATGTCCATCGGCAGATGAATGGATAAGAAAGCTGTGGTACATATACACCTTGGAATATTACTCAGGCATTAAAAAGAATTCATTTGAATCAGTTCTAATGAGATGGATGAAACCGGAGCCCATTATATAGAGTGAAGTAAGCCAGAAAGATAAACACCAATACAGTATACTAACACATACATATGGAATTTAGAAAGATGGTAACGATAACCCTATATGCAAGACAGAAAAAGAGACACAGATGTATAGAACAGACTTTTGGACTCTATGGGAGAAGGCGAGGGTGGGATGATCTGAGAGAATAGCATCAAAACATGTATATTATGAAGTGTGAAACAGATCGCCAGTCCAGGTTGGATGCATGAGACAAGTGCTCAGGGCTGGTGCACTGGGATGACCCAGAGAGATGGGATGGGGAGGGAGGTGGGAGGGGGTTTCAGGATGGGGAACACATGTAAATCCATGGCTGATTCATGTCAATGTATGGCAAAAACCACTACAATATTTTAAAGTAATTAGGCTCCAACTAATAAAAATAAATGAAAAAAATCATAAAACAAAACAAAAAAAATAAAATCCAAACCAAAAAAAAAAATAGGAAAGGCAGAGGAATCAGAGATCAAATTGCCAACATCCTCTGGATCATCAAAAAAGCAAGAGAGTTCCAGAAAAACATCTACTTCTGTTTTATTGACTACACCAAAGCTTTTGACAGTGTTGATCACAACTAACTGTGGAAAATTCTGAAAGAGATGGGAATACCAGACCATCTGACCTTCCTCCTGAGAAATCTGTATGCAGGTCAAGAAGCAACATTTAGAACTGCACATGGAACAACAGACTGGTTCTAAATAGGAAAGGAGTATGTCAAGGCTGTATATTGTCACCCTGCTTATTTAACTTATATGCAGATGACATCATGTGAAATGCCAGGCTGGATGAAGCACAAGCTGGAAGCACGATTGCCAGGAGAAATATCAGTAACCTCAGATATGCAGATAACACCACCCTTATGGCAGAAAGCAAAGAAGAACTAAAGAGTCCCTTGATGAAAGTGAAAGAGGAGAGTGAAACTGTTGGCTTAAAACTCAACATTCAGAAAACTAAGATCATGACATCTGGTCCCATCACTTCATGGCAAATAGATGGGGAAAAAAATGGAAACAGTGACAGACTTTATTTTTGGGGGCTCCAAAATCACTACAGATGGTGACTGCAGCCAGGAAATTAAAAGATACCTGCTCCTTGGAAGAAAGGCTATGACCACACTAGACAGCACATTAAAAAGCAGAGACATTAATTTGCCAACAAAGGTCTGTCTAGTCAAAGCTATGGTTTTTCCAATAGTCATGTATGGATGTGAGAGTTGGACCATAAAGAAAACTGAGCACTGAAGAATTGATGCTTTTGAACTGTGTTGTTGGGAGAAGACTCTTGAGAGTCCCTTGGACTGTAAAGCGATCCGACCAGTCCATCCTAAAGGAGATCAGTCCTGGGTGTTCATTGTAAGGACTGATGTTGACACTGAAACTCCAATACTCTGGCCACCTGACAAGAAGAACTGACTCACTGGAAAATACCCTGATGCTGGGAAAGATTGAAGGAGGGAGAAGAACGGGATGACAGAGGATGTGATGGTTGGATGGCATCACAGACTCGATGGACACGAGTTTGCGTAAGCTCCAGGAGTCGGTGACGGACGGGAAGCCTGGCGTTCTGTGGTCCATGCGGTCGGAAAGAGTCGGACACGACTTGACTGAATTGAACTGAACAAGAGTGCAGGTACTAAAGTTAGTTAGCATCATTAAAAAACCTTTTATTAGCCTTCCTGCCAGCAATGCAACAATAACTTTCCTTATTTCACAAATTCCTACCTATACTTCCACAAGTATAAAATGGTACAGCCACTTTGGAAAACTCTTCAGCAGTATACCAAAATCAGATCATGGTAATGACTGTACGACCCTGTAAACAGTCACATTAAATTCACTAAACAGTACACTTAAAAAAAAAGTTACATTTAAAATGGATAATGTTTATAGCACCTGTAAATTATACCTTGATAAAGCTGTTCTTTAAAATATCACAGCAGCCTCATTCATAACTGTCAAAAAATGGAAACAAACCAAATGTTCACCAACAGGGAAATGAATAAACTCATTAAACATGTTTACACCACAGAATATAATTTAACAATGGAAAGGAAAAGAACTAGTGACCCACAACAACATGGATGAATCTTCAAACATTTTGCTGAGACTACAGAATAACATACTGTATGCTTTATTTTAAATAAAGAGGCAAGGCTAATCTATGACAGTAGAAACCACAAAAGTGGTTGCCTGTAGGAAGCAGGGTAGGGCACGAGGAATGACAGGGATGATACAGAAGGGAATTTTTTGATGTAATGAAAATGTTCTTTATCTTAATAGAAATGTAGGTCATATAACTTTACATATGTGTCAAAGCTGCATACTTAAGACTGGTGCATTCTATTGTGTGCAAATTATACTTCAATTAAAAGCAAATCCAGTTTCCCACTGAGCACCTGTTTCCTATCTGAAGAACATGTCATTTATAAACTGGCAAATACAAATGCACTTGTTGTCAATTTGTTTCATATTTCTAAGCGCTCCAAGCCACATTTTAGAAGAACAGCCTCCTAGCTTTAAAGTTTTAAGATACCTTAATATACAGTAACATGCAAACCTCAAAATGCTCCATCTGCATGTTATTTCTGTTTTCCACACTTGGGTGCTCTGAATTTATTCCAATTAAAAAAATCTAAATAATGGTGTTCTATCTATAAGCATAATATTAAAAATTAATGGGATAAGTCTATCTTCTCTCCCCTAGAACAGACCCTGATAGACTCAAGTTTTGAATATGACTTGAAATAATTATTTGTTAAACCTTTACTATGCAATTAGCACTATGCTACATATTAGCTACTCTTTTGGAACTCACAATTTACTGAGAAAGATAGAAACTATCACACGATATAATAATAAACATAATAATTAAGCACTGTTCTGAACATGTCAGAGATGAAAAATACAAGCATGAAGCCACTTCTTCCTCTTTTATTAATGGCAAACATAATTAACTGATAGTGGCACTTTTTCTTGCTGAGCAAGGATGCAGTCTCAGAATTCTTCTTAATATTGAGCTCCATGAAGACTCTAACAATGTGCTTGAACTGGCAGAGCAATTAAAACATGTTTCTCTGTTACAGTGTGATAAAAATACACAGGAGAATCAGTCAAAAAAGGCTAGAGAAAGTTTTAGTAAGAAGGCAGAACATTCATTCATCAATCAACATTCATGTGTCCATGGGGTCACCAAGAGTCAAGACACGACTTAGCATATGCACATGCAGGCAAGCGCGCACACACACACACAGTATGAAAGGAGTCAGTGCACATGTGCACAAACACACACTATGAAAGGAGTTAGGACTACCAGAGAAATTAAAGCAGTAAGATATGGTCTCAGACTTCCAAAAAACCAAATTTTAGTGAAGAAGCAAAACAGTGATAAAACAGGATGCTGAGTGCTATCAAGTATATGCAGGATGTTTGGGCACCTAAGTAAGACCATGATGAGGTAACTTTTCCAGGAAAAAAAGTGACTCTTTGGCCAAGTTCTAAAGCATAGTTAGCCAAATAAAGAAAGATGGAGGCGTGTGACATCACCAAGATGGTGACATACGTTGTTCCTGATTTCACACTCTCTTATAAGAACTAACAACTACTCATAGACAAAACACCACTGAGAAAGATGGAAGGAAAGAATACATGGGAGGCAAGATGAGAAAGTATAGCATGTCCGAAAAACTCTATAAACACGCTTGCACAGCTTGACCCAGAGTCAATCTTGAAACATGAGGAGGATTTTAATATGTAGTAAGAGAATGACAATAGTTGAGATACCACTGATTTTATAAATTCTACCATTAAATTATTACTATATGCATGTACTCCTGAAGCAAAAAGTTAAATAACAGCTCTAAAGAAATAATGAATCAAGGAAATAATTATTAATAGCTACTAGCCTTAACCCTAACTTTATATTGACTCACAACACTTGAACCCACTGATCAATTTTGAAAATAAACCTTTAAATGCGGAAAAGTCTTCGATTTACAGTAAAGTTTCAGAAAACAGAAAATTTCCATACACATCTCTCACCCAGTGTCCCTTGTTGATAACTTCTTACATTATTGTGGCACACTTCTTACAACTAAGGAACCATTATTGCCATTATTACTATAATTAGACTCCACACTTTATCTGGATTTCCCTAGAACTAGTTTTCTCTAATGTTCTTTTTCTGTTCCAAGATCCCATCCAAGATATATTACATTTAGTTATCTTGTCTCCTTAGCCTTCTCTGAGCCATGACATTTTCTCAGACTTTGTTTTTTATGACCTTTATATTTTCAAGTCATACAGGTACAATGGTCAGTTATTTTGTAGAACGGTCCTGGATATGCATTTGTTTGATGTTTTTCTCAAAACTAGACATGTGTTTTAGGGGAAAAAACCATAGAGGATTACACCGTTCTCATCACATCAAGGATACATACTACCAACATGATTTAACACTAATATTAACATTTATCACCTGGTCAAGGCTGTGTTTACCAGGTTTCTCCAGTGTAGTTACTTTCCCTCATTTTCTGCAGTCTACCTTTGGAAGCAAGTTATTAAATACATCCCACACTCAAGGGAAGTGGAGAGAGTTAAGCAAAAGCAGATGTTTTCCTGTAATGCTCTTGCATTTTCTATGATCCAATGGATGTTGACAATTTGATCTCTGGTTCCCCTGTCTTTTCTAAATCCAGCTTGAACATCTGGAAGTTCTCGGTTCACATACTGTTGAAACCTGGTGGAGAATTTTGAGCATTATTTTGCTAGTGTGTGAGATGAGTGCAATTGTGCAGTAGTTTGAACATTTTTTGGCATTGCCTTTCTTTGGGATTGGAATGAACACTGATCTTTTCCAGTCCTGTGGCCACTGCTGAGTTTTCCAAATTTGCTGGCATATTGAATGCAGCACTTTCACAGCATCATCTTCGAGGATTTGAGATAGTTCAGCTGGAATTCACCTCCACTAGCTTTTTTCGTTGTGATGTTTCCTAAGGCCCACTTGACTTTGCATTCCAGGATGTCTGGCTCTAGGTGAGTGATCACACCATCATGGTTTTATATGGGTCATGAAGATTTTTTTGTATCGTTCTTCTGTGTATTCTTGCTATCTCTTCTTATTATCTTCTGTTTCTGTTAGGTCCATGCCATTTCTGTCCTTTATTGTGCCCATCGTTGCATGAATGTTCCCTTGGTATCTCTAATTTTCTTGAAGAGATCTCTGGTTTTTCCCATTCTGTTGTTGTCCTCTATTTCTTTGCACTGATCACTGAGGAAGGCTTTCTTATCTCTCCTTGCTCTTCTTTGGAACTCTGCATTCAAATGGGTATATCTTTCCTTTTCTCTTTTGCCTTTAGCTTCTCTTCTTTTCTCAGCTATTTGAAAGGCCTCCTTAGACAACAATTTTGCCTTTTTACATCTCTTTTTCTTAGGGATGGTCTTGATCACTGCCTCCTGTTCAATGTCACGAACCTCCATCCATAGTTCTTCAGGCACTCTATGAAATCTAATCCCTTGAATCTATTTGTCACTTCCACTGTATAATCGTAACAGATTTGATTTGGGTCATACCTGAATGGTCTAGTGGTTTTCCCTACTTTCTTCAATTTAAGAATTTCCCTAATTTCTTCAATTTCCCCACTTTCTTCAATTTCTTCAGTTTAAATATCCAAGTCCCCAGAAAATTAGTAATACATCCAATAGCAGCAGAACATAACCTGGTATATTTTTAATACATATCATAGAATAATGTGAGATACATATTTTTGTGACCAATTTCTTAAAATATTTATGTAGGAAATAAATTATAATTAGACTGCATTTACAGATGTTTACATCTTAATCATCAGTATTACTCACAGTGAATTTTATTACATATCAAATTATTTAAAAATAGATTAAAAAAATAGATCAATACAGCCCTAAAACTATAATGAAACACAAAACATATGTTATGTCACATGTTTGTTTAAATACAACTTGGGTTAAATATATTAAATAGATCCTGTCAGTCTGTTTTTTTTTTCCCCCTTTCATGTCAGTGAAGAAAAAAGAGCAAGCATAAATAGTTCATAAAAATTATCTTTCCCTCCACTAACAGTTGCCAGTACTCTCTGAAGAATATGTGTTATCTGCTTTATCATTTGCATAAAACTACCCTCCCAATAAATCAATGAACTAAAAAAAAAAATGACATCAGTCCAAAAGTACACATTTTCCACTTTAAAACACATAATTAATGTGTGTGTGTGTGTGTTAGTCACTCAGTCGTGTCCGACCCTTTGTGATCCCATGGACTGTAGCCCACCAGGCACCTCTGTTCATGGAATTCTCCAAGCAAGAATATTGGAGTAGGTAGCCACTGCCTTCTTCAGGGGATCTTCTAGTACATAATATTCAGTCTATATTTGCAGTCATCTAAATTTTCATCTAAAAACAGTGATAGTGGTTTGTAAATAATGTTAAAAATTTCAATCATCTGTTTTAACAATAAATGAGTTTTGTGTTTGTGTGCACAGCTGAGGACTATATTACTAATATAGTTAACAGAGTTATATAGATGTGGTATTCTTAGAAATAGATTTCATTTCCCTGACCTGTCAAGAAGACATCTGAAACAACAAAAATGGTCAAAATTATATATGTATTCTACGGTGAAATCAAGGAACATCTGACTATTGAAAAAATCAATTAATGCAATTACTAACAAGAAAACACACATGACACAAAAATAATGAAACCTTAGATTATTACCTAAAGAAGTCAAAAGAACATTTTATTAGTACCTTCCTCAATATTAGAAAGTATTTTATAGAAGTATCTGCCAATACTAAAAGGTTTATAGAGACTGTATTAGTCTTAATAGAAAAAAGTGACCAATAACACTAGAAAAGTATGTGTAGGCTGCACTACCCTCTAATGGCAAATGATAAGAGAAATATATGACCAGGTTATCCACAGGTATAAACAATAAAATCACAGCTTACCTCACAATTTCTGTAATTCCAAAATATCCTGAGCCATGGTTTCAGGATTTTTTTTTAAATAAAGTTTGAGGTATTATACCATTTTCCCCTAAAATTTTAAGCTTACATGTGGTAACCTTTAGACACACAATAATTAGGATGCTAAAGTCAAACGATACTATATTTTATGCAAATAGTATTTTTATTCTACTGTATTGTACTTTATATTATTTTAATTGCAAGACAAAGGATTGAGTTTAATTATTCATGACAAACATGGGCTATCCTTTAAACGGCTGTATCTCAAATAAAACTTATAGAAAAACACTAAAGTACTACTCTTAAAACCAAACAAATGTTTTCTAGAATAAAGATGGTTACAATAACACTTACCTCAGTCTTTTTACTAATGTGATCTGTAAATGAAAAAAAAAAATGGTGAGACTTCATTGAAGGACATTAACATATAAAATATTTCAATATGTACAAAATATTTAAACTAAGTTATTGAAAAGAATTTCAAAATTATAAGAGTTACACACCAGGCTTCCCTGGTGGCTCAGCAGTAAAGAATCAGCCTGCATCCCTGAATCAAGAAGATCCCCTTGAGAAGGAAATGGCAACTCACTCCAGTATTCTTGCCTGGGAAATTCCATGGACAGAGAAGCCTGGTGGGCTACAGTCCATGGAGTCACAAAAGAGCTGGATGTAACTTAGCAGCTGGACAACAACAGTATGAGTCACAGAAGTCATTTGGGGGCTGTCTGGGACTCACATCAGATTTACTTTTCTAGGGATAAGATGTTAAAATTTACCATATAATTACTAATTTGCTCAGCTTAAGGACTCATATCCCACTAAATGCCACCCATACCAAGGGGTACTATTAAATTCTAAACATTTGAATTTCATATAGTTTAAATTTGTTGTTTCACATAAATTTTTTTTTGGGGGGGAGCACTTGAAGGGAGGTAAACATGTCTAAAATCAAATCACAGGGTACTCTTAGTGTAAAGATTGTACAGACCACTGCCTTTGTGGAATAAAAGGTAGAACAGTGATTTGTGTCCTGTAAAACTGTTAGCTAGGTTTTTTAAATTTTAAAACTACATATTATAGTGATGTGATAATACTGTAAAAAAAATCCTAAAAATTAATGTATATTTATGTTGACACAACTATATTGAACTTAAACAAACCATTGACTTAGTAACAACACAGTATTTCTGGGAAATGATTACAAGCAAGACACAGGGAATCCACACAGACAAAAGGTTGAAACTAATAGGTAGCAAGTGTTCTTATTTAAACTGGAGATAATCAAGGTATCTAATATTTAACAATGCTTCTCAGGCACAGTAGAAACTTTCCATTCTCAAGGACTAAAAGTAATTTAGCAGCATAGTTTCTTATGAGAAATCTATTTGCAAATCTAAAACCTGGGTCCAATTCTCTAAAGCATCCACTGATCACAATAGAGTCCATAAACCCAGTAAATCTCAAAATCATAAATTTCAGGTCAAGCTACCAAATCCTGATAGGCTACTCAGTCATTCTTCTTGCATGTTCTACTTAGTATTCAATGTGAAGCCAGGGAAGAACCATGATTGTGTTTGTCATGTTTTGAAATAGTTGTACAGCCTGCCTTTAACAATATCATACTAATATCATTCTCAACTCATCTAATAAATTTATATAGTATTTAAACATATGAAAAATAAAGTTTTAAAAAAGATTCTTTTCATAGCTTTGCCTAGTTTATGATGACATAACTCATATAAAATCATTCTTACTAAAATTGGAAATTTAACATGTATCTGTTCTTTTAACCCCAGAACAAAATGACTTAATCAGAAAAGTCGGCTATAGGAAAAACTTTCCTCATCCTTAAATGTAAACAATGCAATCCTCTAAATTTATTCCTAGCTTCACGGACTGCAAGGAGATCCAACCAGGCCATCCTAAAGGAGATCAGCCCTTGGTGTTCATTGGAGGGACTGATATTGAAGCTGAAACTCCAATATTTTGGCCACCTCATGCGAAGAGCTGACTCATCTGAAAAGACCCTGATGCTGGGAAAGATTGAGAGCAGGAGAAGGGGACGACAGAGGATGAGATGGTTGGATGGCATCACCGACTCGATGGACATGGGTTTGGGTGGACTCTGGGAGTTGGTGATGGACAGGGAGGCCTGACGTGCTGCGGTTCATGGGGTTGCAAGAAGTCAGACACGACTGAGCGACTGAACTGAATTGAACTGAATGCACAGACAGGCTTGTTTCTAAAAACAGTGAATTTTTTTTTTTATATCACTGTTATGGTCTTACTAATCCTCATGGACAGTTTCCTTGATGGCTTAGATGGTAAAGAATCTGCCTCCAATGCAGGAGACCTGGGTTTGATCCCCAGGTTGGGAAGACCCCTTGGAGAAGGGAATGGTAACCCATGCCAGTATTCTCTGCCTGCAGAATTCCATGGACAGAGGAGCCTGGTGGGCTACAGTCCACGAGGTAACCAATGTATTAAGTTGAAATTCATACAAGTCAAACTGACTTCAAGATCAATGAACAAATAGCCGTTCATTTGGTCAGCAACTACTCTTATTTTCCTTTGAATATAATTCCCTGCAATACAGTTGGACCTTGCTGTTTATCTGGTCAGCAACTGTTTTGACTGGTGTAAGCATGGCTTGTTGTTATTTAGTTGCTAAGTCATGTCTAACTCTTCTGCAACCCCATGGACTATAGCTCACCAGACTCTTCTGTCCATGGGATTCTCTAGGCAAGAATACAGGAGTGGGTTGCCATTTCCTTCTCCAGGGGATCTTTCCAACCCAGGGATCGAACCGCTGTCTCCTATGTCTCCTGCATTGGCAGGCAGATTCTTTTCCACTGTGCCACCTGGGAAGCCCCCTATTTCTAGTCTAGTGTAAGTCAAATTACTTTATGTGTAAGGACAATAATATGTTTCAAGATGACTAAAAACTACAAATATTAATTTTTATTTTCAGTGAATTTTAGAAAAGGGGCAAATTCAGAAATACAGAAAGATAAATTCTTACTGAAATTTTATGAGGTTTTAATGACTGTGTTTAAATCACTTTAACCCCCAAATAGTTTATTTCCAAGCAGGTTTACATGTTTTACATTGTAAGTAACATATTAATAAAACAATCTTATTTTAAAAATTAGAAAGGTACTTAAACTTAAGTATACAAAGACTCAGAATAGTTTCTCTGGCTTAATAGATTTTGTACATATATTACCTTCAGATTGAAACTCTTTTAGTGATATTGTGAGAGGTTTGTCTTTTCCCTGATGAGTCTTTCTTTTGTCTTTTTTATTCACAACCTTTGACTGAGTCGATGCATTTTCAGCATTTTCATATTCCTAAAAAAAATTACCAACAATAATTAAGCTTAGTTTACACCAGTAAAATCAATTCACCAATATGCAATATGTTTCTTAAAGTTATATTTTTAAAGATAAGAGGCAAAGAAAAAAACCAAAACAGAGGCTAGCCAAACTGTATAAAAAGTTACCTGTTTATGGATATACTTAATCTTTTGCCTATTAAACACTAAAATAAAAATTAAAAGCTATACCTTAATCTATAACTCTGAGGTGCTCATCCTCTTCTTCATTTCAGGACCAAACTTAACACAATAATCTAGGGTCAATTTCCTTTCTCAAATGAACTGAAATCTGGCTTCTGCTAGTTTCTGACACTAAAATTAAAGTCAACCTCCTGGTGGCTCAGACAGTAAAGAATCTGCCTACAATGCAGGAGACTCAGGTTTGATCTCTGGGTCGGGAAGATTCCCTGGAGAAGGGAATGGCAATCCACTCCAGTATTCCTGCCTGTAGAATTCTATCGACAGAGGCTACAGTCCATGGGGTGGCAGAGTCAGACACAAATGACCAACTCACACTTTCAGTTTTCTTTTTCAAAGCTAAATCCAAGGACATTTTTTTTAAGCATCTCTTGGTTTTCTCAATACACTTCTGACTATGCTTATTTCTCCTTCACTGGTTTCTCTTTTCCCAACTATATTCTTTAAAATGCAGCTGCTGTTCACCATTATTCCATTCTTAACCTATCTTCATATCCTTTATACCTGTTGTTCCTCAAACTCAAAATTTAAAGTTCTACCTGATGACTTGTGTATGTACAGACAACTCACATGGAATATTCAGTAAATATCTGCAAACTAAGCATGTTGAACTCCTAGTAAGCACCTTATTTAATGTCACCATCATTACACACTATCTAGGCTAGAAACCTCAGTGACCCTTGCCTATTCTTCTTTTATATTTTATGTGCAAATTACTCACTAGGTCTTGTTGAGTTTATCTCCTAAAGAACTCTTAAATCTATTCTCTTTTATTCATCCCCAGCAGGGAAGTTCAGTTCAGTTCAGTCGCTCAGTCATGTCCGACTCGTTGCAACCCCATGGACTTTGTATTTTGTCATTTCCCTTGCCTTCTTTAACTTGATATTACAATACTCTCTAATTTTAGCCCCACCACTCATCTTCTACACTGTTATAGCATGAGTTTCTAAAATCAAAACCTGAAATCTGAAAAGTTAAAAATATTCAACAGCTCTCTCCCAACAAATGTATAAAAGTCAATCTCCTAAGTCTGCACACATGTTTATAGTCTATTCTGGTGGCAGTATCTCCAGCAACTCTAGGTACTAAATTACAGTTTTTCAAAAAAAAATAAATAAATAAATTACAGTTTTTCAAAATGCTACTCTTTCACATGTATACATACAAGATACATACTCTCCTCTCCTTCCTTGAGAATGCCTTTCTCTTGCCTAACTGATGAACTTTTAATACATCAAGTAAGACTCCTCTTTAAGAACCTTTTCCTAAGATATCCTGCCATCCTAAGATATTCTGTCACAACACGGATGGACCTTGATAACATTATGCTCAGTGATGTAAGTTAGACAGAGAAAGAGAAGTACTAAATGATTTCACTTATATGAGGAATCTTTTTAAAAAAATAAA
Organism: Odocoileus virginianus; assembly: GCF_023699985.2. NCBI lineage: Eukaryota > Metazoa > Chordata > Mammalia > Artiodactyla > Cervidae > Odocoileus > Odocoileus virginianus. Next base: position 33,686,521 of record NC_069704.1, on the reverse strand, counting down.
GTCAAACCTATTAAAAAAGAGTAAAATTAGTTACCAGGGAATGGTAAAATGAGACCAACGGTGTTTAAGTATACAAACTTATAATGAGTAATAAATAACCCACAGAGATCCAATGCACAGTATAATGAATAAAAATCAACAATATTATATACTACAACACTATCATATGATAAATATCGCTTCACTGGCAATCATTCTACAATATGCAAATAGATCAAACTAACACACTATATATCTTATATTTACATATTGTAACACTTCAGATTTATCAAATAAAAAAAGAATCCTTTCCTAAAATCCACCCCCATCAAAAGCATAGAAAATTCTATCTTACTGAATTCCCATTGCAATGAAAACATAAAATCTCTCAATACTATACACTACAAGTATATGTGTGTCTCTCACTTCACTCCCTCTACTAAATTCAATAGCTTGGACCATGTCTCTATCTTTGTATTGCATGCCTAGCAATTTTTGACTATTAAAAAATATATATGGTGAACGAGTGATAGGATAGAAAATGCCATCCCACACTTAAGCTATTATGAAAACCTTTAGGCTAAAATAATCATAGTTATTTTATTGGAATACTGACTTAAAATCTACATCAGTGTAATTACATCAAACTAGCCATTTCATTGGAGAAGGCAATGGCACCCCACTCCAATACGCTTGCCTGGAAAATCCCATGGATGGAGAAGCCTGGTGGGCTGCAGTCCATGGGGTTGCTAAGAGTCGGACATGACTGAGTGACTTCTCTTTCATTTTTCACTTTCATGCATTGGAGAAGGAAATGGCAACCCACTCCAGTGTTCTTGCCTGGAGAATCCCAGGGACGGAGGAGCCTGGTGGGCTGCTGTCTATGGGGTCGCACAGGGTCGGACACAACTGAAGTGACTTAGCAGCAGCAGCAAAAGCAACTAAGTGGCAGCCGCCACCACCGCACAGGGAAGGAGTCTGACCGTTCTCTGAGAATCCCTACAGTCCGGTAAAGCCTGCGCTTTTCGGTGCCGGCCTATGACTGCCGCAAAAAAACTGGCTGGGAGCATATTTTACCAATACCATCTACTCTACTCCTCCTCTATAGGTATAGCTAATCCTTTTAGCTTTAGAACATAGATATTTTACAACAAATCATCACTGTATGATAATATTCTATTTGATAAATTTTATCTTCGAACCGAGCAAGTCAGGAGGATTTTTCCAGTGTAATCTGAAAGTTCATTTAAATGATTAAACCATAGTAAAGTTAGCTGTAATTGCTAGCTTTGTGTCTAAATGAACAAATAACAGTAAGGATTACAGTTATTCTTGATTATTCCAGATAATACAAATAGGGACACGGAAAATGAAACTAACACATACAGTGTACCAAGTCCAGTCTAATGGCAACTTTCATCCTCTTCCCTTGAGCTACAAATAAATAGCAAAATCATCTACTATAAATGTTCACTCCTCTACACCCTTCACGTTGAATGAAGGAGTTAGTGTACAATGATATAGTCTAAAGGCCCTTAAGCCCAAATGCTATTTATGATCAACCACTGAGTAACCACAAGTTGAAAAAATTTTACAGACCAAAAAAAAAATTACCAATGTATGCAAAAGACTAAAACGTTAAACAATATGGAGATAATATAAATGCTCAATTTAAATACAGAAAATAGAAACAAATGCTACTTTTTGCTTAAATATCCCTACAGTTACAAGCTATATAATGCATTTCAACACATAACCCAGTATCAAGCTTAGTGATAAATGCTAAATTCACAAGGTCAAATTATCAGAAACGTCCTCTCATTTACTTTAATTAACTACAGTGTATCTTCAGTAGAGGGTCTTTTAATGGATGCCCTTGTACACAGAGTTACTCAAAATTTTAAATCTAAACTATTTTCTATGTTCATTTAAAATAAGTAAAAATAAATCATCTGCTATTCATTTCCTCTCTCCCTTTCATTGTGGGTGGAGAAATTTCTTAACTAAACATTCCAAATCACCAGACAAAGCTCAGTCCATGTGTTTGTGGTATCTCTCAAAATTTGAGGAGAATCTCATAAAAACTTTATGTTAATACTTTGATACAAGGATGGGTTTTTATGACAGACTTTAAAGGAGAACTTTTATACAAAATTCGGGAAGGCTGGTTCAAACTTTTGATGACTTAAAATATCTAAATCAATAAATGTGTAAATACCTTTTTGTGTTCTTCATATTCTAATTTACTCAGCAACAATGCCTTCTCAAGATCTGCTTCAAACATTTCAGATGTCAGCTAAAAGTAAAAACAGTTTCACAATAAACAGATATAGCAAATTATACGACACCAGCAAAATAACTATGATAATATATACAGAATAAGAAAACAAATACTTTAAAAAACAACTGGGTTTTCCAAAGCTATCTATCCATACCAAAGTAGAGAACTCCATGTTTTATAGATGATACCAAAGCAAAAACTTACAATTTTGATATTTTTACTTCCTCATTGTCAATTATCTGTTATGTAACACAATGTTTTTACTCTAATAAAAAAAATCTTACAAAGAAATTTACACTATAACAGATGTCAAAGATGGTATCTAGTTTTGGACACAGAAAATATAATGTTACTAAAAACAAATAAGAATACTAAAAACTCAACAAGCATTATAAAACATACCATATCCTTAATATAGACTAATTTGCAGGTACAGAACCTTTAAATAAGGTGACCAATTGTTTTGGCATATGCCTGATGTTACAGAAAAATTACAGTGCATCTTTTTACTGTTTTCTCTTTATTCCTTTTGTATGACTGGTCTACCTTTAAAGCCATCTAATACTACTACAGTGAAATGATTCTTTGTGATCTCTTTTGGTTCCTCTCTCTCACCACTCAGTCTTACCTTAAGCTCTGACAATCCAGATTCTGCCACCTCCAATCAAATTAGTCTCTAAGACTTACTTTTCCTAACTGTCCAACAGAATTGGTACTGTAGCTAAAGAGACTTTGAGGTGTCTACCTTTGGGGGTAAGGTATGTCTGCAGCTAAATATAGGATAGTTGCAGTAGGATAAGAGTAAACTATCCTGGATTTGTTTACATGTATGTGTCAACTTATGCATACCATATAATAAAAATATAACTTCAGTGGGCATTGCTTTTAATCTGCCCACAATACCTTCCTTTATTCCTCTGAATAACAACACTTCAATCCAGTGTGCTAGGATTCTGGTAAGACAGTCACCACCTGATTCTTTATACCACTTGCTAGCATACCCAAACATCTCAGCTGCCATTCCAACCATCAACAGGATGGGAGCAAAGGACCGAGCTATTTTTTGTTCTCTTGGTAATTAAATTTTGAGAACAAACACAAAGTAAGAAGGGTTCAATCAGCTGATTATAGCCTCTAAAAGTAAGTATACTAGCTCTACTAGTTCATGCCTAAGAGCACCCAGAATTTCTTAGTTTTCATCTTTCCCAAGGTCTCATTGTTTAGTTTTTAATTCAAATCTGTTAATTAGTATCATTTACCAAATTATTTTTTGCCAAAGTTACTCAGAATTGTTTCTGCTGTCTAATGATTTTTAAAAACTGAACTAAAACAGAAATCAGTTCCTAAAAGGAGTAATCTGTTTCAAAGGAATACCTTGAAAATTAGAAAAATGTTAACACTGGACATCAGGAACTGATAAATCATTTATTTCTAATCAATGTTATCCCTTTGAAAGTATCTCATCCAACCCTATACTAAGATAACAAAAAGAGGGGGAAAACTACGTTTATCACAAAACATTGATCTAACTCAGAGAAAAATACAATTACAATTATAATTGTAAATAAGGGCATACAGAAATTCTCGTTAATTCCCAAGTGAATTGTACATACTTTTTCTAAGGTAAGGAGTAACTGAAAAGAACTGAAGAATTACTTCAATCCAAATGAGTAATAATCAGAAAAAAGTAATCTTTCTCAAAGGTTAATTTTTTATACTTTATTATATAAATGTGTATTTAAAGAACAATACAATACCTTTAAAGGTATTGTAAAGAACAATACCTTTAAAAGGTAAAAAGAAATTGGATTCATGCTGTTGTTGTAGTTGTCCAGTCACTAAGCCGTGTCCAACCCATGAATAGCAGCATGCCAGGCTTCCCTGTTCTTGACTATCTCCCAGAGTTTGTTCAAACTCATATTCATTGAGTCGGTGATGCCATCCAACTATCTCATTCAGTTGCCCTCTTCTCCTGCCTTCAATCTTTCCCAGCATCAGGGTCTTTTCCAATGCAGTTGGCTCTTCACATCAGTGGCCAAACTTCTGGAGTTTCATCAGCTTCAGTATCAGTCCTTCAGTGAATGTTCAGGGTTGATTACCTTTAAGATTGACTGGTTTGATCCCTGTGCTGTCCAAGGGACTCTCAAGAGTCTTCTCCAGCACTACAGTTCAAAAGCATCAAATCTTAGGCACTCAGCCTTCTTTACGATCCAACTCTCACACTCTTAATGTGACTACTGGAAAAACCATAGCTTTGACTATGCAGACCTTTGTTGGCAAAGTGATGTCTCTGCTTTTTAATACGCTGTATAGGTTTGTCATAGCTTTTCTTCCACGGAGCAAGTGTCGTTTCATTTTCATGGCTGCAGTCACCGTCCACAGTGATTTTGGAGCTCAAGAAAATAAAACCTGTCACTGTTTCCATTTTTTCCCCTTCTATTTGTCATGAAGTGATGGGACTGGATGCTATGATCTCAGTTTTTTGAATGCTGAGTTTCAAGCCAGATTTTTCACTCTCCTCTTTCACCTTCATCAAGAGGCTCTTTAGTTCCTCTTCAGTTTCTGCCATTAGAGTGGTATCATCTGCATATCTGAGGTTGTTGCTATTTCTCCCAGCAACCTTACTTCCATGTTAATGACATGGATTCATGTTAATATCACACAAAAAAAGGAAATTTATATCAATCTTTCCACCAAAACACAAAGCAAACAGCACAAAATATTTCAATATAGAGCAGAGCAAAAGTAACCCCATAGAAAAAGTAACAAAACTACTTAAATTTATTCTGAGCAAAGTTGTTTCAATTTACCACCACGCTATTAATCCATATTAACGATGTTTAAAATTTACAGAAAAGGCATTTAGGATTATTTCCAATTTGTCACATGTTCTGACTAATATTCCAAAAGTAAATCCCTGGGCAAGAGAAGAGGTGATGAAGTTGGGAGTCTTGCAAGATGTCATTATTCTTTTTCATATTATCTCATATAACTTAAGTATATAGGTAGCTGATTCTAAGAGCATGATAAAAAATGATTGAAATGGAACTTCTAAAAGTAAAAAATATGGCTCTCCCCAACATTTGATTCTAAATATAGCAGTTTAGAGCTTACATTTACCTTCTAATTATTAACAAAAACTTGTATAAAAGGAAATACAATTAGGATAAAATGATTTAAATTTCAGTTTAGCTTTATGAAAACTACAAAAAACTTCTATAAAATGTCACTATATGATCAATCAGTTTATAGGGATTCATAGAGAACTTTCTATGTGCTTTGCCTGTAGGCCTTAAAAAAGAAGCATAAATTTGGCTTTTGCCCTCAAAGCATTTCTATCCCAGTTGGGAACAGAAAACTTACACACATGACACACAGAAAACAGAATAAGGTATTAAAGTGCTACAAAAGTTGACGGAAAAAAGGTAAACAAGAACAAAGATGCATACACAAAAGAAACTATTAAGTTGGTCCTTAAAGGATAAATATCATTTTGGATAGGTGGAAAACGAATGAAAGTATTTTAGGAGGAAAGAGTCATATGAACAAAAGTATGATATTAAGAATAGACACATTATGGGATACATGATAAAAGATGAATTCTATGAAATACAAGAGGAATGTGAAAAAACACAGGCTTTGGGAGATCACACAGGTGGATGATTTAAATTTCTCTTCCACCCATGCTAGCTGTGACACGCAGCAAGTTATGTACTTCTGTGAATCTCAAGTTTCTTTATACATAAAAAGATAACTGAAATACCTACCTGGCAGGGTACTTTTAAAAATTTAAAGCTATAATATATGTAAAGTACCTAGTACAGTGCCTACCTTGCACAAGAGTTGCACACAGTAAATTAGAATTCCACTTCTCTATGCTGGAGAATAGTAGAAAATTAGATTGCTTAGGTAGGTAAAATTGGGTTCCAGAAACTCCCTAAAAACTAGGGATTCAGGATAGATGAAAGAGGGACACTGATAAAAGTGATTTTAAAGAAATAAACTGGCATATTAGGAGAATGAGAACTTAGAATCAACGGGTCTGGCTAAACTACTGCAGTCCCAGCATACAGAAAGCTGGACCTGACCACAGCAATGCAGGAAACAAAGAACACTTTTTCTCAGCAAAGAATGACCAAGTTTTAGAACACTGATTAAATATGAAGAATGAAAGAAGGATGAATCAAAAACAAGACTTTTGATTACATGTAACAGGGATAAAGGTAGCACAAAGCTACAATATCAGGAAAAAGAAAGAAAACATGATTCTAAATTCCCTAAAGTTGTCTAAATTAGAGAATTAATCTTAAGACTTCTATAAATGTAGTTTTCAATGCAATTAATCATCAGTACATGTAGAGGTAGAACTGAGAGGGGAAAATGTTTGGGCCTGAAAGACAGGTACTGGATAAGAAAATGCAAATAAAGCCATGATTCTTAAAAAGTATCTTATATGTAAATTTGCAAGTTGAGAGCTGCTCATCATTTTCTTTGTACGGATGGAAGAGGAGGAAATGACCCTAAAATGCCTACAGGATTGGAGAAGAAATTTACATGTGTCCAAGATGGAGTACTTCAGACTCCCTTCCTCTTGGCTTCCTTCATGTCTCCAATTCCCATCCAGTCGTAAAACATTTTTTTTGTATTTAAATAAATCTATGGGCTCAAGGGTTTATGATCAGTTAAAGAGTATGAAAAACTGATGAAAAATGAGGACAGTAAATATTTTAGGACTACATTTTATTTTTATTTATTTATTTTTTTACTTTTATTTTTTTAATCTTTTTTTTTCATTTATTTTTATTAGTTGGAGGCTAATTACTTTACATCAGTGCAGTGGTTTTTGTCATACATTGAAATGAATTAGCCATGGATTTACACGTATTCCCCATCCCGGTCCCCCCTCCCACCTCCCTCTCCACCCCATCCCTCTGGGTCTTCCCAGTGCACCAGGCCCAAGGCACTTGTCTCATGCATCCAACCTGGGCTGGTGATCTGTTTCACACTTCATAATATACATGTTTCGATGCTGTTCTCTTGAAACATCCCACCCTCGCCTTCTCCCACAGAGTCCACAAGTCTGTTCTATACATCTGAGTCTCTTCTTCTGTTTTGCATATAGGGTTATCGTTACCATCTTTCTAAATTCCATATATATGTGTTAGTATACTGTAATGGTCTTTATCTTTCTGGCTTACTTCACTCTGTATAATGGGCTCCAGTTTCATCCATCTCATTAGAACTGATTCAAATGAATTCTTTTTAATGGCTGAGTAATATTCCATGGTGTATATGTACCACAGCTTCCTCATCCATTCATCTGCTGATGGGCATCTAGGTTGCTTTCATGTAGGACTACATTTTTAAAAATTTGCAAATCAAAGTACCATAAATATTTTACCCACTTTAAATCCAAGCAAAACAATCCCAAAGGAAGAGTTAATTTCCAGTTCTCATAGGCATCATGGGAACAGGGTTACTGCAGAAGACAGGACATAATTCTGATACCATTTAACACCTGCAACCAAGTGTTTAGCCACAGTAGCAGTAGTGCCCTCTGCTCCTTTAACTCATGATTTTCAAAGTGTAGAAAGCAGAATTATTTCCCAGAAAACTTCAAATAATCTTATTGAACTAACATTTTAAAAGTTGTCAATATTCTACAAAAACTGTGTTCATACTAATGATCATGTTCCATTCAAGTCAGCTAACACACCTTCATATCTTTTGAGTGCTGTTGACATTTACTAAGTTGAATGCTTTAATTACATATCAAAGTAATAAAAATAGTTCACTGATTCATGGAAGGATTAAAAGTAGCAATGAAAGTAGTAAATAATACAACTTATAAAAATAGCATTAATTTAAAAAATGAACAGGACTCTAATACAGTGAATACAGAATGTAAATTTGAGTATCAGGACAAAAGTGATATCATATAAGCAGCTAAAAAGGAAAATAATAGAAAATTAAAATACCAAAATTAAGCGCCTCTTGATGAAGGTGAAAGAGGAGAGTGAAAAAGCTGGCTTGAAACTCAACATTCAAAAAACTAAGACCATGGCATCCAGTCCCATCACTTCAAGGCAAACAGAGAAAACATGGAAACAGTGACATATTTTATTTTCTTGAGTGCCACAATCACTGCAGATGGTGACTGCAGCCACGAAACGAAAAGACATTTGCTCCTTGGGAGAAATGCTATAACCAACCTAGACAGCATATTAAAAAGCAGAGACATCACTTTGCCAACAAAGGTCCATATAGTCAAAGCTATGGTTTTTCTAGTAGTCATGTATGGATGTGAGAGTTGAATCATAAAGAAGGCTGAGCACCAAAGAATTGATGCTTTTGAACTGTGGTGCTAGAGAAGACTCTTGAGAGTCCCTTGGACAGCACAGAGATCAAACCAGTCAATCCTAAAGGAAATCAACCCCGAATATTCACTGGAAGGACAGATGCTGAAGCTGAAGCTCCAATACTTTGACCACTGATGCGAAGGGCTAACTCACTGGAAAAGACCCTGATGCTGAGAAAGGCTGACAGCAGAAGGAGAAGACGGCAACAGAGGATGAGATGGTTGGATGGTATCACCAACTCAATGAACATGAGTTTGTGCAAACTCTGGGAGATAGTGAAGGACAGGGAAGCCTGGCATGTTGAAGTCCATGGGGCTGCAAAGAGTCAGACATGGCCTAGCAACTGAACGACAACAAAGACACCAACTACTTGAAATTTCAATTTACTGAATCATCAGTCTATTTGTTCCTAGTTTTCTGCTATGAAATATGGTCAGACCTAAAGACATAGCTTTTGTTTCACTTTAAAGTGCAGTGACCTATATGAGTTTTTCCAAAACAAGTACCAAGTAATGCTTTGGAGAACAAAAGTAATGAATTTTGTTGCTAAAGAAAAAGTTAAAAAAAACAAACACAAAAGAGCACTCTTTATAGTGAAATCAAGTGCAAGTCAAACTATCACCAAGAGACTTATTATACCAGCCACAAGGTTAATGAGAAATATCACTTTCACAAACAAAAAACAGAACAAGCTATTGGCAAAATGCCTTTATCAAGTGGACTAGAGGATACAATGTGAGAAAACAATTAACTATGCACATGCTAGGAGACATTCCACTTCAGAGCTGGACAAAACCAGTGATATGTGGGGTCTGAATCAATACAACAGGAGAGAAATACACAGAATCTATTTTTCATTCAACATCCATTAGAAGAAAGTTTTCTATTATTTTGGGGCCATGATGTAAAATTTTAAAAAGGTAACACTGAAATCAGAACTGTGTATGCTAAGTCACCTCAGTCATGACAGACTGTGGGGCTCTATGGACTGTATTCCTTAAAACGTTAATTGCCACCTCGACTTTTATAAAATGTTCTAGCTCCTTGGTTTTTATTAAAACAAAAAATAGGTGCTGTCTAAAATTTCTGTTCCTGTAACAAATCTTTTTCAAAGTACACTTTCATTTTGGACATTAAGTACAATGTTCTCCTTTTATGTGGCAGAAACTTTTCTTCCGTTGACATGAGATTAACTAAGATCCAGTGCTTGCTCCTAAATATATGTAATGGATGCTTCTTTACTGTCTATCTTGTTGCTGTTTAATACAGCTATCAGATTTTATGTTGAGGCTTAGTTGATGTAAATTTATGTTATCACTTTGACGATTTAGGAGTAGGAAACTTTGTCTTGGTATTACTCTTCTGTATTTAAAATAGTCATATAACAGACAAGATTTCTATATCCAGCTTTTCAATCGGCTCAGTTTGATTGCCATTCTTTTGGCAGTGGATATCCAGTTTTCCCAAAACCATTTGTTGTAAAGACATAGGTGGAGTTTCTTACAGTGCTGTTGCCCTGTGTGAAGAATACCCACCACAACTGCATGCCTTCTGCCTACTAGTCAGTCTGGTCCCTTTTAAGATCTATTATTCCACACAGTAAAACAGATTCCAAGTGGTATACTGTCTATCAGTTCCAGAGCTTGCCTTCTCTCTACTTATCAGTGTAATTATCCCAGGAACTACGCTACTTCCCAGGACCTTGATTATTTTCCTACAAGTCAGACTTCCAAATAAGGTAACAGGTTTTCCTAAGTGATCCATCAATAGTATATCTAGTAGAAATTCCTCAAGGTTCCTCAGCCTTGGGTGACATTTTTATATAGGGTTAGGGCCAAGTTAACTATTTCTTCCTCCTAACTACCTGGTCATTTTGGCGATAATCAATGGGGGCAGGAACAAAGGCAATAAATATCTGGTCTTAAGTTTTCATATTACATCGAATTTATTTTGATGCAGAATTGAGCAGTTTTTCTTTATTAATTTTCCAGTGTCCCTTGGGCCACTGGGAGAAATTCTCTCTGGTGAAGACACTGGCAAATTCTATTACTGTCTAAACAAGTGTATCATTAATAATACTTGTAAACCAGAATAAAATCTGTCATAATGAATGCTCTAAAAGGAAAAAAAGAGTCAAATAATCCCTCTAAAATAAGACAATTTATCCAGTTTACCAGTACCTGGAAATATCCTTTTTGCACAGCTCTAGTGTAATAACAAATGCTTGTAATGATGAGCCTGAGGCACTACAAATTTCTATAGAAAATGTTATAATTAACATAGCTTATGTTAAGAGCATGGTTTAGTACAGTTAAATTCTTTTAAAACTGAAACTCAAGCACAATAGGTATAGCCACTCCATTAAGCCAAACATCTGCTAAAATAATATTTCCAATAGATCAAATAACAGTTTAACAGATAAGAAAATAACTATTCATTTTTCATACATACAGCATCTCCTAGAGTACATTCCAAATTTAGTTTATTTTCCTGAATACCACAAACACAAAAAAAGCTGATTGGTTTTATTAAATTATCTCTTTGATTTGGTTATTAATGACATTTATTTAATAGAGGCATAAAAGAAGAAAACATTGCATAAATAGGTTTAAGAAAACAAATGTCACAAACTATTTTACAACAAGACTGAAAAGGAAAAGTTTCCCCGCAAAGTCTTTCTTCTTTAAACAAAACTGTCACTGAGTATTTCTAGTTAGTATTGTTCTTACAAATATGATTTTCTTTACTTTAAATAATTTAATCCTGTTTTTCTACCTTCCCATCTCTACCTCATTTGTAAAAAGGCAGATGAAGTAACACCTCAGAAAATAACTGTCTGAAACTAACAAACTAACAAAAATAATAAATGTGTCTATCTGCTTTCCTAGTTAGATAAAAACCAGAACCTCTTATTAAAAGTAGCATACACATGTGAGTTAATCCAATATAAAATGCTCCTCGGAGGGGGGACCGGGATGGGGAATACATGTAAATCCATGGCTAATTCATTTCAATGTATGACAAAAACCACTGCAATGATGTAAAGTAATTAGCCTCCAACTAATAAAAATAAATGGAAAAAAAAAATGCTCCTCAGAACAGTAGCATCATGGTTGGATGCAATGCTATCTAAAAAATGCAACAATTCACTGAAAACTAAAGCGAAACAACTTAATTTACTTAGCTGTACCTGCTCATCTCTCTGTCTCCACTCTTGCCAATTTTCTTCTCGTGAATCCTTCTGTACTGGGTTTGGTAATGAAAGCTCATGTTGAGCATTACAAATGGCATGGGAGGACTTCTGTGGAATTTTCTTAAAAGCAAGATTCCTGAGCTATGGAAAAAACAAACAAAAAAATATTAAATTCAGTTTACCAATACTGGGATACTAATGATTTTTTGAAAGTTAAGAAATCAATATTTTTATACTTCTAAATACTCATTATGCTAACTCACAAAGTCATTATGTGAACTTTTGTAATCTTTGTAGAATTTCACCAGCATTTAAGAAAATTTTGGTGGATTTCTAGATGAAATGATTAATAAGTAAAAATGGATTATACTCTATTATACCACCATTTGAACCAATTTAATGATCCTGGTTTACTAAAGGGTTTATAGGAATAGAGAACAGGATAACAAGTGTGCTTTTATTTTTTTTTTTTTCATTTATTTTTATTAGTTGGAGGCTAGTTACTTTACAATATTGTAGTGGTTTTTGTCATACACTGACATGAATCAGCCAAGATTTAACAAGTGTGCTTTTAAAATCCAAAAGAATAAGGTTCAATAAGATTAAATTTTAATGGCTTATAAATTTAAAAGTTTAAATAGTGAGAGCAGATAGCTTAAGGAACTCTAGCAACTACTTTGCTAGTCCTGAAAAACACAGAGCCTGTAACTAGCAATATATGGTTAGGAAAATACTTTAAATGGTTACAACAGTTCAGTGGGGAAAGAGGACAAATCAAAGCAGTCTGTCTTAGGTGATACAGATTGCTCTACAGGCATTAGTTAAGTTTGAGGAACTTTAAAATATGATGACAATAGACAGAGCAGTTCAAACATTCATGCCCCATGATTATCTCATTATAGATGTCTGCTGCTTACATTTAATGTAGAATGAGTTTCTAATGCAGCAGACATTAGCATCTACCCTAACAATGTTAGCAAGGTAAAAAGTTCCAGTGAGAACAGATGCTAATTTTGTTCCTCTTATATTGTAAAGACTGTAGCAGTTTCCTCTGTATCTCTAAAAGGGAAAAAACCAAAACTTGTAATCTAATAGCTTTAAAGATTTTTCCAATAAAAGCAATGGATAAGTTTTTTTTAAAAAATGCAGGGCCTAGCCCACAAAGTAACGTAATGAATTAAAACTGTACTGGCCAAGCCACTCCTAACAGTAAGAATAACCTGAGACACAGGTTGAAACAGGGAGAAATGCACTGAGAGGCTATTATGGATTAAATTGTATTCCCTCAAAAAATATGTTGTAAGCCTAACTCTTGCTGTCTGTGAATATAACCTCATTTAGAAAAAGGATCTTTGCAAATATAATCAAGTTAAGGTTAAACTGAACTAGGCTGGGCCCTAGTGAATGAAAGGTATAGACAAAAATATATATGAAGCCAAGGAACACTGAGGACTGACAGCTACCATAAGAAGCTAGGAAGAGGAGAGGAAAGGAAGGATTCTACTCAGAAAGAGCCTGGTCCTATTAACACCGTAGTTAGAACTTCCAGAACTGTTAAGAGAATACATTTCTGTTGTTTTAAGTCACCCAGTTTGTGGTATTTTGTTACAGAAGTCCTAAGAACCCAATAAAGAGGCTTTAAATCAAGGATCAACAATTTAACTGATAATCAACAGACCATTCTGCAGGAGGGAGTGATGAGATACAAACACTGCTTTAAGTAAGTGGTTTCTGCTGTGGGAAAGCCAGAAGAGGAGATGCTGCTAGAGATGAAGCCATGGCAGGTTCAGTGCTTATTTATTACAGAAAATAGACTGACAGAACTATACCTGCGCAAGTGGGAAGGGAGGATCCTCAGGCTCATTCTCAGTAATGCAAATGTAAATCCCACTATTACCTTATTTTCTGTTACCCCAAATTATCTTTCATTTCAAAAAGAAATGGTAGGCAATCAAAAGTTCTGTAAGACTGGACTTCTGAAAGGTTATATAGTGAGAAAAATGTCTTTTAAAAAAGTGACCCTGTGTGGCAAAATTTTAAAGAGATACTCAGAAAGCAATGGTGATGGAAATTAACAAATTGAAAAGGCTTTTCCACAGTCTTGGGATATTATAAAATGAATATAGGGAGAAAAAAACACTTTTACTACTTCTCTTATTCAGTGATAGAGAAAGGTCCTTATATACCTACTGCTCTATTAAAAGACAAACACAGGCTAGAGATGTTTTTCAGTATTTCTTTTAAAAATAAATGGGCACATTACATGTTGGTCATATAACTCAAGCTAGGAGTATTTACCAACAGACTGGTTCCAAATAGAAAAAGGAGTACGTCAAGGCTGTATATTGTCACCCTGCTCATTTAACTTATATGCAGAATACATCATGAGAAACACTGGACTGGAAAAAGCACAAGCTGAAATCAAGACTGTCGGGAGAAATATCAATAACCTCAGATATGCAGATAACACCATCCTTATGGCAGAAAGTGAAGATGAACTAAAAAGCCCCTTGATGAAAGTGAAAAGAGAAGAGTGAAAAAGTTGGCTTAAAGCTCAGCATTCATAAAACTAAGATCATGGCATCTGGTCCCATCATTTCATGGGAAATAGATGGGGAAACAGTGGAAGCAGTGTCAGACTTTATTTTTTTGGGCTCCAAAATCACTGCTGATGGTGATTGCAGCCATGAAATTAAAAGACGCTTACTCCTTGGAAGGAAAGTTATGACCAACTTAGATAGCATATTAAAAAACAGAGTCATTACTTTCCCAACAAAGGTCCGTCTAGTCAAGGCTATGGTTATTCCAGTGGTCATGTATGGATGTGAGAGTTGGACTGTGAAGAAAGCTGAGCACATAAAAATTGATGCTTTTGAACTGTGGTGTTGGAGAAGACTCTTGAGAGTCCCTTGGACTGCAAGGAGATCCAACCAGTCCATCCTAAAGGAGATCAGTCCTGGGTGTTCACTGGAAGGACTGATGCTGAAGCTGAAAACTCCAATACTTTGGCCACCTCATGTGAAGAGCTGATTCATTGGAAAAGACCCTGATGCTGGGAGGGATTGGGGGTAGGAGGAGAAGGGGACGACAGAGGATGAGATGGCTGGATGGCATCACCGACTTGATGGACATGAGTTTGAGTAAACTCTGGGAGTTGGTGATGAACAGGGAGGCCTGGCGTGCTGTGATTCATGGGGTAGCGAAGAGTCGGACAAGACTGAGCGACTAAACTGAACTGAGGAGTATTTAGATGAGAAGGATCTGCCATGTACTTACTACCCTTAAGAAACAGATGGCAAACAAATGCATAAAAATGTATGCATTTCAAGGCTAGTCATAGGATTATTATCTATAATAATTAAAAAAATGGGAAACCTAAATGTTTATCACAATAGTCTGATTAAGTAAACTATGACAAAGCCACATACTTTTAAATAATGTGGAGTCATTTAAAATAATGTTGATTTTTATTTACTCACATGGAAAACTGCTCATGCTAATTTTTAAAAAACCAGTTATAAAAGTCTATCATATAATCTAATTTTCATTTAAGTTAAATATGAATGTAGATATATGTCTGTGCACGTCTATATATTCAAAAAAACATATATGTGTACAGAAAACACATTCCAAAATATTAATTTGTTATATCTCTAGTTATAGTCACTAGAGAACAAATATTTTTATTTTATATTCACAATTGATCTGTTTCTTTTTCTATATTTTTTATTTTATATTCACAAATGATCTTTGTTTCATTTTAAGACTGCCTCTGTTTTTCAGGAACTTTCTGGAAGGAGCACATAAGCTTCCATAGACAAGGAAAAGAAAGGCATTCCATATGTTCATTACATTAGACTTCAAATACCCACAAATTCATATATTTATATATATTATAGTCATAATTACCAAGTACCTATGGACCAGGAACTGTGGATACATGGATCAACAAGATAGTAACTGTCCTCTTCATGCTTACAATCTACTGAGAAAGCAGACATGAAATATAATTGCTACCTCATTTGCTTCACTCTGCTGCTGTTCCTTCTTTTTTCTTCTTTTCTCTCTTTTTTTCTCATTTGTAGTTGATTTATTTGTTTGAGACTTTCCAGTATTTCGACCTTTGCCTTTTCCAGGCTCAGAATCAGAACCACTGCCACTATCCACTTGCAACAAGGCAAAACGAGATGCAGTAGTGGGAACAGAACTAAGTACTGCTGAGGCCATTATAAAGATTTTTCTTTCAAAATACTTCTGTCAAGAATAATTCCTGTGGGAAGGGAGAAAGGAGGCAGATGAGTAAACACAGTAAAATCTGTTTCTAGATTTTACTGTTTTATATTTCAGAACAAACAGAAACACACACACACACTTCTCCTGACACTGGATTTAGTAAATTTGGATTCATACCCACAGTCCTACTGGTAATAACATACTTTTTAAACTTAAGTATACAACATAAAATTGCATAATATAAAACAAAAAATTATATACTGAGATTTCACAATTATTACAAGGCTACCACCAATATAATATAATTATTTTTCCATTCAGTTTCCAAAAATTAGTGACTTTCCTCTTTCTTTTAAATACGCCACCATAGCTACACTCCATGGGATCCCAAAGAGTAGGACACAACTGAACAACACACACACACATAAAACAGAAGCCCAGTAAGTTCTCAGGGGTGTGACATTTCTCACCCGCCCACTTGTCAACCTCACAAGGGTCCTGGTCTAAAAAATCACTTCTTACCTATCAAAAATAAATAAATAAATAAATATGCCACCATATATCTATGAAGAACATCCTAAGTCTGCCATAATACGTATATATATTTATGGAAAACATCCTAAATCAATACAGTTTATTAATACAATGAAAAAGTACATATATCATTTCACTGCACTAGAGATCACTGGTCCTGCTGCTGCTGCTGCTAAGTTGCTTCAGTCGTGTCTGACTCTGTGCCACCCCATAGACGGCAGCCCACCAGGCTCCTCCTTCCCTGAGATTCTCCAGGCAAGAACAATGGAATGGGTTGCCATTTCCCTCTCCAATGCATGAAAGTGAAAAGCGAAAGTGAAGTCGTTCAGTCGTATCCGACCCTGAGCGATCCCATGGACTGCAGCCCACGAGGCTCCTCCACCCATGGGATTCTCCAGGCAAGAGTACTGGAGTGGGCTGCCATTTCCTTCTCCCACCACTGGTCCTACTACATGCTTATCCTTAACTTTGAAGACAGGGAAAAAGGAGTAGGAAAGGAAGAACATTCTTATATACAAATTCTGCCTTAAGTTTGATTCTAGAGTGATGGCAAAATAGAGAACTTACCCTGGAGAAGGGAATGGCAGCCCACTCCAGTTATCTTGCCTGGGAAATCCCATGGACAGAGGAGCCTGGCGGGCTGCAGCCCACGGGGTCGCAAGAATCAGTCAGATACAACTTAGCAATTAAACCAATGCCACCACCACACATGCAAAACCTGAAAATATTCATAACCAGGAGAACCACACATCAAGAATTACTGAAAGAGGTTCTTTAAGTTACAGGGAAAATCATTCCAGATAGAAATGTGGCTCTTCACAATAGACAGAAGAATACTGGAAATAGTAACTACAATGATTAAGTTCATAAAATTTTCTTCTATATAAATGTCCCTAAAGCATGACTATTATAACAAAAATTATATATATATAAATTATATATAAGAAAAACTATATAATATATAAAGTATATATAATATAAAACATATTCTACAACAAAGATAGCATATATTTTTATAACATACATGTAAAAATAATTTTTTTATTTATATAAAAATAATATACATGTTGTTACTTCAATAGTTAAAAAAAGAGAACTTAAATTCTCTCAACCAAAGGACACTTTTCAAAATCACCTTCTACCATTATCTTTCAGTTAACTAATCTCAGTGCACCCTATGTCTTTCAGCTTTTTTTTCTTTTATTGTAGCTAATTTACAACGCTGTGTTAATTTCAAGTGTACAGGGAAATGATTCAGTTATTTATATACATGTATATATTTTTACTCAATTATTTAAATATATATATATATTATTTATGGGGCTTCCTGGTGGCTCAGTGCTAAAGAATCCACCTGCCAATGCAGGAGATGCTGGTCTAATCCCCATGTCAGGAAGATCCCCTGGAGAAGAAAATGGCAACCCACTCCAGTTTTCTTGCCTGGGAAATATTGTAAACAGTGCCCAATGTTCACAGCAGTGCTATTAACAATAGCCAAGACATGGAAACAACCTAAATGGCCATCAAGAGATGAATGGATAAAGAAGATGCATGTGTGTGTGTAGACGTGTGTAATCCAAGTCATCTGTTTGTGATATACAAATACAACGGAACAATACTCATCCATAAAAAAGAATGAAATAATGACACTTGTAACAACATGACCTACATATGATCATATTAAGTAAACATGACAAAGACAAATATCATATCACTTATATGTGGAATCTAAAAAAGTAATACAAATGAATTTATTTACAAAACAGAAATAGACTCATAGACATAGAAAATGAACTCATACTTATCACAGCTGATAGAAGGGGTGAGGGGAAGATTAAATTAGTTTGGGATTAACATATTCACACTATGATATATAAAAGCACCTACTGTATAGCAGAGGGAACTATATTCAATCTGTAAACAAGGGTGCTATAAAAACCGAGTGCCTTCATGGATCACAGCTCTGTCGTGGCACAGGGGCTCGCATACCTCAATGAAGCTACGAGCCATGCTGTGCAGGGCGGCCCGAGACGGAAGGGTCACAGTGAAGAGTTCTGACAAAATGTGGTCCACTGGAGGAGGATACAGTAAATTATTACTGACTCAAGAAGCCCATTAACAGTATGAAAAGGCAAAAATATATGACACCAGAAGATGAGCCCCCTAGGCTAGAAAGTGTCCAATACACTACTGGGGAAGAGTGGAAGGCAATTACTAACAGCTCCAGAAAGAATGAAGCAGCTGGGTCAAAGTGGAAACAATGCTCAGTTGTGGACGAATCTGGTGATGAAAGTAAAGTCTGACACTGTAAAGAACACCACTGCATAGGAACCTGGAATGTGAGGGCCATGAATAAAGGTAAATTGGACATGGTCAAGCAGGAGATGGCAAGAGTGAACATCGACATCTTAGGAAATCAGTGAACTAAAATGGATGGGAATGGGCAAATTTAATTCAGATAACCACTACATCTACTACTGTGGGCAAGAATCCCTTAGAAGAAAAGGAATATCTTTCATCATCAACAAAAGAATCTGAAATGAAGTACTTGGGTGCAACCTTAAAAATGACAGCGCGATCTCAAATCATTTCCAAGGCAAACCATTCAACATCACAGTAATCCAAGTCTATGCCCCAATCACTGATGCCAAAGAAGTTGAAGTACCAGTTCTATGAAGACCTAAAAGATCTTCTAGAATTAACACCAAAAAAGATGAAAGATGTCCTTTTCATCATTGGGATCAGAAGGCAAAAGTAGGAAGTCAACAGATACCCAGAATAACAGTCAAGTTTGGTCTTGGAGTACAAAATGAAGAAGGACAAAGGCTAACAGTTTTGTTAAGAGAACATGCTGGTCACAGCAACCCCCCTTTTCCAACCCAAGGGATGTCTCTTCACATGGACATCACCAGATAGTAAATAATGAAAACAGACTGATTATGTTTTCTTTGCAGCCAAAGATGGAAAAGCTCTATACAGTCAGTGAAAACAAGACCTGGAGCTGGCTGTGGCTCAGATCAAATTTCAGGCTTAAAATTAAGAAAGTAGGGAAAACCACCAGACCATTCAAGTATGACCTAAATCAAATCCCTTATAATGATACAATGGAGGTGATGAACAGACTCAAGGGATTAGATCTGGTAGAGACAGTGACTGAAGAACAATGGACAGAGGTTCAGGAGGCAGTGATCACAACCATCCCAAACAAAAAGAAATGAAAGAAGGCAGGGTGGTTGTCTCAGGAGGCCTTACAAATGACTGAGGAAAGAGGTGAAGCAAAAAGCAAGGGAGGAAGGGGAAGATATCCAAATGAATGCAGAGTTGCAGAGAACAACAAGGAAAGGTAAGAAGACCTTCCTAAGTGAACAATGCAAAGAAACAGGAAAACAATAGAAGGGAATGACTAGAGATATCAAGAAAATCCCTTCTTTCTCTTCAAGAAAACTGAATATATCAAGGGAACATTTCATGCCAAGATAGGCACAATAAAGGACAGAAATGGTATGGACCTAACAGAAGCAGAAGATATTAAGAAGTGGCAAGAATACACAGAAGAACTATACAAAAAAGATCTTCATGAGCCAGATAACCACAACGGTGTGATCACTCACCCAGAACTAGACATTTTGGAGTGTGAAGTCAAGTGGGCCTTAGAAAGTACCACAACCAACAAAGCTAGTGGAAGTGATGGAATTCCACCTGAGCCTTTTCTTTTTTTTTTTTTTTTCCATTTATTTTTATTAGTTGGAGGCTAATTACTTTACAACATTGCAGTGGTTTTTGTCATACATTGAAATGAATTAGCCATGGATTTACATGTATTCCCCATCCCGGTCCCCCCTCCCACCTCCCTCTCCACCCCATCCCTCTGGGTCTTCCCAGTGCACCAGGCCTGAACACTTGTCTCATGCATCCAACCTGGGCTGGTGATCTGTTTCACCCTAGATAATATACATGTTTTGATGCTGTTCTCTTGAAACATCCCACCCTCGCCTTCTCCCACAGAGTCCACAAGTCTGTTCTATATATCTGAGTCTCTTTTTCTGTTTTGCATATAGGGTTATCGTTACCATCTTTCTAAATTCCATATATATGTGTTAGTATACTGTAATGGTCTTTATCTTTCTGGCTTACTTCACTCTGTATAATGGGCTCCAGTTTCATCCATCTCATTAGAACTGATTCAAATGAATTCTTTTTAATGGCTGAGTAATATTCCATGGTGTATATGTACCACAGCTTCCTCATCCATTCATCTGCTGATGGGCATCTAGGTTGCTTCCATGTCCTGGCTATTATAAACAGTGCTGCAATGAACACTGGGGTGCACGTGTCTCTTTCGGATCTGGTTTCCTCGGTGTGTATGCCCAGAAGTGGGATTGCTGGGTCATATGGCAGTTCTATTTCCAGCTTTTTAAGAAATCTCCACACTCATACCTATCAATAATTACCTTAAATGTAAATGGGTTGAATGCCCCAACCAAAAGACAAAGGCTGGCTGAATGGATACAAAAGCAAGACCCCTATATATGCTGTCTACAAGAGACCCACCTCAAAGCAAGGGACACATACAGACTAAAAGTGAAGGGCTGGAAAAAAATATTCCATGCAAACGGAGACCAAAAGAAAGCAGGAGTCGCAATACTCATATCAGATAAAATAGACTTTCAAATAAAGGCTGTGAAAAGAGACAAAGATGGACACTACATAATGATCAAAGGATCAATCCAAGAAGAAGATATAATAATTATAAATATATATGCACCCAACATAGGAGCACCTCAATATGTAAGGCAAACACTAACGAGTATGAAAGAGGAAATTAATAGTAACGCAATAATAGTAGGAGACTTTAATACCCCACTCACAACTATGGATAGATCAACTAAACAGAAAATGAACAAGGAAACACAAACTTTAAATGACACAATGGACCAGCTAGACCTTATTGACATCTATAGGACGTTTCACCCCAAAACAATCAACTTCACCTTTTTCTCAAGTGCACACGGAACCTTCTCCAGAACAGATCACATCCTGGGCCATAAATCTAGTCTTGGTAAATTCAAAAAAATTGAAATCATTCCAGTCATCTTTTCTGACCACAGTGCAGTAAGATTAGATCTCAATTACAGGAAAAAAAATATTAAAAATTCAAACATATGGAGGTTAAACAACACGCTTCTGAATAACCAACAAATCATAGAAGAAATCAAAAAAGAAATCAAAATATGCATAGAAATGAATGAAAATGAAAACACAACAACCCAAAACCTATGGGACACTGTAAAAGCAGTGCTAAGTGGAAGATTCATAGCATTACAGGCCTACCTCAAGAAACAAGAAAAAAGTCAAATAAATAACCTAACTCTACACCTAAAGCAACTAGAGAAGGAAGAAATGAAGAACCCCAGGGTTAGTAGAAGGAAAGAAATCTTAAAAATTAGGGCAGAAATAAATGCTAAAGAAACTAAAGAGACCATAGCAAAAATCAACAAAGCTAAAAGCTGGTTTTTTGAAAAAATAAACAAAATTGACAAACCATTAGCAAGACTCATTAAGAAACAAAGGAAGAAGAACCAAATTAACAAAATTAGAAACGAAAATGGAGAGATCACAACAGACAACACTGAAATATCAAGGATCATAAGAGACTACTACCAGCAGCTCTATGCCAATAAAATGGACAACTTGGAAGAAATGGACAAGTTCTTAGAGAAGTATAACTTTCCAAAACTGAATCAGGAAGAAATAGAAGATCTTAACAAAGATCTTAAGATTCCTTAAAAAGCTGGAAATAGATCTGCCATATGACCCAGCAATACCACTTCTAGGCATACACACCGAGGAAACCAGATCTGAAAGAGACACGTGCACCCCAGTGTTCATCGCAGCACTGTTTATAATAGCCAGGACATGGAAGCAACCTAGATGCCCATCAGCAGATGAATGGATGAGGAAGCTGTGGTACATATACACCATGGAATATTACTCAGCCATTAAAAAGAATTCATTTGAATCAGTTCTAATGAGATGGGTGAAACTGCAGCCCATTATACAGAGTGAAGTAAGCCAGAAGGATAAAGACCATTACAGTATACTAACACATATATATGGAATTTAGAAAGATGGTAACGATAACCCTATATGCAAAAAAAGAAAAAGAGACTCAGATGTATAGAACAGACTTGTGGACTCTGTGGGAGAAGGCGAGGGTGGGATGTTTCAAGAGAACAGCACTGAAACATGTATATCTAGGGTGAAACAGATCACCAGCCCAGGTTGGATGCATGAGACAAGTGTTCAGGCCTGGTGCACTGGGAAGACCCAGAGGGATGGGGTGGAGAGGGAGGTGGGAGGGGGGACCGGGATGGGGAATACATGTAAATCCATGGCTAATTCATTTCAATGTATGACAAAAACCACTGCAATGTTGTAAAGTAATTAGCCTCCAACTAATAAAAATAAATGGAAAAAAAAAATCTCCACACTGTTTTCCATAGTGGCTGTACTAATTTGCATTCCCACCAACAGCGTAAGAGGGTTCCCTTTTCTCCACACCCTCTCCAGCATTTATTGCTTGTAGACTTTTGGATAGCAGCCATCCTGACTGGCGTGTAATGGTACCTCATTGTGGTTTTGATTTGCATTTCTCTGATAGTGAGTGATGTTGAGCATCTTTTCATGTGTTTGTTAGCCATCTGTATGTCTTCCTTGGAGAAATGTCTGTTGAGTTCTTTGGCCCATTTTTTGATTGGGTCATTTATTTTTCTGGAGTTGAGCTGGAGGAGTTGCTTGTATATTTTTGAGATTAATCCTTTGTCTGTTGCTTCGTTTGCTTTTATTTTCTCCCAATCTGAGGGCCGTCTTTTCACCTTGCTTATAGCTTCCTTTGTTGTGCAAAAGCTTTTAAGTTTCATTAGGTCCCATTTGTTTATTTTTGCTTTTGTTTCTAAAATTCTGGGATGTGGGTCATAGAGGATCCTGCTGTGATTTATGTCGGAGAGTGTTTTGCCTATGTTCTCCTCTAGGAGTTTTATAGTTTCTGGTCTTACATTGAGATCTTTAATCCATTTTGAGTTTATTTTTGTGTATGGTGTTAGAAAGTGTTCTAGTTTCATTCTTTTACAGGTGGTTGACCAGTTTTCCCAGCACCACTTGTTAAAGAGGTTGTCTCACCTGAGCCTTTTCAAATCTTAAAAGATGATGCTATGAAAGTGCTACACTCAATATGCCAGCAAATTTGGAAAACTCAGCAGTGGCCACAGGACTGGAAAAGGTCAGTTTTCATTCCAATCCCAAAGAAAGGCAGTGCCAAAGAATGTTCAAACTACCACACAGTTGCACTCATTTCACATGCTAGCAAAGTAATGCTCAAAATTCTCCAAGCCAGGCTTCAACAGTACATGAACCGAGAACTTCCAGATGTTCAAGCTGGATTTTAAAAAGGCAGAGGAACCAGAGATCAAATTGCCAACATCTGATGGATCATAGAAAATGTAAGAGAATTGCAGGAAAACATCTGCTTTTGCTTCACTAACTACACTACAGCCTGTAACTGTGTGGAGCACTACAAACTGTGGAAAATTCTTTAACAGATGAGAATACAAGACTACCTTACTTGACTCCTGAGAAACCTATATACACGTCAAGAAGAAACAGTTAGAACCAGCCATGGAAAAAGCTGACTGGTTCCAAATTGGGAAAGGAGTACGACAAGGGTGTATGTCGTCATCCTGCTTATTTAACTTATATGTGAAGTACATCATGTGATATGACAGGCTGGGTGAATCAGAAGCTGGAATCAAGATTGCCGGGAGAAATATCAACAAACTCATATATGCAGATGATACCACTCTAATGGAAGAAAATGAAGAGGAATTAAAGAGCCTTCTCATGAGGGTGAAAGAGGAGAGTGAAAAAGGTGACTTGAAACTCTACATTCAAAAAATTAAGATCATGAAATCCAGTCTCATCACTTCATGGCAAACAGAAGCAGAAAAACTGGGAGTAGTGACAGATTTTATTTTCTTGGGCTCCCAAATCACTGTGGACAGTGACTGCAGCCATGAAATTAAGACACTTGCTCCTTGGAAGGAAAGCTATGACAAATCTACACAGTGTATTAAAAAAACAGACACCACTTTGCTGACAAAAGACTGTCTAATCAAAGATATGGTTTTTCCAGTAGTCATGTATGGA
This sequence comes from Odocoileus virginianus, assembly GCF_023699985.2. NCBI lineage: Eukaryota > Metazoa > Chordata > Mammalia > Artiodactyla > Cervidae > Odocoileus > Odocoileus virginianus. Next base: position 33,661,740 of record NC_069704.1, on the reverse strand, counting down.
TGTGAGAGTTGGATCATAAAGAAGGTTGAGTGCCAAAAAATTGATATGTTTGAATTGTGGTGCTGGAGAAGACTCTTGAGAGTCCCTTGGACAGCAAGATCAAACCAGTCAATCCTAAAGGATACCAACCCTGAATATTCCTTTGAAGAACTGCTGCTGAAGCTGAAACTCCAATACTGTGGCCATCCAATGTGAAGAGCTGACTCATTGGAAAAACCCTGATGCTGGGAAAGAGACTGAAGGCAAAAGGGGAAGGGGGTGGCAGAGGATGATATGGTTAGATAGCATCACTGACTCAATGGACATGCATTTGAGCAAACTCTGCAAGAGACACTGGAAGACAAAGGAGCCTGGCTTGCTACAGCCCATGGGGCTGCAAAGAATCAGACATGACTCAGCAACTGAACACAACAACAAATTAACACTGGGGTACACATATCTTTTTGAATTAAAGTTTTCTCTGGATAAATGCCCAGGAGTGGGATTGCTGGATCATATAGTAGTAACTCTGTTTTTAGTTTTTTAAGGAGCCTCCGTACTGTTCTCCACAGTGGCTGCACCAATTCATATTCCCACCAACAGCATAAAAGGGTTCTTTTTCTCCACACCTTCTTCAGCATTTATTTGTAGATTTTTAAAAAATGACAGTCATTCTGACTGGTGTGAGATGATACCTCATTGCAGTTTTGATCTGCATTTCCCTAATAACTGGGCATATTGAACATCTTTTCATGTGCCTGTAGGCCATCTGAATGTTGTCTTTGAAGAAATGTCCATTTAGGTCTTCTGCCTATTTTCTGATTGGGTTGTCTTTTTGATATCAAGCTGTATGAGCTCTTTATATATTTTAGAAATTAATCCCTTATGGGTATCTTTCAGCTTTTAAAGAAATTTTTAAACTCATGATATCAAAGGTCCTCTAATAAAAGAATATATATATAAAGTTGAATCATTTTATTTACACTAGAAACTAACACAACACTATAAATCAACTATACAATAAAAATTGTTTTTAAAAAGGTCCTCTAGTAATATCTAACCCAGATCCTTTGGCTTTACAGATGAGACAACTGGTACTTAGACTGGTTAAGCCATTCTGCAAGTTACTATCAAAATCAGGACCAGAAATTGGATCTGCTTACACTCTGCAGTTTCTAGAAGCCTGGTAATTACTAGAAGACTTAAGTACTCTCAGTTCAAAAGAAACAGATTTTCTTAATTGTGAAATTCATAAATGTTTTACTTTGAAATGTACTGAATACAAAACTGAATAAAATATTAAGTTCAAAAAACTAAAGGAACACTCCAAGTACCCAGCACTGAGATTAATGAAATGTTAACCCAACCTATGTGTCTCCCCAATAGCATCCCCCTAACACCCAACCTGTTCAAAGATAATTTATTATCCTGATTTGTGTTACTTATTCCTTTGTTTTTCTTTATAGTTTTATCACATCTGCCTTGAGCCACAGTGCTCACAACTAAACGAGCTACTGTTATTTCCACAATATCCTACTGCTTACCCAGGACACCCTATTTATACACTGCAGAAGGAGACTGTTTAAAAGTGTGAATACCAGGAGGTAAGGATCATTAAGGTACATTTTGAAAGCTAACCACACACTATGGTTATCATGTTTTCACCCCCCCAGGAGGAAACAAAAATGAGAAGCATATTCTCTATGCTTCTACGTTCTATCTTAACCTAACAATCCAGAAAATTATTTAGAAATTTTTCAGTTTTTTGCTAAACAATGAGGGAAAAATCAAAAGAAGAGCTGATATTTGAAGATGCCATCTAATAGTTACAAAATCAAAGTATTTTTATTATAATATCATATTAATACCTATTGTTCCTGTGCCGAGAAATAAATGAAGATAAAATACCACAACATACAGAGATGACATTACACCGATAAAATTAAGACATTTTGAGGTTTAACTCTTTCCCGCAAACATGAGAATTAAGGCTTTGTAAGTTATTAAAAGGGAGAAAATACTACAAAATGAAAAGAAATTTTCAGACTCAAAAACATTATGGAAAACATTAATTCGGCTTCCACTTCAACATGCCATGTTAAAATCCTGTTAAGTTTTAGTAGTTCTGACCACTTTAGGTACACTAATCCTACACAGTTGTTCTACAACTACTGTATTTAATTTTAACTGTTGCAACTATAAACTGCATATGATAGCTATTCAAAAATATTCACTGCCCCTCCCTGAAAAAGAACTATATATCACTCTCACACTGAATGCAGACATGGCCAATGTGAGTTACCAGTGAAAGGTAAGCTTTAAAAGCCAGAGCATGGTGAGCCATGTTTTTTCTCTGCTTCTCTTATTGCAGGAGCATACACTGAGAAGAAGTCTCCATCAGTCAAGTCTGATGGAGTCTGAAACTACAATGAAAAAAATCTCCTTACTAACCTGTAATGAACATGTAGCTTGAGAAGGAAAGCAACTTTGCTGCTTTAAGCTGCTGAGCTTTTCAGGTTGTCACTGCAATATTATCTAACCTTATCATCACTAACAACTTACACAAATATACTTCCTCTCCAATTTAGGACTGATACCAAAACTGAATTTCATATCTGGATTGTCCAGCATGAGTGAAATGTTCACAGACATTCTAAACATCTCTTAAAAGCTCACAGAAATTTTTTTTCTTTGAAATGAAAAGAAAAAAGTTTTTGGCCTTGAGAATTTGCGGTTGAGCCACTGGAAAGAGTCACAGACCTAAAGATTTTATCTAACATACTGCATGAGGAAAACACCAATCTACCTGAAACCCAAGAATAACAGTAGTGACTATGTCTTAAATAGTGGACACACGTGACAAGCAACCAATGTTTCCTGAATGAATGAGAATAATAAAAGTGAAAAGAAAGCAATAGAATACATCGTGTTAACTGAGAAAAGAATTAGTGATAAACACTCAAAATAACTTTTTCTGATGAGGCAGCTACCTATGCTACACCTTGGCAATCCATGTGCTTAACTAATGAAAGGTAGATGGAAAGGGGGAAGTGTTCACCGGCAAGGATCCCTTGTCTAGTCAGTGGCTACAGGCGGGACAATAGAAGAGTGGTAGCCACCTGTACTAGACTTTATATAATAGTAAAGTTAAAGGCAAAAAATAGCTCTACTTAGCAGCTGAGAGAGTAAAGAGATGGGACAACTGGAAGGGCTCATCAACTGTATCATATGTTCTACTTTAAAAAAAAAGTGATAGACAACACATCAACTCCGTCATTAGTCATGAGAGGAATCTATATATCAAAAATGTATATACCATACACTAACCAACACTTCACAAGTGGGAAGAGGGGTGAAATGTAAACTTTAAATGAAAGAAGGGAATAAAAATAATCCCCAGTTTGTAAACATGCTATTTGTTTACATACCAAAAAGAATGAAATGTATGGGGCTACCCATGATGCCTATCTTCCTTTCTATAGTTTTCATTATTTCCCCAAATAGTCTATAATGACCTTCTATAAGAAAAAAAAAAAAAAAAATCTCATCTTGAAAAGGGAAAACGGCTATCTATACCCAAAATCAAAAAAGAAAACATAATATAATCAATGCAATATTGATTTTTCTGCCCTGTGTCAAAACTTAGAAAGGGCTACTACAGGTCAGAATTAACAATGACATGACTCAGGTCCCTTATGTTAGTGACTGAGGAGACAAATGACAGTAAGCAATTGTTAAAGACTGATTGTGTTGCATGTTTTTAAGAGAACACTGACTTCATTAACAAATTTTTCTGAATTTACCAAAAAAAAGTCATATAATCCAGGAATTCATTTGAAACTACTTTCTAAAAAAAATCTTAAAGAGAAAAAGAGACAAATAAGCAGACCACAAAAACATTAGACTTTTAAAGATACTATTTCAGGGAAAGGGCTAGGGTCAATATTCTTGTAAGGTAGGGTTAGAGATCTTGTGTCCTATACTTCTGCATCTCCACCTATAGTCATATCAAAGAGATACTCAGGTAAACAGATGCAAACGGAGCTCTTCTTCCTCCCCCATCTTCCCGTTCTTTCTTTATCACATGGTCTTTAAAATTCAGGTACTCAGGGGTATTCTTTCTACCCCCTTCTGATGTCTATGTCAGAAGCTTTCTCTATCTCCTTTATACTTTAATAAAACTTTATAAAAAAAAAAAAAATAAAAAAAAAAAAATAAAATTCAGGTACTCAAATGCTCATTTATATACATACACTTAAATAACATGGGATAATTAAGGTACACAAAACAAAAATATTGTAGACATCCACTAAGTTACTTACATTGGTCAGTCTATGACTGCAATGGCTAGTGTTCTATGTTAACAGATACACATTACTAAAATACTACACAAATCCGTTTTTTTGGTCCAGAAATGTAATATCATTTTCTGTTTATCCCTCTTCCTGCTGAGTCTTTTTTTAAAAAATAGTTTAAAAGGCTAATTTAAGTAGCTGAAGGAAGACAAAAGTTCACAAGATAACTTAAAAACAAATGCACAATAAGTTTACAAATATAAATATGCAGGCAACTCATCAAATGAAGTGCAATATTTTATACTTTCTTAATGAACACCATTAGTAAGTAATATCAAATTACAGGAAAGTCTCCACTTTATACTCAGTACTAGAAAAGAAATTACTTAATATTAGAACATATGTTAGGCTTTTCAAAAGCCACTGTCCTTCCTCAGACATTGTACTCCACCAAAACAATTACTTAGGACTTCCTCAGTGGCACAGCAGGTAAGAATCTGTCTGCCAACGCAGGACACACAGGTTCAATCCCTGGCCTGGGAAGATTCCCCATGCCACACAGCAGCTAAGCCCGCGCACCACAACTGCTGAGCCGGAGCACCTAGAGCCCGTGCGCCACGACAAAACAAGCCACCACAATGGGAAGCCTCTGCACTGCAACTAGGAGTAGCCGCCCTCACCACAACCAGAGAAAGCCTGTGCACAACGGCGAAGGCCCAGCATAGCCACAAATAAACAAACAAAAAAACTACTTAAAACTTCCTGACCACACATTTACTTTTACTTGTTTACAGCTTTTACTATGCCTTTTGCCTAAAATGCCCTATATCTCTTCCACTTACAACCTGTATTGGGTTGGCCACAAAGTGGTTTTTTTTGTGTGGTTTTTCCATAAGATCTTACAGAAAAAGCTAAAGGAACTTTTTGGCCTACCCAGTATTTGTTCCTCAAAATCTTGATCAGGTGCTAGCATCTCTAAAATGTTTCTTCTAACCTGCCTGTTTAATAATTTCTTCCTCTTGCAATATTTCTGTACTTTATATTTACTTTTATTACTGGACAAATATAATTAAAATTATGTTTACTATTGTGCCCAGCTCTTTATAATCCTGATTTCAACATCCTGAAAGGCAAGGGCCTCTTCTTTCCACCTCCAACAAAATCACAGGAGCTGGCACACAAAAGATACATTTATTGAATTTGGTTTTTTAAAAAATATTTATATTCCCCAAGTACACAACTATCTACTCATTCAAAGACCTGCTCTAAAATAGAATGTAGCAAAATGCAAAGTGCACTAGAGATAATCCTCAATTCCCAAAATGCAAATGTGAGTTAACACTGGTTATTAGCAGTTCAAAGTTGCTTCATTGTTAAGTGCCAGTCTACTAACTCATCATCACCACAACCAATTTCGTTTAGAAGGTATATTTGTTTAGGAAACAGAACTGGTTTTAAAACATTAATTTAAAAGAACTAGAATACATCAGGAGGTTAAGTAAATACGTTTATTAAATGAATAGCCTAAACTGCAAGAAGCAGATTTTATAAATGCCTGAGCCTCTTGGGTTCCTCTACCAAAGTTCTCAGAAAAAATGCCACTATGATATCATTCTTCTCGACTATGATCATCCTAGGGTCAAGAAAGATGGTAGCAGTAGCCATCCCTCAGTCCAGGGAACCATAATTAGGGCACTTCAAAACTGACATACGTGTAAGGTCCTCAATCAAGAACCACCAAATATATCCCTTTTTATAAAAACAATAGTGATCTTCCACTAACATAATCAACCAGTAAGCCTGGTGAAAAAAGAAATGAATACAGTGTGGTCTCACTGAAAAGTAGCTTAGATTTTAAAAAACAAAAGCCATAAAATGAAATGGCACTGAGCATGAGTGACTTAGTATCTGGTGAAAATTTTATTGTATTTTTTTCATGTTCTGTTCCTCAAATAACACAACTACACAATATCTTTCACTTTGGCGTCTATAAACTAAGGTTCACAACCATTAAGTGCCAGGAACATACCCAAACTTTGCTATCAACAAACTTAATACATATAAACATTTTTTTTCTTCATAGTTCAATACTGTCTCCCATCTCTAACCTGCAACATCTAATTTGTGTGGATTGAAAAACCGAAGCAAAAAGTACAAGCAGGTACTGAGTGAGGAAATAAGGGATTCTCCCATGAATAAAGCACACGTATTTTCATTAGTCCCAATGATCTCTTCCTGTTCAACTTCTGAATTCTTCATTCTTATAAAGAGTGAAGCCACCTGATTGATATCTTATAGCTAAGTGTGTTGTTACCAAGTATGACATCATCTTCCGTTAATCAGGATCTGACTAATGCAAACTTATGTGTTATGAACTTGTTGAGAAAAAAAAATCTGTATTTCTACAGATTTTTTTATATTTTTAATTGCCACGAAGTTTAATATTCTTATAGCTGGCAAGTCAAATTTATCAAACTGACTTTTCAGGTTACACTTATAAGCACGTTTACTATGTAAAGAAGCAGACAATAATGAAAAGTGTAGCGAATATTTCAGTGGCTGTCCAGAAGAGGAAAGACGATTTTTCTCATTAGCGCGTCTAATGAAAGCCATAGCACTTACTCAATTGGAGACTCTAGCTAAAGTTAAAAATGAAAAATCTAAAAGAAGGTGGAGAGAAAATACAATTTAATAATCCATTTTTTATTACTGTTCAATATCGACCAAGACCCCTAAGTGTTAGAGATGACAAAATTTCTAGAAGACTGCTTATTGCAAACAATAACTGCCAAAAAAAAAAAAAAATCAAAACCCTTCTCTTTTTTCAATAGCCAGCGTGAGGAGGAGGAGCACTTTATTCAAGAAGTAATTCACTATACCTCATGCACGAACGAAAGCCAAATTTCACTCACAGGCTGTTAACCGATGCTCCCAAACTTACTCGCGCAAAGTACATACGAGAAAGAAACAGGGCTGGGAGAGACCGAACTCTGGCAAAGAAGCGGTTTCAAAACCTGCAACGGAGAAAAACAGCGAGTCGGATAGTTGCTCCAGAAATTTCCGAGCGCCTGGCTTCCCAGGAGAGAGAGCGATGCCCGCGGCGGGGAGGGGGCGGCGGCACCTGTCACTCGGCGGCCCCGCGACCGCGGTCGCCCCCTGGCCCGGCCCCCGCGGGATCTCGGGAGGCGCAGGCACCGCCGGTGCGCCCAGGCCTGGGGTCAGCGCGGGTCCCTCTCCGTCGCCCCCGAGCTGGGCGCCGAGGGCCTTCCTGAGGAGCGGCCCTCCCGCGCACTCTGCCCAGTGGCTCCGGCCAGCGGGGCCCGTCGCCTCAGGCCGAGTCCCCAACTGCCAAGCCCGGGGCGCCCGGAGCGGCGCGGCCGGGCCGCCACCACTGTCTCAGGGGCGCCGGAGCTGACCCCCCGCGAGGCGGCCCGCCCTCCGCGTACTCACCGGGCCTCCCCGGCCGCCGGCTCGGCCCTCCTCTCCCTCCTCCCCCTGCCGCCGCCGCCGCCGCTCCGCGGCTCCCGGGGCGGCCGCACTGGGCGTTGGGACTGCGCTGGGTCAAGTGTCGGGGGGCAGGGGCGGGCTCGCACCGGGTAGGGGTCGCGCGGCGGCCCCGCGAGCGGGCGCCGGGCACTAACGGGCCCCGGGGCGTCGGGCCGGGCGGACCGCGGCGGGGAGCGCGGCTGCGGGCCGCGGTGAGGGGCGGAGAGAGCGCGGCCGAGAGCCGAGGGCGGGAGGGAAGTCCCGGCTAGGGGGCGGCGTGAGAGCCGCGGGGCGGAGCGGGGGAGGGGCCTGGCGCGCCCGCCGCCGCGCGCTGGGGTTTGTTTATTTTCTCGGTTGGTTGCGGCGCTGGCGCGTGGGTAGAGGTTCGCCGGTGACGTGAGCGCCCAGAGTTGGGGGAAAGGACCAGAACCACCTGCTGGAGAAGGGGAGCTACGGGGGCCGGGCAGGGTCCAAACGTCTCACGTAGGCGGCGGCGCCGCGGTCTTCTGGGTTACCGGGAAGGGGAGAGCTTTCCCGGAGTGAGTGGGAGGAGGGAGGTCTCCCGAGAGAATGGGACTCCAGGCCATTCCCCCTCAGGTCGGCGGCTTCACCTGCATCGCGGAGAACAGAGAGCCCTGCCGTGGAAAGAGGCCCGGGGAACGTGGGGGCCCGAATTCCCAGCCGTTTGGGGGCCCGACCTCCGGTCGGTTAAGTAGGGATGGTCCTGCAAACAAGATTTGAATAGAAAGGCTGCATCAGCTCTCTGCAAGGAAAATAACGAACATCGATTAGTTAGTTCTCTGTAGAGTTCTCTCCCTTAGTGTTCCATCAAGTAGTAGGATTCCCGTTGCCCAAGCCAAGTTAAGCGACTTAGCCAAAGCCTCACGTCTAATAAATGGCAGAGCAGGAACCCGACTGTCCTGACTTCGGATTCTTTGCTGCTTACTGTTGCATCACGTTATCTTCCTAAATCACTTTGATTTCAACTAATAGTAGACGCCCCCATAGGTAAGACGCTGCAGGGTTACTGAGGGAAGTTGAAGATGTTATCCTTGCCTTTAGAATAAGGGATAAAACAGTTATAATAGAAGATAAATCGTGATAGGTGCCACGTGAGAAATACAGAGTACTGCAGAATATCAGGAAACTGCTCAGACCAGTCCGGGGAATGAGGAAAGAAAGGCAGTATGGAGGAGAAGGCGTTTGGGATTGACCTTGAAGGAGATAGGGATGAGAAAACATGAGAACAGGTATGAAGGCGAATCAGTGAAAGTCGTGTTAAGGAAAAGCAAATGGTAACACTCTAGGGCATGTTGAGAAGTGGCAGACAGCGAGGAGAATGGGGCCTAGAATGCTAAGTGGAAGAATTTGTATTTAAAACATTACTTAGTTTTCCTGGTTTAAAAGATTGGAGGTTTACAACAGGGACCTACTGTGTAGCACATGAAACTGCTCGATATTACCTGACAGCCTGGAGGGGAGCTGGGTTTGGGAAAGAGTGGATCCATGTTTATGTATGGCTGAATCCCTTCCTTCTTTACCTGGAAGTATCACAACATTGTTAATTGGCTATACCCCAATACAAAATAAGTTAAAGATAAAAAATAAACAATTGGAGGTTTAAAAGCTTTGCTTTTCTTTCACCTCTTTGTAACTGGATACAGAAATTAGAGGTGGGAAAATGGTAAGATAAACTTGCAATAGGCCAGGTAAAAGGTATTGATAAATCTGGACTAAAAGGTAAAGGCAGGAGAAATTTTAAAGAGCTTGGCTGAAAGGTAATGTGGAAGCAGAATCTACAGAATTTGGCAATTGAGTCATTGGTTTTCCAGTAAAAGGGGATAGCATAACATGCATGAAGGAGGAAGAGAAAAATAAAAAAGGTATTGGAGAGTTTGAGTTTGGAGATAGTTATAGAAGATAGAAAAAAGACAATTATCAGTAGGAACAGGAACTACTTTTTGAGAGATCAGTTTGAAAGTGAAGTCGCTCAGTCGTGTCTGACTCTTTGTGATCCTATGGACTGTAGCCTACCAGGCTCCTCCCTCCATGGGGTTTTCCAGGCAAGAATACTGGAGTGGGTTGCCATTTCCTTCTCCAGGGGATCTTCCCAACCCAGGGATTGAACCCAGGTCTCCCACATTGTAGGCAGACACTTTACTGTCTGAACCACATGGGAATTCGAGAGATTAGTTTAGACTTGGACATTTAAAGGTCTGAAAGGTTGTTGAGTCAGTCAAATAGAGGTGGACAACTAAGCACTTAGATGTAAGGGTTTTGAAGTAAGGGAAAGAGGGTTGAACTAGAAGATAGTTTGGGAAGTTCAGCCTAGCAGTGATAACATGTGAGAGAAGAGAGAAAACAAAGGACAGAATCTTGGAGAACATCATCTTTAGAACCTTGTGGTCAATGGCCCAGCAGCACTGGCATCACCAGGAGGTTTGTTGGAAAGGTGGAATCTCAGACCTGCTGAATCAGGTCTTTGATTTAACAAGAACCCCAAGTGATTGTATCACCTTGAAGTTTAAGAAGCTCAGACCTAGACGAGAAAAGCCAACAAATAAAGAAGGGATTTCATCTAGATAGAGAAGTCAACAAAGAAAGAGAGGAGGAAGTGGGAGGAGAACCAGAACAACACAGAATCACCAAAGCAAGATACATTGGAGTTTCACAAAGACAGGGGCAGGAAGGAGAGTTGATCGCAATATCCAAAACCACAGAGGTCAAAAAAGCACCAGGAAAGAAGGTATGTTTGAACTTGTAATTAGGTGATATGGTCATTATGACCATGTTGTTCTAACTGAAAGCTTGTTCCCTTTGGGAACAGCCTGGAAATATAATCCCTCCAGTCTCCATATGTATGGGACATCCTGAAGTAGGCTTGTGGATTTTATAGCAGGACAAAGTAGACGTTCTTTTCTAGTTGCTTCTATTTTCTCAGTGAAATAAGAAACAACATCATTTTAGGGGACTGCTATTTGTCCATCACAGTGTATTCTCTCATTCTTCCTGGGCACAGAGACTATTTTTCTCAGGCTTTCTTTCAGTTGGGTGTGGTCAAATGTGAAGTTATTGCTACTGGAATGTGAGCAGAGATGATGTGGGCTACTTCCAGGCCACTATGCCTCCTTCATTCATTTTTTCCTTCCTGCCAACTAGATTATGCAGATGACTACAAGACCTTGGGATTGGCAGACAGTAAGAAAGAAGGTGTAGAGATGAAGGAGAGTTGCCCACTGACCTGGAATACCCACTCTGGATTATTATGTGAGCAAGATACAAATTTCTGTTGAGTGGGAGCTATAACATTTTTGTTTGTTACAGCAGTTTAGCTTACTCTGGCTCATGTAGTTATTAACTGAAAGTAGTGAGGGGGGTTATTGGGGGAGGGGGAGAGGAAGAGAGGTGAAATACTAGTCTGTGAGTGTGGGAGAGGGAATTGAGGGAAACAAGGTAAGGTTTCCAGGCACTATTAAGGGCCCACATGAATTTATAATGAGATCAGTCAGTATAGTGAGGGCTCCCCTGGTGACTTAGACAGTAAAGAATCTGCCTGTAGTGCAGGAGACCCAGGGTTGATCCCTGGGTCAGGAAGATACCCTGGAGAAGTGAATGGCTACCAATCCAGTATTCTTGCCTGGAGAATTCCATGGAGAGAGGAGCCTGGTGGGCAACAGTCATGAAATAAGTCAGTATGATCACACATTTTTCTCCAGCCAGATTTGGTTGCTCATGTGCAGGTACTGAGTAGGCAGTCCGATTACCCAGGCCTGAGATTTGGTCAGGCAAGTATGATGGGGAGAAATGGGCAAAGGATGGTTGAAGGTAGATGCAAAGGAGGCATTCCAATTTCAGACATGGTAAGAAGTAAGGCTTTGAGAGGGAAAGGTGGAGAACTGAGAGCAGCGGGGAACTGTGAAAAGGTGGGAGAGTGCGTGGAATGTGTTTCTCAGCAGGTTGAAGAATTGCTGGAGTTTAGGTACCGTAGAGAATGACCTGAAAAAAGAAGAGATGGGTTGGAGAGTAGTTGGCTTGAAATTAAAATTAGAAGTAACGACAAGGCATAGGGAATGACCATAAAAGTGGGTACCTGAGATAGCAGAGGGCAAAGATCATTCCAAGAGAGGTCGAGGACTTGGGAGGCAGAAGGATTGAAAGATATATCTGTGTCTTGCAAAGAATTATCTGCGAAGTAACAGTGGAGTTGGAGTATGAGTGGCCTTGGAGAGAGTGATAGTGAACCTTGTCCTAAAATCTACAGAGAATGAAGAGCAGAATTCTCTGAGTAAGGGTGTTCAAGGCCATCAGTACTTTAAGATATTAAACTCTGGCAGTTATGTTTCGTTTACCCAAGCGTTTTAGTGTTGTGTTACTAATGTGGGATTTGTAATTGCTTCTCTTTGACCCCTCAGATTACAGACAGTAACTGCTTTCTTTAACAGGAAAGGCCCATCTGTCTGTATTATAAAACAAACACATGCCAGGATTCCCAGTTTAAATGACTCTGCTTTAGAATTTGTCATAAATTACTCTCTTCTACCTCCAACATGTATCTTCAAATAGACACTTCAAAAGTGATGCTAGCCTTGCCACAACAAATAATGTGCTGTAAATACTCAACATCTATGAGAAAAACCTCAGCTATAGCTTAAGTTACCAATAAGTATAGATTGACTAGAGACCTGACAAGTTGAAAATAAGATTTCCTGGGACTTCCTGCTGGCCCAGTGGTTAAGACTCTGAGCTCCCAATGCAGGGGGCCCAGGTTCAATCCCTGGTCAGGGAACTAGATCCCACATGCTGCTACTAAGACCTGGTGCAGCCAAATAAATGAATAAATATTAAAAAAAAAAAAAAAAAGAAAAGAAGATTTCCTGTAGTTTAGAAATGATGTACCACATTATATAGCATAGGTGCTCTGGAGTCAGACTGCTAGGTGTTGAATCACAGAATCAATCTCAGGGTTATTGTGAAGATAAAATATTAATATGTATATATATAAAATAAAATAAGCATTTAAAAGATGGTTTAGGGACTTCCCTGGTGGTCCAGTGGTTAAGACTCCATGCTTCCAATGCAGGGGGCACAGATGTGACCCCTGGTTAGGGAACTAGGATCCTGCATACTGTACAGCACAGCCAAAATGTTTTTTTTCAAGGACCATTTAGCACATATTAAGCACTCAATAAAATTTAGGTGTATTATTGTACATATATCTACATCTTATAGAACTGCCTATAGTCATACCTGGACTTTTCCTACTTAGAAAAGATGTTCACTACATCTGTGATGTTAATGGTAAGGAGACTTCTGGTTAAACATGGTTCATTATCACACATTTTTCTTTTCTCACTACTGATACCTCATTAAAATGAAAGAGAAGGGATTTTTTTTTTTTTAAAGGTATAAACCCATAAAGACAAAGCAAACAGGAAAAGAGATCCCTGCTGAAGAAGGATGTCAACAAACTTAGGAACATGGAAGGAGATGGATGAGTGATAACTAGTTTACCCAAACTGAGAAATTTAGTACCTAAGTTTTCGGGAGGGGTTTGAGCCAGCCAGGGTGAACCTTTTCACGTCCAGACCCTGGAAAGGCTCTGAAACTGGAGCTACCCCCACCTCTGAAAGTAGTAGAGCCTGAAAATGAGTAGTATGATGAAAGTTTTGTATTATGTATTATTGTGAAGAACAGTGGGGTCCTTCTTACCCCCAGTCCCTATCTCCACTGCCTGCTGCCTTAACTCTGCATTCAGGAAGTTTGCTTTCTGGAGGGTTTGACTCAGAGCTCCTCTGGATACCAGGCAGAGCTGAGGGCAGGGGTGACTCACTCCTTAGAAAAGCAGAATTAAATGAAGTTGTGCATATTGAATTAGGAGACATATTCCCATCACCCCACCCCCACCAGTTTCTTTTCCAAATTCAGATTCGTGCTGTGATCCTGTCAGGGAATTAGAAGCTTCCTCTGGGTGGAAAACCAACTGGTACACAAGAAAAGGCACACAAATACTGATAATTGAGGAGAATGGAGAATGTGGCTTTTCACCTCCTTACAGCGAAGCTCGACAGTAGACAAGTCCTAGTCCCACTCGCAGAGACTCTCATCAACTTTTAATCATCTCATTCTTAAACATGGGTGGAGTCAAGGGTCTCCAGATATTTGAAGACACCTCTTTACATGAAAGAACCTGAAATGAACAAACAGGAGAAAGAAAGAAAAATAGAAAAAGGCAGAGAGAGAGGCAGAGGAAAAAGGAAAGAAGAAAAAAGAAAGGAAATAGAGCCAATTCAGGGAGCAGAAAAAGATGTCAGAGCAAAATTTTCCTTGCCTGTGCTCAGGAATCTGCTAGAGAGAGGTGTGTGCCAAGTTGCTTTAGTCACGTCCCACTCTTTGTGACCCTATGGACTGTACTCCTCTGTCCATGGGATTTTCCAAGCAAGAATATTGGAATGGCTTGCCTTGCCCTCCTCTAGGGGATCTTCCCAGCCCAAGGATCAAACCCGCATCTCTTATGTCCCCTGCATTGGCAGTAGGGTTCTTTACCACTAGCGCCACCTGGGAAGCCCCGCAAAGAGGTATCTCATCAAAATAAGGGTAGAAACCAAGAAAACCTACCTGGCTTTCCTCTTAACCAGGAGCACCAGCAAAGGAGAAAGTAGGGAGAATTCCTGAGATAAAGGTGAAGGGAAGTTCGAGGAGGACAGCTGTGGAGCCGACCCAGAGCACAAAGCATCTGCTCTGACACAGAATGCAGGGCTCCAGGGTGGGATGTCTCCAAGAGAAAAAACAGAGCAGTGACAACTGAAGCCCCACACACATGATCCATTTCCTAACGTGTTGGAACCTTCTGTTTCACAGCTCTGGTGGAACATAGATAAAACAGTGATACATCTAGAGAAAACTAAGCAACCCAAGAAAGAAGGGACTATAAATTCCAGGGAAAACAAAACAAGTGTGGTGGGCTGTATGACTGTTTGAGAATACCTGATGTTACTTCCCTGGAGGAGAGTTATACTTCCCTGCCCACTGATGTCAGACCTGGCAGTGTGAATTATGGTGGCTAAGGAAATATGATCACAGGTGAATGCGCCACTTCTGGGCAGAAGCATTAGGGCCCCGTCTCTCGGCCTGCCACCAGGCAGACCCTTGTTGGAAGCTGCCTCTGGCCGTCAGAGTCCCAGGTGCTGACACTCTAGCGTGAACTGCAGCTGGCCTGCTGCTGACATGCATTGTACATGAGAAGTTACCTTTTATTGTTGTAGGCCACCGAGGTTTTTGTGGTAATTTGTTAATGCAGCATAACTAATCTCTCTTGACTGGTAGAACATGGAATGCGGTGGACAATGTATAAAATAGGGGTTAAAATATATACAGTAAACACTGAACAATATGATATATGTATACTGGGAAATTAGGAAATGGCATAAAATAGCTAAAACAGAACAACTAAGACATGGCAGTAGAAGGATGCTCTTCAGAAACATGGAGTTAAATAGCAGGACAGCAGTCTCCTTTGGGAAGCGGGCATCACCTGTTTCATGGCCAATGAAACAGGGCTTTCTGTTTCTTGTATGAGCCTTGTAATTATATGACTCAAACCATATCACTGTCACATTGAAAAAATTAAAATTACATTTCTTTAAGGAAAAATTAATGCCAAGCAAGAAGAGGGAAAGGTTATAGTTTTATTGTTTTTAATTCAGTTAGTTGAATTGTCTAATCATGAATCACCCCATAGTAATATTAAGATTGTGAGTAGAAGTACTCCTGATTAATACTTTTTAAAAATACCTTTTCCAGGAGAATTAAATAAATCAAAGCACTTAAGGCTAAATTTTCTCATTCCACCTTCACACTGCCCACTACAAAATTGAAATGTTAATATGGCTTTGATAGTATTTTGACTCAGCTACCTTTTCCCCTTGCCCTGACTGTGGTGTTATTTATAGTGTACTATTTATATGAAGTCAAATGTCACTAACTTGAAAAATGACCTACATGAATATGGAATTGTTTCATGAAGGCTATTTTATACTTCAAATATAATTTTTAAAATACCCTCTCTCACACTAGACCAAAAAAAAAAAAAAAGTATTTTCCTCAGGAGTTTTGCTTGAAATCAGTGTAATATATAAATATAGACATAGATATCACCTATTAGTTATTTGCAAATAATTAGTTCTACACTCACTGTGGATGGTGATTGCAGCCATGAAATTAATGACCAACCTAGACAGCATATTAAAAAGCAGAGACATTACTTTGCCAACAAAGGTCCGTCTAGTCAAGTCTATGGTTTTTCCAGTAGTCATGGGTGGATGTGAGAGTTGGACTATAAAGAAAGCTGACCGCCGAAGAACTGATGCTTTTGAACTGAACTAAATGGGTTTTAAACTCTCTTCTGGTATTTTGTACATCATCTGTACTGTGTCTAAAGGAAAAAGATTTCGGGCTGCAAATTAAACCAGTCCAATTGCTGTGTAAATTGCACAGAATAAACGCAACAGGCTTTCCATAGCCTTTCATTTCTTTGGTACGGTCCTTCAGTGATCTCAGCCACCTTGCTATCCTCAGCTCCAGCCATGTCTTACATCCAGTGCTAAATTCAGTCACTCAGCAGACCCTTATTTGGAGTCTCCAGTATACTAGGGTAATTACTTCTCTGCTTACAGTTCCCTGAGTATATATATGATCATGTCTTAGCCTTTGCAATGAGGTTTCTTGGTCTAAAATGCTATTCTTCTTGTTCTTTTTTTTTCCATTTATTTTTATTCGTTGGAGGCTAATTACTTTACAATATTGTAGTGGTTTCTGCTATACATTGACATGAATATTCCTTTTGTTCCTATACCTTCTAAAAGCCAACTTGTCCGCACACAACAGGCACATTCCCTTACCCTTGAAAGTTAAAAGCCTTTTGTCCATATTACCATTGTGCCCTCTGTGTTTTTTTTTTTTAACCAGAGCCATTATATTCTCCTTTAGATTGTGAGTCCCATTAAAATAGAAACCTGGCCTGTAACTCACTTGTATGTCACTACAGTGCCATGCTCCTTCACGCATTCAAATGTTCAAAATGTTA
Organism: Odocoileus virginianus; assembly: GCF_023699985.2. Lineage (NCBI taxonomy): Eukaryota > Metazoa > Chordata > Mammalia > Artiodactyla > Cervidae > Odocoileus > Odocoileus virginianus. The sequence goes on along the minus strand of NC_069704.1, from coordinate 33,644,898 downwards.
CTGTCTTTACTCAGCAGACTATGTGCTCCTTGGTGGATGGATTTGTCATTTATCAAACTATGTTTTGTTTGGGCTTCCCCAGTGGCTCAGTGGTTAAAGAATCCACTTGCAATGCAGGAGACACAGGAGACTCAGGTTTGATCCTTGAGTTTTCCTTATCATTTAGCACTTAGCATAAGACCTAGAATATAGAAATTGGTTGAATAAATTAGCTTTCTCTGTATCACCATTAATCTTTACAATGTATAGCATTGAGGAATATACAGAATGTATCCTCATGATACAGAGAGACAAGGTGCTGAGGATTTTTCCTTTGGTGTTTTACTTAAATAAGAAAAACACATGTGAAAGACCTGAGACTATAGACAGCAAAAGCCAAATTACCTGCCTGTGCTCTATGCTCCTACCACTCACTCCTCACCTAGCAAAAAGAAAAACAGAAGTAATACTTGAAGGAATAATCTTAAAATAATAAGTTAAAAAGTTATCAACAACAATAACAACAAGTTGGATTTCTGCTCATTAAGTCAGTTTATGGGTGAACATTACCTAAGTTCCTTGATTCATGCTATGGTGTGTTTCTAACCCAAATTTACTATTCACCACAAATTGGGATCAATATAGAAAAGTTAGTCATATTTCTACACTCTATCAATGAAAACTCTGAAATTGAAATTAAGAAAACAAGCCCACTTACAATAACATAAAAAGGAATAAAATATTTAGGAATAAATTTAGCCAAAGAAGAGTAAGACTTGCACACTAAAAACTACAAAACTCAGCTGAAAGAAACTGAAGAAGATCTAAATAAATGAAAGATAGACCATGATTATGGACTGGAAAACTTAATATTGTTAAGATCGCAATACTCTCCAAATATGGCAACTGATTCAGCGTACTTCCTATCAAAATTACAACAGGGCTTTTTTGCAGAAATGGATAAGCTGTCCCTAAATTTACGTTCAAACTCAAGGGACCCCCCCCCCCCAATAGCCAAAACAGTATTGAAAAAGAACAAAGTTGGTAGACTGACACTTCCCAAGTTCAAATTTTACTGCAAAGCTATAGTAAACAAGTGTGGTGCTGGCATAAGGACACAAACCAATGGAATAGAATCAAGAGTCCATAAACAAACTCAAACATCTATGGTCAACTGGTTTTTAACAAGGGTGCTAAGACAACTCAATAAATTAAAGATCGTTTTTTTCAATAAATAACGCTGAGACAATTTGATACTCACATGCAAAAGAATGAAGTTGGACCTGTACCTCACACCATATACAAAAATTAATTCAAAGTGGACCCAAGACATAAAGGTAATAACTAAAACAATAAAACTCTTATAAAGTAAGATGGCTATAAATCTGTGTGATCCTGAATTAGGCAGTGGTTTCTTAGATATGATAACTAAAGCACAAACCACCAAAACAAGAAAATAAATTGAATTTTATCAAAAGAGAAAACTTCGGGAATGCAAAGGACACCATCAAGGAAGTAAAAAGGCAACATAGAATTGGAGAAAATATTTTCAAGCCATACATGTGATAAGGAACTTGTATCTAGAATATATAAAGAGCTTTTACAACACTAAAAACACAACCCAATTTTAAATGGGCAAAGGGTTTGAATAGACATTTCTCCAAAGAACATAAACAAATGTTCAATAAACACATGAAAAAATTATTCATTAGAAAAATGTAACTCAAAACCACAGTGAGATACCACTTCACATTCACTTAGGATGGCTAAAATAAGAAGACAGACAATAACAAGTGCTGCTGAAAATGGAAATAACTGGAACCCACTGTAACTGCTGGTGGGAATGTAAAATGGTGCAGTTGCTGTGGCAAACAGTTTTTCAGTCTTTTCAAAAGGTAAACATAGAATTACTACATGAATCACAAATTCCTCTTAAGCATATAACCAAGAGAACTGAAAACATACTCACATAAAAACTTGTACACAGATGTTTATAGCATTCCATAGCGTAGGTATTCATAATAGCAAAAAGAAACAATACAAATGTCCATTGACGCATGAATGGCTAAACATAGTTGTGGTATATTCACACAGTGGATTATTATTCAGTCACAAAAAAGAATGAAATACTGTTTTAGGCTACATGAATGAATCTTGAAAACATCCTAAGGAAAGAAGTCATACGCTAAAGGATACATGAAATAAAGGATACATGAAATGTCAAAAATAGGCAATTCCACAGAGCGAAAGAGGTCAGTGGTTGCCAGTGGATGGTTGTTATTCAGTCATTTGTCTCTGACTTTTTGCAACCCGTGAACTGCAGCACATCAAGCTTCCTATCCTTCACTGTCTCCCTGAGTTTGCTCAAACTCATATCCATTGAGTCAGTGATGCCATCCAACCATCTCATCCTCTGCCACCCCCTTCTCCTGCCCTCAATCTTTCCCAGCATCAGGGTGGGGAAAAATGGAAATTAGAGTTGATTGCTAACAGAGACATTTTGTTTTGGGCGTGTTGAAAATGTTTGGAATTAGTAAGGATGCACAACATAGTGAATATACTAAAAATTAATTATGCACTTTAAGATAGTAAATTTTATGTTACATAAATTACATCTCTATTTTTTAAATTTTTAAGTGAAATGTGATCCTGAACTTGAAATAAGTCCTAAGCAATTGTAGAGATCAAAGAAGTAGATCTAGAACAGTTTCCTGTTTATGAAAGGACAAAATGGCTCAGCAAAATTAGTCAGTGCTCTTCCCCTCCCACAAAAACTGGCTAGATGTGATTTTTGTTCAGATGCAGCTTATGATACTTGCCCCTTTTGAGCATGCATGAATTAGGCCAATTGAAAAGCAACTTTTAAGTCAGTGAGCTTAGTTTTCACAACTTTGTGTGTGTTTGTCTAACTCAGAAACAATTTCCATCTTAAAAAAAAAAATCAGCCTTGATTCTGTTCCCTTACTCTGCTTTATTTCCTACACAGAATGTTATCACCAGAATGTAGCTACCTTGAGTGATAGAACTTTTAGTTCCCAGTTCTATCCTCAATAATAAAAGGTTAGTAGAAAACATATAGCAGAGAAAATGCCTATAAATTAAATATCTACAGAAAATTTCCCTCTGTTGTCTGTAGATGCCTTTTTTTAATGATGTTTTCAGAATACGAGTCACTTTATCAGCTCACCCACCCTTTGAGATAGGCATAGATTCTTCCCCAACATGAGAACTAAACCCTGGGGCACTGGCCTGCTTCTGAAAGGTGTTTCGGTTTGCTGCAGCCTGGTGCAAGGGAGTAGGACACAGCTGAGCGACTAAGCACAAGCCTGGCCAATTAAACTCACAGGTTTAATTCAGGTCCTTACATCTAGTTTCCCTCCTCAGTGACTAGCGAGATAGTGAACTTTGTAATAAACCTTACTAAGAGGACCTCAGTACCCACTGAAGGTAACTTTTTCAGGAAAAGCATACGTTAGTATTCTTCCCCTCTGATTTATTTGTTCACAATCCACTGGAATACTTCTGATTGTAGGTTCCATTCCTGTTAAAGTCTTGACCTTCTCTTTGACTACTTGGCTGCACAGGTTATGGGTGCTTTGATCAAATTAGAGACAAAATATCCTTAACATTGGCAGATACTTGCAAACTAAGGGAAATAAGCTTTCCTCAGGATATTAACAGAGAAGTTCACCATTGGTAATGTCAGATTTAATCCTAATATACTTCTCATATATAGTAGCTAAGAGTATCAATTCCTCAAAAGCCTGACTTTGCTGTTAATTTGATCACATACCTATCACATACCAAAAAATTAACTTCTTCAGTTTCCCAGAGTGAAAAATTGAGCTTAAAATATTTACCAAATGGAAGGCAGACTTTTCAGTTTAAGGAAGTTATTTTATAGCCAGAGGGATCATCAATAACTCAAAAATGTAATTGTTACTAAAGAAATAAGTAACAGCCCAAAACTGGTGGCTAAAACTCAGGAAAAAACATATTTTTTGTTCATAAATCAGAGAAATAGTCATGAACTACTTCTTGTGCTGTACTTAGTCACTCAGTTGTGTCTGATTCTTTGAGACCCCATGAACTGTAGCCTGTCAGGATCCTCTGTTCATGAGGATTCTCCAGGCAAGAATATTGGAGTGGGTTGCCATGCCCTCCTCCAAGGGATCGTCTCAATTCAGGGATTGAACCCAGGTCTCCCACATTGCAGGTGGATTCTTACTGTCTGAGCTACCAGGGAAGCACATAAGAACTACTTCTTAGGCCTATAAAAATAGACAGCCAAATCTTTAAAATATTTTCTTGTGAGAATAGAGTTCACATGAAATTTTCCACAGAATAGTTATTTCTGCTATTGCTAACACATATAATTAAACCTCTGAGAGTTTAAAATGTTTAATATAAATTAAGCAACCACATTTGTCCTAAAGTTATTCCATTTTGTCAGTCAGCTCTATGGAAAACATAATAATTCTACCATAAACATATATGATGCTTTAGTCTTCAAAGTGCTTTTATATATTTAATTGATAAAGCAACAGGCTATTTACATATAGTAAAAATAGTAGAGCTCCCCATTTATTAAATAGTTGCATTTGAAAAATAAGATTTTGATTTTAAATATAAGGGAGTGACTCATAAATTGCTTTTTATAAAAAAAAAGTCTATTTGGTGCTTTAGAAAATATAATTATTTAATGTACTCCATTAATAAGATTATAACCTGGATCACTCTGATCATGTTCTGGTCATCATGTAAGTCCTATTCTTCAGTTTGTTATGGCTGACAAAATTTATCCAAAATAATGTTTCTAATTCTCTATTGAATGGCTCCACAATTTCTATTCAGATTCTGTCTAGAATGTCTTTTCACATAATCCTGAATAAACAGTATTCATAAGAAGAGGAATTGGTGTAAAAACCGAGATGTGTATTTCCAAATGGCAAATTCAGTACCAACTTGAGTATTCTTCAGGTTTTAAAGATAGCCCATGGGTGAAGTTAAAAGTTTGTGTTTTTGCAAGAAAGATAAAATATATTCTCTCAAAATATTTTTGAAATTCCTTGCTGGACTATGGAATGCTTTAAAGTAAAGCTCTTTTTTCTCCTGTTTTTATCAGAGCTTTTTGAATCCTGGAACTCTGTGGAAAGTGAGGGGTAAGTAAGCTATAATTTACCTATATTTTGTTCTTGTTACTTGGGGCAAGGTTCAAAAAGTGGTTCTCCTTTTTTTTTTTTTTTTTGGCTACACTGAAAGGCTTGGAGCATGGAGTCCTAACCACTGGACTGCCAGGGAATTCCGAGAAGTGTTTAAGATATCTCTCAGATCAAGTATTTTCAACAATATTTACCACTTTGGACTTGAAAAATCATATCTTGCTTTCCCTGGTGGCTCAGTGGTAAAAGAATCTGCCTGCAATGCAGGAGATGCAAGTTCTATCCCTGGGTTGGGAAGATCTGCTGGAGAAACAAATGGCAATCCACCCCAGTATTTTTGCCTGGGAAATCCCATGGACAGAGGAGCCTGGAGGGCTGTAGTCCATAGGATCACAAAAGTGGGACATGACTTAGTGACTAAACAACATATACTGTAATAAGCTTGAAAACACAATAATACAGTGTGCAAATATTATTTCACTTCATTGATGCATTGCTTTTGTTCTGCTTTAATCACAAGTATTTTTAGTTTTCTAGTCTTCTGTTGTGAATGGTTGTGTTCCTTGGGCATATAAGGATCTTGTTCATTATAACAAAGTGTGAGATTGTTGTATTTTTCTCTTCATGTAGTGCAGAGGTAACTCAGTAGGAGTGTGTTGTGTAATAATTTACCAACAGAAACTAATACCTAAATCTAAGTCAATATATTTGGGTTCAGTTAAATTACACTGCTAGCATTTCAAATACTGGCTATTCTGTTGATGCATTGTGGAAATTCCTAGGAAAAGAGACATTAAAAAGGGACAAATAAGAACTATGTAAAGTATCAAAAGCCAATACTAAACATCATTTTGCTGAGCTTTCTTTTTATTATTTCTGTTGTTCTAATTACTGCCACACTGGGGTATTGTTGGGGTCAAAATGAAAATAGCATTATAAAAATCAAACACTACTCCAATTATGTGGTGTCATGTATGCTCTGTATTCCAAAGCAATGAATGGAAGTAGTCACCCCTGTTGCAAACACTAGTTCATTTCAGGTCAGTCACTCAGTCGTGTCCAACTCTTTGCGACCCCATGAATCGCAGCATGCCAGGCCTCCCTGTCCATCACAAACTCCTGGAGTTTACTCAAACTCATGTCCATCAAGTCGGTGATGCCATCCAACCATCTCATCCTGTCATCCCCGTCTCTTCCTGCCCCCAATCCCTCCCAGCATCAGGGTCTTTTCCAGTGAGTCAACTCTTTGCATCAGGTGGCCAAAGTATTGGAGTTTCAGCTTCAGCATCAGTCCTTCCAATGAACACTCAGGACTGATCTCCTTTAGGACAGACTGGTTGGATCTCCTTGCAGTCCAAGGGACTCTCAAGAGTCTTCTCTAACACCACAATGCAAAAGCATCAATTCTTAGGTGCTCAGCTTTGTTCACAGTCCAACTCTCACATCCATACATGACCACTGGAAAAACCATAGCCTTGACTAGACAGACCTTTGTTGGCAAAGTAATGTCTCTGCTTTTAAATATGCTATCTAGGTTGGTCATAACTTTCCTTCCAAGGAGTAAGCGTCTTTTAATTTCATGGCTACATTCACCATCTGCAGTGATTTTGGAGCCCCAAAGAATAAAGTCTGACATGGTTTCCACTGTTTCCCCATCTATTTCCCATGAAGTGATGGGACCACATGCCATGATCTTAGTTTTCTGAATGTTGAGCTTTAAGCCAATTTTTTCACTCTCCTCTTTCACTTTCATCAAGAGGCTTTTAGGTTCCTCTTCACTTTCTGCCATAAGGGTGGTGTCATCTGCATATCTGAGGTTATTGATATTTCTCCCGGCAATCATGATTCCAGCTTGTGCTTCTAGCCCAGCGTTTCTCATGATGTACTCTGCATATAAGTTAAATAAGCAGGGTGACAAGATACAGCCCTGAAGTACTCCTTTTCCTATTTGGAACCAGTCTGTCGTTCCATGCCGAGTTCTAACTGTTGCTTCCTGACCGGCATATAGGTTTCTCAAGAGGTAGGTCAGGTGGTCTTGTATTTCCATCTCTTTCAGAATTTTCCACAGTTTATTGTGATCCACATAGTGTTTTTCTGGAACTCTCTTGCTTTTTTGATGATCCAGTGGATGTTGGCAATTTGATCTCTGGCTCCTCTGCCTTTTCTAAAACCAGCTTGAACATCTGGAAGTTCCCGGTTCTCATATTGCTGAAGCCTGGCTTGGAGAATTTTGAGTATTACTTTACTAGTGTGTGAGATGAATGCAATTGTACAGTAGTTTGAGCATTCTTTGGGACTGCGTTTCTTAGGGATTGGAATGAAAACTGACCTTTTCCAGTCCTGTGACCACTGCTGAGTTTTCCAAATTTGCTGGCATATTGAGTGCAGCACTTTCACAGCATCATCTTTCAGGATTTGAAATAGCTCAACTGGAATTCCATCACCTCCACTAGCTTTGTTCATAGTGATACTTCCTAAGGCCCACTTGACTTCACATTCCAGATGTCTGGCTCTAGGTGAGTGATCACACCGTGATTATCTGGGTCATGAAGATATTTTTTTGTACAGTTCTTCTGTGTATTCTTGCCACCTCTTCTTAATATCTTCTGTTTCTGCTAGATCCATACCATTTCTGTCCTTTATTGAACTCATCTTTGCATGAAATGTTCCCTTGGTTTCTCTAATTTTCTTGAAGAGATCTCTAGTCTTTCCCATTCTGTTGTTTTCTTCTATTTCTTTGCATTGATCGCTGAGGAAGGCTTTCTCTCTCTTTGCTATTCTTTGGAACTCTGCATTCAAATGGGAATATCTTTCCCTTTCTCCTTTGCTTTTTGCTTGTCTTCTTTTCACAGCTATTTGTAAGGCCCCCTCAGACAACCATTTTGCCTTTTTGCATTTCTTTTCCATGGGGATGATCTTGATCCCTGCCTCCTGTACAATGTCATGAACCTCCGTCCTTAGTTCATCAGGCACTCTATCAGATCTAGTCCTTTAAATCTATTTCTCACTACCACTGTATAGTCATAAGGGATGTGATTTAGGTCATACATGAATGGTCTAGTGGTTTTCCCTGCTTTCTTCAATTTAAGTCTGAATTTGGCAATAAGGAGTTCATGATCTGAGCCACAGTCAGCTCCCGGTCTTGTTTTTGCTGACTGTATAGAACTTTTCCATCTTTGGCTGCAAAGAATATAATCACTCTGATTTCGGTGTTGACCATCTGGTGATGTCCATGTGTAGAGTCTTCTCTTGTGTTGTTGGAAGAGGGTGTTTGCTATGACCAGTGCATTCTCTTGGCAAAACTCTATTAGCCTTTTCCCTGCTCCATTCCATACTCTGAGGCCAAATTTGCCTATTACTCCAGGCGTTTCTTGACTTTCTACTTTTGCATTCCAGTCCCCTATAATGAAAAGGACATCTTTTTAGGGTGTTAGTTCTAAAAGGTCTTGTAGGTCTTCATTGAACCGTTCAACTTCAGCTTCTTTCAGTGTTACTGGTTGGGGCATAGGCTTGGATTACTGTGATATTGAATGGTTTGCCTTGGAAACGAACAGAGATCATTCTGTCATTTTTGAGATTGCGTCCAACTACTGCCTTTCAGACTCTTTTGTTGACTGTGATGGCTACTCCATTTCTTCTAAGGGATTCCTGCCCATAGTAGTAGATATAATGGTCATCTGAGTTAAATTCGCCCATTTCAGTCCATTTCAGTTCACTGATTCCTAGAATGTTGACCTTCACTCTTGCCATCTCCTGTTCGACCACTTCCAATTTCCAATGCAAGCACTAAGGGGTGCATTATTTGCAGAGAATTTAAAACCAATAAAACTTATGAAAAGTCAGTCTACTTTTTTATTATCAGTATCAGGGAAACAATGACAGCGATAAAACACTTCTCCCATTAGATGGACGCTCCCATACCCACTCTTTGAACACTGCTGCCCAGATGAGCTCAAAATACTGCATACACAATGCATTTGAGGTATTTATCACAGAAGGATCTCACTCAGCTTCACTCTCAATTTTTAAAAATATAAATGTTTTATCAATACTAGTCAAGTGAGACTGGCAATCTTTAAATGTAAAATACACATGAGTACTTTAAAAGACTCCAGTGAAGTTGAGAGAGGAATTATGTACATGAGTGGACAATGAACTTTCATTATTAATACACCAGTGTTTTATAAAAATCTTAAATATGTGCCTAAGGAAATAAATGAAAGAGCAAAATATGTCATACTTTAATAACATATGTCATATCATTTAATGTGTAAGAATTTGTGCCTACAGAACCAAAATCCCATTAAGGACTTGACTCCTTAGCAATTCACTCTAAGACTCTGTCTAAAAACCCTTTGTTTTAAAATATAAGATGCCCATCCTTAAATTAGCGTTTATCACTTTATTGACCTGGGCTGTTACAAACAAGCCAATGGCAATCAAGTCCACATTACAGAAGATCATATATGTATTTTTTTGCTGACTTCTTGGACCCTAACTTCATGAAGATATGAAGAACTGAGAGGGAAAAAAAAACATTAGCAAAAGAAAACAAATATTAAAGCACAAAAGCACCTTCACTGATGTTCTTGCTACTCATGGTTCCCATATTCACAGAGTTCTCCAACTCTGTTATCTAGAACACTCTGGAGTTAGGGAAGGAAGTAGTAGTTTATGGAGGCAAATATGTTTCTTTCCAAACGCTGTTATAGGTGGAAAAAATATAATGAACAAAAAACCCCCCACATACTCCATACACATGCAAAAAGGCAAACACAATGACAAAATATTCAGACTTAAGGACAGCATGTGAAATAAGAATAAAATTTATTAGTGGTATAGGTAAGAAAAATTGCACTTGCTTTTGGGGATGTGCCTTAAAATTTTTCTTTTTTTCCTTTGTGAGTGCAATGACTAAAAAGAAAAACAAAAGTTTCATTCCTAGAATATATTATTCAGGACATTCTTAACATATGTGTGTTTGAGTATGCACATGAAATCCATCGTAGCATATAAAGGATATATGTTTAACCAAGGGGAAAAATTGTATATTTGTTATTTAGAAGTCAGTTCACATTTGTATTATTAAATCTACTCATTGTTGGTTTAATATAAATTTTATTGCTTTGTTAAGAGAGCTGGTTTTTAGAAAATGCATTTATATTTCCACAGGTAAAACAAGTACGTGTCAATTTCTTGGGCAGGCAGCAGAATTCCAAAGTCAAAATACATTTTTATATGAATTATTTCTAAATATTACTTAATCTTATAAGGAATTTAAAATTAGGACCTTCATTAATAAACCTGTACTTATTATTAAATATATGATTGATATGCTTTTTTAAGATACTGGCCTTGTGCCATTTTATACACATATCAGGCTTCCCTGTGGCTCAGTGGTAAAGATTCTGCCTGCCAATGCAGGAGATGTGGGTTCAGTCCCTGGGTCGGGAAGATCCCCTGGAGAAGGAAATGGCAACCCCTCCAGTATTCTTGCCTGGTAATCTCATGGACAAAGGAACCTGGTAGGCTACAGTCCATGGGGTCACAAAAGAGTTGGACATGATTTAGCAAAACAACAATACACACATATCACACATTATATATGGTATATATCAAGTATATATCATACAAACCAAAGACAAAAAATAAAAATAAAAAACAACTGGCTTAAAACCAGTCTGGCTTCAAATAGTCCCTGTTACAAATAAAATTTCTAACTTCGTTTGTAAATTTGCTGGATGAAGCAGTTTCTAATTGGCTGGCATTACATATTATGGTTCCATTCCCAGGTAAGTCCACAGAAGTCTATTTAATCCATAATTTAAATTATTTTTAATACCACACTTTAGAGACATAAAAACTATTTACCAATTTAGAAGTTCGTTTTGGTTTGATTTTCTTCTCCTACAGGAACTGGTTTTTACCAGTGAGACCAAGGAATCCTACTCCCTAGAGGCTAGAAATTAGAAGTCTTTGAGCACAGGGCAACAGTTTGCGTGCCAGGTAAGATGGTCAGGGTCGACAGCAAGAGAGGAAAGAAAAGAAAAAATTAGCAGCATCAGATAAGAAAAATTGGAGTCAGTTAGAAAGTGGGTTACTCTAACGGAGTACACTTCCATAAATCAGGGAGGTTTTGCTGCTGTTCCACTCAAACATTAATTAGTTTAAGAAAAAACTTTATTTTACAAGTGAAAGGTTGGAAAAGTAACAAAAATAACAAGTAACAAAATAGTAAAATGGGATATTTTCTGTGATTGAAAAATATGAAAATGTACAAACTGTATTTGTTGGGCAAATCAGTATTTAGTTCTTAATTCCAAACTGAAGTTTATATTATATAATATTTAGAGCAAAAAATCTTGGAAGAAAACACACATTCACAGTATACAAAAGGATTGCTTCCTCCCCTTCTTCTTTATCCTGAGGGAAGAGCTAGTGAACTTAAATTTTTAACAGGTTAGAAAAAGGAATCTTACACATCTGCTAAATTAAAGTTTTTCTTATTAAATGCCTAAATTTTTAAGTCACTTGCTTTCCTAGCTACTTCAAGCGAATCAGCAGTCATAGATCCAACCCCAACTCCAAGATTGGAACGTCGTAATGATAGTTCCAAGGCAGAAATTTGGCGTAACTCTTTGCGACACAACTTGACAGGTGTGACACCATGCAGCTGTCCCACATTTCTGACTGGCTGAATTTGGGATGATGGTCGACTGTTAGATTTTGTAAACTGATTTTCATCTATTTCGGTTTTGTCCTCATTGCTTAACAAATGCCCACTAGTGGGTGCTACAGAGTTATACATTGGAGGTAATTCTGGGCCATCTTCCCAGAGCTTCTGAGGATTTGGTTGTGTTCTTAAACTGCTTGTGGAACTGTCTAATTGTCTTTCCCTTCCACTTAATTTCATACTTTCAGTTCTGGATGCCCATTTTAATTCTTCTGAAACCATGCCAGCTTTTTCTGGGTTCTGAACTCCATCTCCAACATCATGATCTAAAAGTAATCAAAAAAGCAGAAAAATAATTAGAGGTTTCCTTAAAAACAGGTATTTTAATCATAGTATCATGCAATATAAATTATGCCTTCCAGCTTGTGTTGTTAAGTGACTTAAGTGTAAAAATAAATTATTTCACTTAGAGGCATTTGCATACAAACAACTCAGAATTATTTATTAATGGAACAAAATTGAAAGAGTTTTCTAGAGATTTTGGCACCCATAGAAACATAGGAGTGCTTTCGGCCTCTGTAGAGCCCTTCCACACCTGCCTCTGCTGGGCTTGCCACTGGTGAATTACATCCCAAATCCTGGTCATATTTCCAGGGAATCTTCTGACTTGGCATATATATGCGAAAATCTAGTCTTGGTTGGGACTCCAAACAAGACAGCAGGGTTCTTCCATCTGAGCGTACTCTGGGGTACATACCTCAGCTCCCACCATCAAAATGGAAATGACAGCATACCCCTCAGAGGGGACCATCTCGCTGGAATGAGTGATAAGAGTGAGTGAAGGTATCAAAGCTTGAGGCTGTCAAATCATAGAATCATCTAATATCAAAGACAAAACTTAAAGTCCATATAGGTACTAGACCTAAAGCAAAGAAAACTACAAACTTTAACATATGTTAATGATGCAATTAGTACACTTCTGGTCCTGTGTGTATCGAGTTTAAAAACAGAAGGTGCACACTGGCAGCTCCAAAGCCAAATCTGGCCCACAGATTTGTTTTACTTAGCCTATGAAATAATATGTGATGCAAAACTTAAAAAGTGGAAAGTTTCACATAAAAAAAAAGATTTCCAGATTTTATAGAAAAAGGAGAGAAACTGACAATTTCTGCCTGGAACAGCAGCGAGAGCAGCAGACTGCCAGTGTGGATGGCTGTTGCAGCCCCACTGCTCACTCTGGCTTCCTGGCTCCTGCAGCCATTTTAGTTTGTGAACCTGGTTTAAAACATAATTGATTTTCGATATAACCTTTAAAAATTGTGAATAACTGTTGTATACCTGAAACTTACATAACATCATACATCAACTCTACCTCAATAAAAAAAAAAAGGATTGATTTTCTAGTTTTTAAAATTCTCAAAAACAAAAAACCTGAACTGGCAAATGACATAGATCCTCGAATGGAATTAGCAGGTACAAAGTTAATCACAGTGGCTTCCAAAATTTGCTGCACATTAGTGTCACCTGGAAACTTTTAAAAGTCCTGATGCGTAATAACCTATAATGGGAAGGAATCTGAAAAAGAGTGTATGTGTATATAAGTGATAAGTGAAAGTCACTCAGTTGTGTCCGACTCTTTGCGACCCCATGGACTATACAGTCCATGGAATTCTCCAAGCCAGAATACTGGAGTGGGTAGCCTATCCCTTCAGCAGATGGTCCTGACCCAGCTATCGAACTGGGGTCTCCTGCATTGCAGATGGATTCTTTACCAACTGAGCTATCAGGGAAGCATGTGTGTATCTGGATCACTTTACTGTACCCCTGAAACTAACACAATATTGTAAATCAACTATATTTCAGTGAAAAAAAAATCCTGATGTCCAGGTCATAGTGTCTGGGGGAAGAAGCCAGGCATCTTAGTTTTTAAAGATCATAAAAGAAAGGGCAGAGATGGGCTCATTGGAAAGTTTCACTCCTAAGCTTACAATACAGTTTCCCTCTTCCAGAATTTCACCACTAATGGAACAGACTAAACAAAGATTTAACTCATCCATAATTACACAGGCAGTAAAAGAAATTAGGATCCCAACTAGATCTTCTGACTCTAATATCCTAACACATAGAGTGTTATAAGTGATTTAAATTGATATGAGGATACTCTGTCAGTATCAGTTGCACCAGGGTGGCCATCTCTTCCACAAAGCCCACCTCAGGCCCACTGAGGAAGACGTGGTCCTTAGACTTTAACCTCTGGTTGATCATTGACTGGCTCTGCTCTGGTTTACAACTGAACCCACCATGAGACTATCAGCTCCCTGGCAAGGACCTGAGTTCCATTCAGCTTTAGGTCTTCCATCACTCACAGCTAAGCCTACTAGATTTAATTAATGGGTGACATTTAAATAAATTAATTGATATAAGGATAGTTTTTTTGTTGTTGTTGTTGTCTTACCATTTCTTTTTATTTTTTTTTCCATTTATTTTTATTAGTTGGAGGCTAATTACTTTACATCATTACAGTAGTTTTTGTCATACATTGAAATGAATTAGCCATGGATTTACATGTATTCCCCATCCCAGTCCCCCCTCCCACCTCCCTCTCCACCCGATCCCTCTGGGTCTTCCCAGTCCACCAGGCCCGAGCACTTGTCTCATGCACCCAACCTGGGCTGGTGATCTGTTTCACCCTAGATAATATTCATGTTTCAATGCTGTTCTCTTGAAACATCCCACCCTCGCCTTCTCCCAGAGTCCACAAGTCTGTTCTATACATCTGAGTCTCTTTTTCTGTTTTGCATATAGGGTTATCGTTACCATCTTTCTAAAGTCCATATATATGTGTTAGTATACTGTAATGGTCTTTATCTTTCTGGCTTACTTCACTCTGTATAATGGGCTCCAGTTTCATCCATCTCATTAGAACTGATTCAAATGAATTAAATAGTTAAACAAGTATCGCATTGGCATATTAACTGATTTTATCCTCACAAAATGTTAGAAAACAGATGCACTGGGCCAGAAGCATGATCAAGAAGTGACCAAGATATTTTAGTCAAAAGAGTAATTCTTTGCTACTTGGAAATACTAAAAATATTCAAAGCGTATAAAGTCTGGCAGGCAGACAATGAAAAGATGACTACTGAAACCCAATCAACTGAATACTAAAACAGTTATGTGTTAACTAGGGTATTGATTATTAAGCATGTAATACTTCATTCAAATAGTTTATATAGAGAGAGTTATATATATAAAAATCTCTATAGCTTAGGGAACTCAAAATTTGATCTATATAAACAGCTATATTTTATAACGAACTGTCTCATTTTTAAAATCTCGCGCCGGGCCGTACCCATATCCGCAGCAGGTCTCCAAGGTGAACAGCCTCTGGCATGTTGGAACGTAGTCCAGTGGTTAGGACTTTGAGTTTCCAATGCCAGGGGCCTGGGATTGATCCTGGTCAGGGAACTAGGATCCTGCAAGTTACAAGGTGTGGTCAAAAAAAGAGACTAGACTTCCCAGTAAGCTGGTAAGATAGGAGTTATCCTTACTTTACACATCTCCAAGATTATTTAACTTTTTTTTAGCTTTTTGTGTTTGTTTCATTAAAGAGCATGATGAGAATCTAGGTTTTTTAAGCCTGTTTATATCACACTGTCATTTTAAGAGATGTCTAGTGAACTCAGGAGTATAAAATGGGCCATTTAAACAGTAAACAGCTAATTTCACATATCTCAAATCTGAAGTGTATTTTTAAGCAAAAATGGCTTTACGCTAATTGCTTTGTTTCCTACTTAATACCTGTTTACATTTTAATTTTTTGCAGATAGCATTTCAAGTAAAAGGTTCAGCTACATGTCACAGGCAGAATTTCAAGTAAATGTTTTAGTTATATGAGTAAATCATTCTGTATTACTACACTGAAATCAGAAAGGTTGGTCCCTTTGGCAGAATTGGTATGTTTGTATCACAGTTCTATCCTAAAATGACTTTTTACTAGAACACAGAACCAGGAGTTAGAAGACCAGGGACCTTAGACCATGTTCTATTTACTGGTCTGTTTTGGAGTCACTGGGCTACGCTAAGCTTTAATTCCCACATCTAAAAATGGGGTTAGCATATACCGGCTTACTGAAGTTTAGGACTAAATAGAACTGCTTGGGAAAATGCCTATAAATGATACATATAACAAATATAAGGTAGCATTAGAACTACTTTTCTAAAATATTACTGAGTTTTAACCACAATGAGGTACCATCTCACAAACAATAAATGCTGGAGAGGGTGTGGAGAAAAGGGCATCCTCTTCCACTGTTGGCGGGAATGCGAACTAGTGCAGCCACTATGGAGAACAGTGTGGAGATTCCTTAAAAAACTGGAAATAGAACTGCCCTATGACCCAGCAATCCCACTGCTGGGCATACACACCAAGGAAAGCAGAACTGAAAGAGTCACGTGTACCCCAATGTTCATCGCAGCACTGTTTATAATAGCCAGGACATGGAAGCAACCTAGATGTCCACTGGTAGACGAATGGGTAAGAAAGCTGTGGTACATATACACAATGGAATATTACTCAGCCATTAAAAAGAATACATTTGAATCAGTTCTAATGAGGTGGATGAATCTGGAGCCTATTATACAGAGCAAAGTAAGTCAGAAAGAAAACACCAATACAGTATATTAACGCATATATATGGAATTTAGAAAGATGGTAATGATGACCCTATAGGCGAGACACCAAAAGAGACACAGATGTAAAGAACAGACTTTTAGACTCTGTGGGAGAAGGCGAGGGTGGGATGATATGAGAGAATAGCACTGAAACCATGTATATTATCATATGTGAAACAGATCTCCAGCCCAGGTTGGATGCATGAGACAGGGTGCTCAGGGCTGGTGCACTGGGATGACCCTGATGGATGGGATGGGGAGGGAGGTGGGAGGCGGGTTCAGGATGGGGAACACATGTATACCCATGGCTGATTCATGTTCAATGTATGGCAAAAACCACTACAATATTGTAAAGTAATTAGTCTTCAATTAAAATAAATAAATTAATTAAAGAAACAAAACAGCAGCAACAGAAAAAATATTACTGAGTTTTAAGATTTAAAACTATGTTAATTCTACTTACATTATATATTCAGCACACATCTTTTCATTGTACAAAGATATCATTCTCTACTGGACTCTATTTTTTATTGTTTCAGTTTTTATAATTATCTTTTTAAGTTGAAATATAGTTGATATATAACATTATATTAGTTTCAGGTGTACTCTTTACCTCTTGTAATCATCTTTAAGTACTGGGTTGGGCAAAAGTTCATTCGGGTTTTTTCATAAGCTGGTACAGAAAAATCTGAATGAATTTTTTGACCAACCCAATAGTTTTCTTTACAGGTACAAAATAGCTGTGTTCCTAAGAAAGACTATAAAGTCAACTTTCTAAAACCATTCTTAACTTATTAGAAGAATACTTTCTCTAAAGGAAGGCTAATTCTTTTATAAAAAGAGAATATATTATTTTAGAGATATTGGTTGCTCTCCACTGGTGGGCTTAAAGACAATATGTTTTAATCATAGATATATCACCTTCATGGCAGTTTTTGCTTTTGCAAAGTTCTTTGTCATGTTTTATCATTTCATTGAGGAAGGTGGTATTTCTACATATCTACATATAATTATGCAAGAAATCATCCTAGTCTCAACAATGGTTTTATTACATTTTTGAATTTCCAGAGGTCACAATATGGAAAAACCTGACTGATCTTAGAATTACATATGATATTATTTTTTACCTTTACTTTTATTACTCTCTATTTATTGTACTTTCTTATGATAATCATATGGCTTCATTTCCTATAAAACAGGAAAACAACAGCTATCCTATATTTAGGGTTATTTTAAGAATTTTAGTGAGTTAGAAAATATAGGAACCCCTGGTACATTGTAGACAATCCAATAAATGATCATTTCCTACACACATATACATTTGTTCTTTTATTCTTTTATCCAGTGGTTCTGTCTTACACATAGACTAGACAACTATTTTTGTTACAGAGACAGAATTCTAAATAATCCAATCAGTTGGGAGAGGTTCCATGGCAAACCGTGCTATGGTGTTGGCACAACAAGTAATGCTAAATCTCTTACTTTCTGATGGTACTAGTTGCCGCCGAATTGCTTCCCCTACCAGTTCCTTGAGTTTCTTCTTCAGATCTCTGCTGGTTTTCTTATAGAAATAAAGATCTCTCTCCAGCTGCTGGATTTTATCTTCATAATTTTTTAAAGTTTCCGCAATGCCTTCCTCATCTCGCTCTATAAAACAGAAATTTAGTTAAAATCAGTTTAAGATAAATGACTGAAAATCCTAACAGAGCTCCCAGACTCTATTTAAAGGATGAGAAGTATGTTACATGTATCTGTTCCTTGAATGGATTTGTTTTCAGCTACAATTTGGATTCTTCTGCCTATAAAATGTTTTCAAAGTAGGATGAGCCCTTCTCCATCCTAACCCTTAAAACTATGTATTTTTCATGATTCATAAGCACTTTTTGAGTAGTTACTAACTAAATTTATCCTCAGAACATCAGAAGTAAGGTCTACATTTGGAACTCTGTCCAGCTGCATCAGTGTCTTAAAGTTTATATCAGGAACTGTGGATATGTAAAAGTCATAAGCCTAAGGTTTATACGCCCAAGAAATAGATGACTGGAACTTCCCTGGTAGCACAGTAGCTAAGAATGCACCTGCCAATGCAGGGAACATGGGTTCAACCTTTGGTCCAGGAAGATTCCACATGCCGAGGAGCAACTAACACCATGCGCCACAATCTCTGAGCACGTGCTCTCGAGCCTGTCAGCTGCCACTACTGAGCCGGTGTGCTGCAACTACTGAAGCCCCTGCGCCTGGAGCCTGTGCTCCACAATAGAAGCCATCGTGATGAGAAGCCCGCCACGTCGCCAGGAAGAGTAGCCCCTAATCTCCACAACTAGAGAGAAAGCCTGTGCAGCAACAAAAACCCAGTGCAACCAAAAATAAATAAATAGATTAATTTTACAAATAAATGCAATGCTTTAAGAAAAAAAAAGACAAAAAAAGAAAGAAAGAAAGAAAGAAACATACAGCTAAGATCTTCCCAGTAGTTAAGACTCTGTGCTTCCAATGCAAGGGGCGTGGGTTCCATTCCTGGTCAGGGAACTGAGATCCCACATGCCTTCTGGCATGGCCAAGAAAATTGAAAAAAAAAAAGAAAAAAAAAAGAAAATATACAACCAGAAAAAGCAGAAACCTGTCAGAAGAGGCTGAAAGATTAAATTACAAAGGAAAAACCACCAGAAAAAGAGGAGAGGGGAAAAAGCCATAAGTAAACCTCTAGTTCATGCCACAATATAACTTAAAACTTCTAAATATTTAGGAATGTTTACAACTGTCCCCTTTAAATCATGTTCTACAACCAGTAAAATTCAGTTCATTGATCTCCAGAAATACACACTTTCAGACCTACTCTCTTCTACTGGTAAATCCATAAAATGGTCCTGTGCTCAGTCGCTCAGTTGTGTCCGACTCTTTGCGACACTATGAACTGTAGCATGCAGGCTTCCTGCCCTTTGCTATCTCCTAGAGTTATATCCTTTAAATCAGTGATGCCATCAAACCATCTCATCCTCTGTCACCCTCTTCTTTTTCTGCCTTCAATCTTTCCCAGTGTCAGGGTCTTTTCCAGTGAGTCAGCTCTGCATCAGGTGGCCCAAGTATTGGAGCTTCAGCTTCAGCATCATTTCTTAAAATGAATATTCAGGGTTGACTTGTTTTGGATTGATCTCCTTGCTGTCCAAGGGACTCTTGAGAATCTTCGCCAGCACCACAATTCAAAAGCATCAATTCTTTGGCACTCAGCTTTCTTTATGGTCCAACTCACACATCTATACGTGACTAGTGGAAAAATCATAGCTTTGACTATACGGACCCACCCCTTTGTCGGCAAAGTGATTATCTCCGCTTTTCAATACGCTGTTTAGGTTTGTCATGGCTTATCTTCCAAGGAGCAAGCGTCTTTTAATTTCATGGCTGCAGTCACCATCCATAGTGATTTTGCAGCCCAAGAAAATAAAGTCTGTCACTGTTTCCATTGTTTCCCCACCTATATGCCATGATGTGATGGACTAGATGCCATGATCTTAATTTTAGAATGTTGCATTTTAAGCCAGCTATTTCACTCTCTTCTTTCACCCTCATCAAGAGGCTCTTTAGTTCCTCTTCACTTTCTGCCATAAGGGTGGTATCATCTGCATATCTGAGGTTGTTGATATTTCTCCCAGCAATCTTGATTCCAGCTTGTGCTTCATCCAACCCAGCATTTTGCATGATGTACTTTGCATATAAGTTAAATAAGCAGGGTGACAATATACAGCCTTGACGTACTCCTTTCCCAATTTGAACCAGTCTGTTGTTCCATGTCCACTTCTAACTGTTGCTTCTTGACCTGCATACAGGTTTCTCAGGAGACAGGTAAGGTGGCCTGGTATTCCTATCTCTTTAAGAATTTTGCACAGAATGTTTCCTACATAAATATTTTCAGTTACAACCTGGTTATGAAAACTTGTCCCAGATATAGTAATGAATGATTTAAAAAATGTTCTCACTTGGCTAAAGCATGAGCTTTTTTGTAAAATGCCAATCACTTGAAAAAACATATTAAAAATTCTATTAAAATATCACTTTTAGAGACGTAAGACAGAATAACATGATGTAGAGAGAACATGTTTGAATGAAATAACATATAGAATCCAGTCAAGGAAGTCCTATCATCAGGCAACTAGTTGCTAATTAATTGGTTATAAAATTTAACTTACAGGCAGACTGCCTCAACACTCCAATGCATATATTTTCCAATTTTCTGCTTACTTGGGTTGCTTCTTCCAGATCCCTTTTACCACATTTCCGGCTCTAGATTCATGAGAATGAAGACTCAACAGCTAAGCTGCCTGAACTGAAGCATTCCATGTATTGATGTACCGCCTCGCAGTGATTTTGTTGCCATAGGAACTGTTTGTGTACCAGTCATAAGCCCAGGTATTGTGAAGACCAACTGCTATGACAAGCCTTTCCACACCACAGCTGACAGTTGAACTAAACTACTGTGTGCTAAGAAACAGTATGTGCCTGTCAATGGTAGACTAATTTTGACCTAAGCTATAATCTTTAATGCATAAAATTTACAACTGATATAACTAAAAGGAGAACTATAACCAGAAACCTCACAGAACCTATCACTTTAATTTTATAAAGGTAAAGTGATTTAAATATCAAGGTTCTATATTCTAGAAATGGGGAACTTTTCAGCTCTATACCACCAAGCCAGATGTCATCCCACATTCCTACACAGTAACCAGAACAATAACTAACAGGATTGCAGCAGTTCTCTGTGTCGCTGGGGACAGGCAGAGGAGACGGCACTTCAGGCATGAGGTGCCTTACATCCACAGGGCTATCCCAGCATGTGGGCCAATCACACAAAGCACAAAACACGTCTTAGTAGTAATTATTTATGTGTGTTAGGCTTTAACTGACCCAATTCCTTTCCCGATCTCCCTCCTCTACATCATCTTTACACAGCTGATGAGAAGGGGCAGTTACCTTTGAAATGATGTAACAGCAGCTGCATTTTTTGCTCATGTTCCTTTTGCTGGAGGATCAGTCTCCGGTCACACTGAAATTTCAGATGTTCCAGTGCAGATTCCAACTCACGAACCACATTATCCCGTTCCAGAACTTTCATTTTAATTTCTTCATTCTGTAACTTTAGTTTCCGTTCAACTTCTCGCAAATTAACCACCTAGCAAAGACATTTTTTGACCTTTTAACTGTCTTAGACAGCCTAATATAACATTAATTTACTTTTCCTTAGACTTCATAAAGATGAAGGCCCTTAATCACCATGGTGTAACTATGCAAATGCTTTGTAACAAACCCACAAAATAACTTAACAGCCTTTTTAATTTGTTGGGATTCTGAATTGGTAACAACTTCATTTTAAATATAATGTTGGTCTGACCATCATACCTCCATCATTTCTTAGACATAATCTTTGTAGTTTACATTTGTAATCCTATAACTATTTTCCCAGTCTAAAAAAAATCAAGAATTCTAAAGACTCTTGTAACATCTAGATAATTCTCATTTTTAACTCCAAAGTGGATGTTATAAGTAAGTGACAGAATTTTTTCAGCTATAAACAGAGTTTGGCCTGACACTGTACTTGTAGTCCAATGGGTTCCTCTCTGCACTGATATAAAGTAAAAACACTTCAGACAATATCTGTGTCATAGTACTTGTTAATAATGTAAAGACCTTCTCTCTAGAAAAATAATAATTTCTACAAATGGGTCTTAAGATCAGAAAAATCCACTGACCTTGGTCCTTGCACTAATACTACCACAAAAGAGTTATCTGTATCAAAGCCTCAGACAATATGCACCATTATTTCTGCCCTCCAAACACCCAGTGATGGGATGCACTTGCATCAATGATAGAAGCGTATTCCTGACAGCCATTATCTAAGAGGAGGGCTGTGTATTACACTTCCATTGATTTGTTCACCTTTATTTCACTTGTCTCACAGAATTAGAACTTTATTTTAAAACTTCAGTGTTTTATTTTTCATTAATTGTCTACTATCTTAAACTGAATGTATTTTTCAGAGAAAAAAGGTAATCTACTTGTTTAACATTTCATAATATATATCTTAACAGGAGGCATTGGAGAAAAGACGGATATAATTTTCAATGTTATGAAACATCTCTATCAGTAAACTGTCAAATCTGTATAAAATATCTTAATTTATATTAAGCACATCCAGGTTAATGCTAAAATAGATCACTATCTTTGTCACTGATGTACCATTTCATCTCTATTTCAGTTCATAGAGTATGATGAGAAAGTATAGGTACCCCTACCCAGCAATGAAGGAAAGGGAACCCAAACCTGGAGGGTCCCTTGATTTTTCATGAATGCTAAGTAGGAACAACCAAATCTAGAAAGCATCCAACTAATACTGCCTGAAGAATATTTGGACTAAATTCTTTGGATTTTAAAACTATTTCAAAAAGCGTCCTCCTTTCAAGCAACCCTTCAATTTTAAGAAGCTCACTAAGTTAGGCCTACAATATTTGGATAAGCACAAAGATTTCTGATAACATTCAGTACTATAAAGTCTACATATATGTGAGCTGTATAACCATCTTGATCCCTATTTATAAGAAAACCCTCTGTCCTTGAAAAACAAACCTTATTGAAATATCTGAAAAGAACAGCTCTAATCTCAACAGGACTCAGGCAAATTAGTTTTTCTAAGACATTTGCTTCACTATGAGAGAGGTTTTGAAATGAAGCTCTGAGCAAGTTCTGGCGACTCTGGATACTTTCGTTCTTGTATTCAATTGCGGCTTCCAAAGCTTCAATCCCTTCTTCAAGTTGGAAAAGAACATGTTCTTCCTAGATATAATACAACAGAAATCACTCATTTTAAATGAAATAGTATAACTTGGACTTTGTCATATTCTAAGATCTTACTATGCTATTTGGGTCTAATGGAAATTACCATTCTTCTACCCTTCCCTCAAACCAATCCATGGTGGTTGCCAAATAAGTATCATGCACTGTGCTGTATTTTCACCACAAAACATTGCAGTGTTTTTAGTTACAGAATTCCTCATAAAACAGAAACTCAAATGTTTCTTGAAGATAAGAACTGGCCCTCTAGAAATGCAGATGGCCAACAGGTATATGAGAAGACAGATACTCAACATCGCTAATCATCAGGGAAATGCAAATAAAAAACCACAATGTGATACACACCTGTCAGAATGGCCATCATCAAAAAGAACACAAATTAACAAATGTTGGTGAGGATATGGAGAAAAGTGAATTCTCATACATGGTTGGTGGGAATGTAAATTGGTGCAGCCACTGCAGAAAACAGTATGGAGGTTTCTCAAAACACTAAAAAAGAACTACTATATGACCCAGCAATTCTACTCCTGGGTACATATCTGGGAAGAAAAACTAATTTGAAAAGATACATGCACCTCAATGTTCATAGCAGCTTTATTTACAATTGCCAAGGTATGGAAGCGACCTAAGTGTCCATCAACAGATGAATGGATAAAGAAGATGTGGTATATAAACACAAAGGAATACTACTTGGCCACAAAAAAGAACAAAATTTTGCCATTTGCAGCAGCAACAAGGATGGACCTGGAGGGCATTATAGTAAGTGAGTCAGACAGTGAAAGACAGATGCTATATCACTTATATGTAGAATCTAAAACTTACAACAAACTAGTGAATATAACAACAAAAAAAGCAGACTCACAGATACAGAGAACAAGACTGGTTACCAGTGGCAGGGCACATACTAGGGGTTGGGCAGTGGGGAGGTATTATCAATTGGGAGTAAGATAGGCTACAAGGATGTATTATACTACACAGGGAATATAGCCAATGTTTTGTAGTAACTGTAAATGGAGTATAACCTTTAAAAATTGTATTAAAAAATAATTAAAAATGGACACTCTACCACTCTGCAAACATAATTTGCTCATTCCTATCTCTATGCCTTATTTAATGGTGTTCTATCTAAAATGACTTTCTTATATCTATCAATACATACCATGTTTTTCATAATCCAACTCAAGATTCTGATTTACCAATGCTTCCTTAATTCAATCTTCCACCAAATGATCACTGCATTGCTTTGGATAAATAATGTATTAAGTATAGCTTTATTAGGTTTCCCTGGTGGCTCAGTGATAAAGAATCTGCCTGCCAATGAGGAGATGTGGGTTTGATCCCTGGGTGAGGAAGACCCCCTGGAGAAGTGGCAACGCACTCCAGTATTCTTGCCTGGGAAATTCCATGGACAGAGAAGCCAGGCAGGCCACAGGCCACAGGGTTGCAAAAGACTCAGACATGATTTAGTAACTAAACAACAACAAAATAGCTTTATTACATTATCTGTAACTTGATTTTTATATTCATCAAGATTTAGAGTTTTCTCATCTTTCTGTCTCTTCTCAGGTGGAGTAGATTTCCTCAAGAGAAGCATGTTTTCTACTTTTTTGTTTCTTCCATAGGGCCCAGGAACACTCCTGGGCACTCAAGAATTCCTTAAATGCTCAAATGTTTTGCTGAATTTTAGGTTCTCAGACCTTTAGATCTGCAGGGCTGGGGGCTGACTTTGACAGCCTTGAGGGGAAAACCTCATTCTGTGGTCCTTGGCAAAGCTACCCAAATTAAGTTATAAAATAGGGCAATAGAAGCTCATGATGTCACATAGCCTCCAGTCAAGTTTGTCTTCAATTTCTTTCATCAACTCAATGAACAATAATGTCATCAAATCCTCTCCCCTGTTCCTTCTTAACCAGCCCCTTCAACTTCTCATACTTGCTGAAATCTAAAACACTATAACATACAGTAAGGTGTGTGATTTCCAGCCACTTACTTTTTGTTAGTAACTTTCCCTTACTTTGGACATTGACCATAAATATTTGCAGAGAAAATCCAGGATCAAAAGTTCATCTTTGTCTGATAAAATAATAAGTTATGGTTACCACTGCCAACTGAAATAAAATTTTGAAAAAAGATGCAGTCTGGGACAATTTGGTAGCCAATAAATGCAACACCTTTTACACAGTTAAAAAAATGATGAAGAGAAGCCACATGTTCCCCTAAATGAAAACTCCTTAAAAGGTATTTCTATTGGTGGTTGAATTTTGCACATCTACTTGGCTAGGTCTTAGTGTGGAACAATGCTCCTGTACTTTCTAAAACAATTAACCCTTAATGCTCTAGGCCTCTGTTATAGATGATGAATTACCAAGTATCATCCAAGAAAGATGCATAAGAAAAGGTGCCCTCTTTAGAAAAAATGAGAAAAAGAGTCCCTCAAATCATTTTTTGTGTTCTGTGAAAACCTCAGCTGAGAAAGGCCATACTCAAAGCAAGTGTGAGTCTCCCTGTCCCTGGCAATGCTAGGAAGGGGCCACATTCAGGTACCTCCATGAGAGGACATCACAGTCTCTAGTCAAGCAAGGCTTATGGCACCAGACAGGTGCCAAGGAAACTCAGTACATCTGACAAAGTCTCAAGGAAACAAAGTTGATTAGGTTTATCATTTTTATGTTTAGGTAACAAAGGTGAAGGAAATCATCCAAGTGATCCATCATACAGTACTTCCAGTTCCAAAGCATACTGACTTACTTCAGGTGACAACACACTACCATTTTTAAGTTTCTCATCCACGCTGTTTCTTTGTCTCTGCAGCTCATCCTTTTCTCTCTGGAGGGCTTGTACTTGTTCTGAAATCTTTATTTTCTCCTCAGCTGTGCTGCTCTGGAGCTGCACATTCTTTTCAGACAACTCTTGGTCCAACAAGCTCAGGCGAGTTGATATTTTTAAACTGTCTGTGTTCAAAGCCTAAAAAGATAATCAACCAGACACCCTGAGGTCAGTTATTAGAAATATAGACTATAAATAAAAAGGAAAAAACAGAGAGAAAACTACTATGTGAACATATTGTTAGCTCTTACATTATTTTCTCCCATGGATTTTTTTGGGAGCTTCATTTTCTAAGTCTTAAGTTGAATGTCTTTTTTTTTTTAAGTGGAGATTAAAAAAATTTTTTTTTATTATTTATTTGGCTGTGCCTGGTCTTGGTATTTCATCAAAATAATTACATGTATATACTACCATAAGGTTTATAATTTTTTTTTAAAGTAGTCTCCTACACCACCCTTTCCCCTGATTCCTGCTCCCTAGAAATGACCATCTTTAACCTTTCAAGCTTTTTCTTCTGGTTTATGTCCATGTTTTTAAATAACATTACCAATTTTAGATACTCTCTGCTGGTTGTCTATTATGGAAGATAAGCACTTAGCACACTTACGCCTCCTTGTCTGTACTTCCCCCTCCTTGTATTCTCCCAACTTAAGTTGTATTACAGTTTTTACTTAAATCAATAGTTTACATGACTTCGTGAATATTATTCATAACTGAACTATCTAGGACAAAATGATCACATTTCCATCTGGAACACTTTTTTCTGGTTACCTTATAACTAATTCTTTTCCAACAGAACTATAAAATTCCTCTCAACATTATTTTTTCAGTTGATCAAAACTTAATCAGGGAATATTTTCATCCTCTTCTCTTCTGGAAACATTTTGTCTAGAGTCTCCATCCTCCTGCTCCAAACTAGACTATAGTTGTTCCTAGACTTCCTATGGTACTGTTGAAAATTTCCAGTCAGGGCACATTTTCTGGGTCCCAAGTCTTTCTTTTGCATAGCTTGTGTCCTCATATTTAAGAAGCACATCCTCTAGTAGTTTCCTGAGACAGGCTGGGTTACAGATAAACTTTTTCACTTGAAAATGTCTGTATTCTACCTTCCCATTTAATTTATATTAGTCTAAAAAGAGACTCTTTGTTTGGACACCATTTTCCTTATGAGTTTTAAGACTGCTTCAGGTCTAATGAACACTGCTGAGAACTCCAAAGCCATTCTGACTCAAGATTTACACAATACACTTTCAGTGGTCTCTGCTATGCCCTTGATAAACTATTCAATATTCAACCCAGAGTTTCATATCTTCAGTGTTGGCCAATTTTTTTTGTATTATGTCTCTGATAATCTCCTCTTCTCCTGTTTCATCTTTTTGGAATTCCTGTTACTTGGATGATGGACTTTGTGGGTTTATTTGTCAATTAAATTTTATTCCTCTTATTTTCTATTTATTTTTTATTTACTTTCTGAAATGTTTCTTAACATTATCCTTCAAAGCTTTTAATTTCCAAAAGTTCTTTCATGTTTTTTATAGCCTGCAGTTCTTGTTTTATGGATGGAGTATAAGCTTTTACCACCTTGAGGATATTAAGATTTTTTAAGTTTTTTCAGCTCCTTGTTCTATCTCTAACTTCTCTGATCATCTTCTTTTTTTTTTTTTTTTCTTTCTTTTGTTTTGGCCTCCATCTTTAATGTTAGTAGCATTCTTGAGATCTCCATCATACTTAAGAGTCAGGTATTAAAATGCTGATACTGTGGTGGGTTAAGATTTATGACAGGAGGATATACCTGGAACATGGACACTTAGTTGGGGGCTCCCAAATGTAAATTTGTAGGGTGTTTTTCCCTGGGACTGTTTCAGAAAAATCTACCAATCTTCTGCTGGGAAGTATAAGTCTGGCTGCCTGCATTTTGGGATCTATGAAGGGGTTAGGAAATGGATGTCTCAGGATTAAGACTTTCACTCATTCCCTGTTTATTCTGACTTACCCCAGGCCTCTGCTGAACTTGGTTCAATCTTCAGAAAATAAATCATCTAGTCCAGAATTAGAAAAGGATGGTTTCCTGACCATGCCCTGTTTTCATTCTTAAGCCTCACTCCTCCCTTCTAAAATTCATGGTCCCTTCATTTCTGAGTTTTTCTTTTTTCATGTTTATGTGAATTATAGCTTGTGAAGCTGTTACTAAAAAAGCTAAGGATAAAGGTTTGACTCTCATTGGTGTCCCTCTTCTAGGCACTTGGATTTCAGCTTTTTCTGTTCTGCTAAGCCAGTAACCACTTATCTGCTTTCCACCTTACATTTTTTTGGTAACCTTCTGTCTTCTGTTATCTCCCCTACTGTTTTTTCCCTTTATGTGTTTATAGGTTTTTTTGAGTAATAGCTTTACTAAAATATAGTTCATATACACTGATTTAAAGTGTATAATTCGATGGTTTTAAGTATATTTGCAAACTTGTGCAACCATCACCATAATCAATCTTAGAACATTTTCATCAGTCTCTCAGAAGAGACCCTATGCTCACTAGCACTCATTCTATTTCCTCGCCAAGCCCTGATCCAGTTCTAAGTAACCAGTATTCTAGTTTCTGTCTCTATGGAATTGTCTACTATGACTGAGTTCTTTCTCTTAACTTTCATTTAACATCATGTTTTCAGGATTCATCCATGTTGTAGCACATATCAGAGCTTCATTCCTTTCTACTGTTGAATAATAGTCCATTATATGAATGTGTACCACATTTCATTCATACATAATCAGTTGAAGGACACTGGGTTGCTTTCATTTTTTGACTATTAACGAATAATGCTGTTATGAATATTCATGTACAAGTTTTTGTGTGCACTTATGTCT
The DNA here is from genome assembly GCF_023699985.2 of Odocoileus virginianus. Lineage (NCBI taxonomy): Eukaryota > Metazoa > Chordata > Mammalia > Artiodactyla > Cervidae > Odocoileus > Odocoileus virginianus. Next base: position 33,615,884 of record NC_069704.1, on the reverse strand, counting down.
TCACTTGATTCGAATGTACACCTAGGAGTGGATGCTAGTTCATTTGGTAATTCTATGTTCAACATGTTATCCCAAGTAACTGCCCCATTTTACAACCCTACCAGCAATGTGTAAGAGTTCCAATTCCTTCATATCCTCACTAAAATTATTTTTCTGATTATAGTCATCCTAGTGGGTATGAAGCAGTATCTCATTTAAATTTTGATTTGCATTTACAAGATGGCTAAGATGTTGAGCATCTTTTCACGTGCTTCTTGGCCATTCACAAATCTTTGGAGAAATTTCTATCTGAATCCTTTGCCTGTTTTTAAACTGGGTTGCCTTTTCATTACTGAGCTGTTAAAGAGTTCTGTATCTGTTCTAAATACAGACTTAATGATGTACAAACACCTCCCATTCTATGGGTTATCTTTTCACTTTCTGGATGGTGTTCTTTACATTACAAATGCTTTTAATATTGATGAAGTCCAATTTATCTAATTTTTTCTGTTGTTTGTGTTTAAGGTATAACATTCAATAAACTACTGCTTCACCTAAGGTCACAAAAAGCTATACTTATGTTTCTTTCTAAGACGTTTATAGTTTCAGCACTTACATTTAGGTCTTTGATTCATTTTATTTGTATATGGTATGAATATAGACTTTTTAAGATAAATCCTTTTTTTTTTAATTTACTTTGGGCTGTGCTGGGTCTTTGTTGCTGAATGGGCTTTCCTCTAGTTGTGGTGAGAGTGGCCACTCTAGTTGTGGAGTGAGTTTCTCATTGCAGTGGCTTCTCTTGTTGTGGAGCACGGGCTTTAGCACGTGGGCTGCAGAAGTCGAAGTTCATGGGCTATGGGGTGCAGGTTCAGTAGTTGTGGCACACAGGCTTAGTTGCTCCACTGCATGTAAGATCTTCCTGGACCGGGGATTGAACCTGTGTCTACTGCATTGGCAGGTGGAGTCTTTACCAATGAGCCACCAGGGAAGCCCTGAATATAGGCTTTTTTATACTGTGTTTCTTGTCTGAAATGCATATGATCACATCTTATAGTATTTCTCAAATACCAAAAAAAATACGTAATGTGCCTTATCCTTTGTAATATCTTTTGTTCAAAAAGAACCCTGAAATGTCTCAAGTTTCTCTTCTGTTTAATTAAAACTATCTTCAAAGAATCAATTTTGCCAAGATCTACTGTGGGTTTCATTTATTTGCACTCTATGCTTACCTCAGTATGTTCTTACTTCCTAAATATTACATCTTGTTGAAACTAGAAAACACCTATTTTCTTTTCTTTGTTTTTCCAGGATCATAAAGTAAATGTATTTCAGGAATAAGAGTTTCCTTCTTACTCCTTTCTTTTTCTCTTTTTTTCTTTTCTGATACAGAACGTATCATAAAGGTCCCAGGTATTTTCTTCTATTTATTCACTTGATACATTGATTTGTAAATCCTCTTTGCTGTCATTATATGTTTCTTTTTTGCGGGGAGGTGGGGAGCTTCTAAAACCTGACGCTGACAGCCAGTGTGGACAAGTGACCTGGATGGAGCACCAGCAACTAGGCTGGTTAGAAGGGCTGCCCCTACCCCAGTGTCCAACAGCCTGCTGCCAAAAGCTATCTCAACATGTCTGGGAAACAGAAGGCAGAAGTAAGTGTAGATCTTGTTCACATGTTACACTAAGGTGGAGAAGTTAAGAACATGTCACCATCACCCCAGACCTAGTAGTACAGCTATGCTGGATGAAAGGCAGGTTTTAAGAGGCAGAGCTTATTCCATGATTCCATGACTGACTCCAGACTCAAGGTCAGCTGGAGGCAAAGGTTTGTGCAGAAAGTCTTTTCTTACAATTTCTAAAAATTGAAGTAAAATTGATTTACAATGTTGTGCCAATCTCTGCTGCAGAGCAAAGTGACTCAGTTGTACACATATATACATTATTTTTTATATATTCCATAATGGTGTATCACAGAATATAGTTCCCTGGGCTATACATTAGGATCTTGTTGTTTATCCATTCTAATGTAACAGCTGGGATCTACCAACCCCACCCCTCAGTCCATCCCTCTCCCTCTCCCACTTTCCCTTGGCAAACACAAGTCCATGAGTCTCTTTCTGTTTCGTAAATAGGTTCATTTGTGCCATATTTTAGATTCCACATACAAGTGATATCATATGGGATTTGTCTTTCTCTTTGTAGAGAAAGTTTTCTTAAAGTCTAGGGCAAGTCAGCTTTATTTTCAGATGCTATTGTTGCTACTGCTATTATCAAAAAATCTTCTCCTGGTCCTTATAAAAACAGTCATTTTTCAAAACGGGAAACTGAGGCAAAGTCCTTCATAAAACCACTTATATGAATGGCTCATAAAACCCAAGTCCTACAACAAAAATTTTTGTAAAGATACTCAAGTCTTTATAAGTAGAAAAATAAGCAAATCTGTATTATACAAAGTCTTCTTTCTTTTATAGGAATCCTGAGTAGTAGTATAGTTAGATCATTTTCAAGTCTATTCTTCCAGATTACCAATGTTCACGCAACGCTCACCCAAAGTTACCAATGTTCACCCAACGCTCACCCAATGTTCACTCTCTAATGGTACAGATTAGTTTTTAAAATATCCACTAAGGCTAATAATAGAGGCTTCCATAGGAAATGGCAAGCATGTTATTCTAAATGGTTACATAGTTTCTGTTTGGGATAATAAAAAGTTTGGAAATAGATAACAGTGATGGTTGTACAACACTGAATATAATTAATGCTGCTGAATTCTACACTTTAAAATGGTCAAAATGGTAAATTTTATGTTATGTATAACACACTACAATTTTTAAAATACCACCAAAAGTTAATAACAGATAACTCATACTTGGTAGAACACTGAACATTTTACTTCAAAACTGAAATAGATTTTCATGATGGTCATTAAATAAGCACTAATAAGCCAAATACACTGAAAACCAGAAGAGTTTTCTTTTGGTTTCTAACTTCACAGTGGTTTGATTTACTTTATAAAAAAAATAAATCTCAATTTATATGGCTTACAACCAGAATCAAAGAGCATATTAAACAGAATACCTGACTAGATCGAAACTTCTTACTTTCCAGCTGGCTCTTCTCCTGTAACAGGGCCTCCTTCTTTGAAACTATGGCCTCCCGTTTCTTTAAGTCTTCTTCCAGCTCCTCTAATTCTTGGCGTTGGTTCAGAACTTTCTCTACTTCTTCATCTAACCATTTCTTTTGCTTATCCAATTTCTACATTAAAATTCGAAAGAAATGTTACAATTTGTTTTTCTTCACCATAAAATTCATATGGTAATAATATAACTTCAAACTGACTAAAACACCTTAAATGAACATTTAAAAGCTATCTGGAACACCTTAAATGAACAGTGAGAATAACAAAATAGTGTCTGTCCAAAATTGTCAAGAAATAAGTGGTTCTAAGTTAACATCTTCCTGTGTTGTTTTATAAGGAGTTAAAATCTATTCCTTGAAAATGCTTGAGTCTGGGATTTT